>NW_027507685.1:245893097-245910597 GCF_037356315.1 Lithobates pipiens
TGCCAGGGAAGTTTTGTGTTTATAGAAGCGCGGCTTGCGGAAATCGCGGCCTGTTCTTTAATACGTAATGAAACGTTAACTCGCAGCTGCTTTTAATTCCCAGGGAACAGAGGGAAGTTTTGTCCTTTCCAAGTTTTTGTTTTGTCCATGTAAACTCCTCTTTAGGGTTCCATTACGACTTATGGAGAGGTTTTCCGCTATTAGAAAAACCTGTCAACATACCCCCAGCTACCGATCAGTGGGGTGTCCTGCTTAGAAGACCGGCCAAGTGACTGTTGAGCAACAACCAATGCTGAGAACACTTCTCTGCCTTGGAAATGTATTCCTGTACAATATCCACTGCACCACAAATGAAGATTCCAAATGTCTCGGTTTTTCTGGGACAGTCCCATACCTTGGACCTCAGTTGCCAAGTCCCGGGAACCCAACATCATTCTTAATTGAGATACTGAGCTTTTTCTTTTTTTTTTTTAGTTTAGTTTTTAAATGGAGCTTATTTTTCGCTGTGTTTGTTGGGAAGATTTCCATTGACATTCTGTCTTGGAATAACAAAGTAGGAAACATTTCCATCATAGGCAGTGGTCATCAGAACTTTTATCTTCATTGGGAGATTCCCCTTCACCTTTTGATCTCATTACAACTCTAAAATATAAGATATCGCCTTATTTACTGTCTTGGTGAGAGGTCACCAGGACAAATAGGGTGAATATATCTTGTTGAGACTTTGACCACATTTAAAACTTGACAAAGGTTCAGACCCTCCATTGGGGTTCCTAGGGTCCTTTAAGAGGGATTTTGAGAATTTTCTCCTTCTCAGATAAGTTCCCACTGATACCATTGACCTTTTTAGCTATCTGTAAGGAGGTAATTCTTCCCAATGACCCCAAGTATAAGTAGCATTCTTCCCATCGACCATCACACGAATGTATCATGAGTTGTAGATATAGCCATTTTAAGCCGGGGGTTCCCCGAGCCCAGAAAGTTATTTCAAGGGTTCCTTTGTTGTTCTAAAGTTTGAGCTAACCCTTCTCAACTCTATCCAAAACGAAAAAAGTTTTTGCCTTTACAAAGTGTATGTTGTAGATAACTGTTGAGGACAGTAGGGTCCTCACACTACTTCTAGTTGCAAAGGATCTAACCCAAGGTTTCTCCATTGGGGTTCCTAGGGTTCCTCAAGAGGGATTTTGACAACTTTCTCCTTCTCAGATAAGTTCCCACTGATACCATTGACCTTTTTAGCTATCTGTAAGGAGGTAATTCTTCCCAATGACCCCAAGTATAAGTAGCATTCTTCCCATTGACCATCACACGAATGTATCATGAGTTGTAGATATAGCCATTTTAAGCCGGGGGTTCCCCGAGCCCAGAAAGTTATTTCAAGGGTTCCTTTGTTGTTATAAAGGTTGAGCTAACCCTTCTTCAACTCTATCCAAAATGAAAAAAGTTTTTGCCTTTACAAAGTGTATGTTGTAGATAACTGTTGGGGACAGTAGGGTCCTCACACTACTTCTAGTTGAGGCTTCAACCTCAGAAATGATACCTTTTTATGGTCTCTAATTCCTTCAAGGAAAAGGCCTACCGGCAAAGAATATTTTACAAAATAAAAAAAATAAAAAATACCTTGTTTGAAAGACCACAACGCACAACGGGCTATAAAATTCTTTCTTTTGAATATTTTCTATATGTAAAAAAATAAATAGAGCTGTGTCCTTGCCTAGATCTTTATTAACCAAACACATTGTTAAAACACCATGGCCACAATATCCCATTAACATTCCAACCCACCCTGCAATCTATACCATATAGCTATATATAAATAATATATATAAATATATAATATATATTATAATATATAATATATATAAACAAGTCATATTCATTCCAGATATTCACATATTTTTAAAAAATTCCATATAGGAGAGAATGTAGCAATAGGGTTTAATTCCCATTCATAAAGCCAACAGGAAAGCCAATGGACATCAGTGGTAGTCCTCCAATATAAAATATAATAATGGAATCAAGGGACTTTTTTAGAGGCAACCAGGTCACGTGGAGATCTTTATTGACATTTTGAAAGGATGGGAACACTATATAATATCAGCTTGGCTTTTACAACTTATATTATACAATTTAGACCAGGGGTCTCCAAACTTTCTAAACAAAGGGTCAGTTTGCTGTCCTTCAGACTTTAAGGGGTCGGACTGTGACCAGTGAGAGCTGAAAATGCCCTGGTGTCAATGGGAGTAAACAATGCCCCCTCATTGGTATAGGTGGGTGGAATATTGCCCCTTTGTTGGTATCAGTAGAAGGAATAGTGTCCCATCATTGGTGTCAGTTGGAGGACTAGTGCCCCATTGTTGGGGTCATTGGTAGGAATAGTGCCCCATTGTTGGTATTAGTGACAGGAATGATGCCCATTTGTTGGTGTCAGTGGGAAGAATAGTAACTTGTATCGGTGGGAGCAATAGTGCCCCAAGGGCTGGATAAAAGCAAGCAAAGGATAGCATCTGGCCCTCGGGCCGCAGTTTGGAAATCACTGATTTAGATGGCCCTTCTCTAAGAACCACATATACACTTTTTATAGGATGTCCCCTCTACACTTACCACGTATAGACCTATACAAGAAACATCTTCTCCATTGACCACCTACATAAAAAACATCTTCTCCACTGACCACCTCTATAACAAGGCCCTTCTCCACTGACCACCTATATAACAAGGCCCTTCTCCATTGACCACCTACATAAAAAACATCTTCTCCACTGACCACCTATATAAAAAGGCCCTTCTCCACTGATCACCTATATAAGCATCTTCTCCACTGACCACCTATATAAGAAGGCCCTTCTCCACTGACCACCTATATAAAAAGACTCTTCTCCACTGATAACCTATATAAGAAGCATCTTCTCCACTGACCACCTATATAAGAAACATCTTCTCCACTGACCACCTATATAAAAAGGCCCTTCTCCACTGATCACCTATATAAGCATCTTCTCCACTGACCACCTATATAAGAAGGCCCTTCTCCACTGACCACCTATATAAAAAGACTCTTCTCCACTGATCACCTATATAAGAAACATCTTCTCCACTGACCACCTATATAAAAAGGCCCTTCTCCACTGATCACCTATATAAGCATCTTCTCCACTGACCACCTATATAAGAAGGCCCTTCTCCACTGACCACCTATATAAAAAGACTCTTCTCCACTGATCACCTATATAAGAAGCATCTTCTCCACTGACCACCTATATAAGAAGGTCCTTCTCCACTGACCACCTATATAAAAAGGCCCTTCTCCACTGACCACCTATATAAAAAGGCCCTTCTCCACTGATCACCTATATATAAGCAGCATCTTCTCCACTGACCACCTTTATAAGAAGGCCCTTCTCCACTGACCACTTATATAAAAAGGCTCTTCTCCACTGATCACCTATATAAGAAGCATCTTCTCTACTGACCACCCATATAAGAAGGCCCTTCTCCACTGGCCACCTATATAAGAAACATCTTCTCCACTGACCACCTATATAAGAAGGCCCTTCTTCGCTGATCACCTATGAAAGCAGCATCTTCTCCACTGACCACCTATATAAGAAGGCCCTTCTCCACTGATCACCTATATAAGCAGCATCTTCTCCACTGACCACCTATATAAGAAGGTCCTTCTCCACTGACCACCTATATAAGAAGGTCCTTCTCCATTGACCACCTATATAAAATGGCCCTTCTCCACTGACCACCTATATAAGCAGTATCTTCTCCACTGACCACCTTTATAAGAAGGCCCTTCTCCACTGACTCCACTAGGCAAAAGAACTTTACTAGCCATACACCAGAAATGTAAAAAATATAACAAGGTTTATTACATACAACACAATTTAAGAAATATTTGGCTATACATAAGTTATGCAAACATAGAAAAGCATCTACCCAATTGATGGAACAAATGGTCACTCAACAGTAACATGGAGTGACAACTTCTGACATGTTTCGCCCTTTTGGGGCTTCCGCAGGGGGATGTTAATTGAGAAATTGGATGTGATGCTGCATAGAAAAAAGTACAGTTAAAAGAAGCACATACATGAATTATAATACAATAAAACACAATAAGAATGTATTGCTGGTCGCCCCACCCATTGCTCAACAGCCACCCAGCAAAGGATGTGAAGCCAAATGGAAAAAGCGGACACTAAGCGGCACGCAGTCACCAACTCTACGTGTCGCTTATTACCTGCTTTTTCCATTTGGCTTCACAGGATGTTTTACCTGCAACTTGATGTGAAGCCAAATGGAAAAAGTGGACACTAAGCGGCGCGCAGAGTCGCCAACTCTGCCTGCCGCTTAGTATCTGCTTTTTCCATTTGGCTTCACATCAAGTTGCAGTTAAAACATCCTTTGCTGGGTGGCTGATGAGCATTGGGTGGGGCAGCATTCTTATTGTGTTTGATTGTATTATAATTTGTGTATGTGCTTCTTTTAACTGTACTTTGTTCTATGCAGCATCACATCCATTTCTCAATTAACATCCCCCTGAGGAAGCCCCAAAAGGGCAAAACATGTCAGGAGTTATCACTCCATGCTACTGTTGAGTGACCATTTGTTCCATCAATTGGGTAGATGCATTTTCTATGTCTGTATAACTTATGTATAGCCAAATATTTCTTAAAAATTGCGTTTTATGTAATAAACTAAATTTTTTTAAAATTTCTGGTGTATGGCTAGCAAAGTTTATTTGACTGGCACTCTTAAAATCCCACCGAAATCTCTCCCCTGTTCATACATATTATTCAGGGATGTCGGTGCCTCTTTGTTGACATTGTCACCTATCCATACAAATGACTATGTTTTTATATAGTCACATTCTCTGGAGATCCTTTGTCCGATATGCCTACAATAGTCCCCATCTCATTGGAGGATCATTCCTTTTCTTTCTTATCGGGATGGTGGCATTCTCACAGCTCTCCGCCTCCTTGCGTGTTGTTACGTTGTCACACAGATGTATTCCATGTACAGCCACCACTATTATCACATTCGTCTCTCTGTGTTTTGTATATATGAGGCTGCAACCTCCTGTTACATGACTCTGTACTCTGCAACCTCCATTGGCAGTTGAATATAATTCCACTTCCATCCGCGGAGCATTATGAGACCAGTATAGGAAATGTTTTAAGGTGGCTGATTTAACTTGTATTGTGTTTTGCAACATTGTTTCTTGTCACACCTAAAGCCTGGGGAGGTTCTCCGAAGATAATTGAGGATTATGATGATGATGATGGTGTATTGTTTGTGTGTCGCGTTACGTCTTCTGCGATCCATGAATCACAGTTCTGGCACATTCCGAGATTCTGAATTCCAAAGCGTTCAGTCTTCTTATATGACCAAAAAAACAAAAAACAAAAAAAAACAGCGAATAAGGAAAAGGGGCAAAAAACAATTGCAACTAAATTCCTTATTTTAGCTGAAGCCTGATTGGTTGGCGTAGATTACAGTTCACACTAACCCTATATAATAAGTTGCTCCTCCTTAAATAATATTATTAAAGCCTTGTGATTCATTTAAAGGGCTGACCCACCCAAAACGTTTATTTTTTTATTTATTTTTTTTAGTTTAGTGGAGGCCAGTGTGATGAGTTATTCGCTGGCTTGTATATACATGGTGTTGTCAAAAGTATTGGGACGCCTGCCTTTACACGTACATGAACTTTATTGGCATCCCAGTCTTAGTCCGTAGGGTTCAATATTGGGTTGGCCCCGCCCATAGCAGCTATAACAGCTTCAACTCTTCTGGGAAGGCCGTCCACAAGGTTTAGGAGTGTGTCTATGGGAATGTTTGACCATTCTTCCAGAAACGCATTTGTGAGGTCAGGCGCTGATGTCGGATGAGAAGGTCTGGCTCGCAGTCTCCGCTCTAATTCACCCCAAAAGGTGTTCTATCGGGCTGATGTCAGGACTCTGTGCAGGCCAGTCAAGTTCTTTCACCCCAAACTCGCTCATCTGTGTCTTTATGGGTCTTGCTTTATGCACTGGTCCAAATCATTTGGTGGAGAGGGAGATTACGGTGTGGGCATAGGCATGCGTAGGGGGTGTGCCTGGGCACACCCTGATCATTATGTGCGGTGCCCATACTCAGGGCAGGACTTAGGGTGGGTGGGGGTCCCTGGGCTTGAATCACTTTCGGGCCCTACCTTCTATACATTATCGGATTTATCGGTGTATAACACGGACCCCAAGTTTAGGAGGGGATTTTAAGGAAAAAAACTTTTAGGAGGGAAAAAAAAAGTTACATTTAAATGCCCATCAATGCAGCCTTATCAGTGTCTATCTGCAGCCTTGTCAGTGTAGCCTTGTCATTGCAGTCTTGAAGTTTAAAAATGGCACCACCGAGATACAGAGTCCTGGGTATCTCGACGGCTCTCGGGTCCTCACGGCGGCTCTCGGGTCCTCACGGCGGCTCTCGGGTCCTCACGGTGGCTCTTGGGTACTGTCGAATGTACTCGGCTTGGCTCACGGTCACGCCCAGTCCCTGTGTTATGTCCATCATAGGGCGGGACTGGGCACGACTGTGAGTGGAGCCGAGAGGAGTACACTCGGCTATGTACCTCGGCGGGGCCCCCTATTTGGCAGGGCCCATGGGCTTGAGCCCAGTCAAGCCCAATGGTAAGTCCTGCCCTGCCCATACTGCCTTGGCTTCCCCCTGTGTTGCCCCCCCCCCCACCAAGTAGCGCTGCTGGCTTTCCTCCCCCCAGTTGATGCAGGGGATTTTGCATGATGGAGAGTGGGGGGAAAGGGGCTAGTAAATATGTCATTTACCAGCACCTTCCTTTTTCTAAATGGACACAGTGAACACACTCACTCACTGTGTTCATTCAAAACTGAAGCATAGGAAACTGTTTCCTATGCTTCAGTTTTGACTGAACAGAAATGCCTCTCAGCACAGAACACTTACCATTCATTCAATGTTCCATGCAGCTGAGTCTGCAGAGAAAGGCATATGTGTTTGAGCTTTGGGGTGCACACCCTAATGAAGTAGGCTGCACACACTTAAGGGTGTAGGGATGTTTTTCAGGGGTTGGGCTTGGCTCCTTAGTTCCAATGAAGAGAACACTTAATGCGTCAGCGTACCAAGATATTTTGGACAATTTCATGCTCCCAACTTTGTGGGAACAGTTTGGGGACGGCCCCTTCCTGTTCCAACATGACTGCGCACCAGTGCACAAAGCAAGGTCCATAAAGACATGGTTGAGCGAGTTTGAGGTAAAGGAACTTGACTGACCTGCACAGAGTCCTGACCTCAAACCAATAGAACACTTTGGGATAAATTAGAGCGGAGACTGTGAGCCAGGCCTTCATGTCCAACATCAGTGCCTGACCTCACAAATGTCATGTTGGAACAGGAAGGGGCCATCTCAAAACTGTTTCCACAAAATTGGGAGCATGAAATTGTTAAAAATGTCTTGGTATGCTGACGCCTTAAGAGAACTAAGGGGCCAACCCCAACCTCTGAAAAACAACCCCGCACCATAATCCCCCCTCCACCAAATGGTTTGGACCAGTGTACAAAGCAAGGTCTATAAAGACAAGGAAATGAGCGAGTTTGAGGTGGAGGAACTTGACTGGCCTGCACAGAGTCCTGACCTCAACCCGTTAGAACACCTTTGGGATAAATTAGAGTGGAGACTGTGAGCCAGGCCTTCTCATCCAACATCAGTGCCTGACCTCACAAACATGCTTCTGAAAGAATGGTCAAACATTCCCATAGACACACCTCCTAAACCTTGTGGACGGCCTTCCCAGAAGAGGTGAAGCTGTTATAGCGGCAAAGGCCGGGCCAACTCAATATTGGACCCTACGGACTAAGACTGGGACGCCATTAAAGTTCATATGCATGTAAAGGCAGGTGTCCCAATACTTTTGACAATATAGTGTATGTTGCTGGCTTCCACAGCCCCGTAATGAAACTGCTGGCTTTACTCTTCCTCCATAAAATCTGACTCCTAGGATCCTAATCCCAAAAGTCACTGCTTCTGTTATTGATATATATATATATAATCTCCGGTGCAGCGCAATTTCATAAAGTAGTGCATGTGCAATCAGGCAAATTGATCCAGTGCAATTTCAGCCCATTCAAATGAGTGTTGCAATACCCCCTTTAACCACTTCAGCCCCGGTCCATTTGGCTGGTCAAAGACCAGACCACTTTTTGCGATTTGGCACTGTGTCGCTTTAACTGACAATTGTGCAGTCGTGCGACTTTGCACCCAAACAAAATTGATGTCCTTTTTTCCCTACAAATAGAGCTTTCTCTTGGTGGTATTTGACCACCCCTGCGGTTTTTATTTTTTGCGCTATAAACAAAAAAAGAGCGTGCGTTTTGAAAAAAACGCATTATTTCTTTACATTTTGCTATAATAAATAGCCCCAAAAATATATATATAAAAAAAAAACATTTTTTTCCCTCAGTTTAGGCCGATACATATTCTTCTACATACTTTTGGTAAAAAAAAAATCGCAATAAGCGTATATTGATTGGTTTGCGCAAAAGCTAGTAGTAGTGGATAGTTTTATGGCATTTTTATTAATATTTTTTTTTACTAGTAATGGCGGCGATCAGCGATTTTTTTTATCATAGCTGCGACATTATGGCGGACACATCGGACAATTTTGACACATTTTTGCGACCACTGGCATTAATACAGCGATCAGTGCGATTAAAATTGCATTGATTACAGTAAAAATGTCACTGGCAGTGAAGGGGTTAACACTAGGGGGCAGTAAAGGGGTTAATGTGTGTCCTAGTACGTGTTCTAACTGAAGGGGGAGGGGAATATGCAGGGAAACTACTTTGTATGAACAGACGAGCTGTCAGTTCACTCCTCAGAGAACCACACAGCTCCTGGTTCTCCATGTGCCCTGAGCGATCGCGGGACCCCAGCGGTGATCGAGACCGCCAGGCACTCGCATTGGCTCAGGGAGCACGCGGAGGGGGGGGGGCGCAAGCACCCCCCTAGTGGCCGTTTATGTTACCGACGTAACAGAACAGCGATTGGCACAGCCGAGCCATGTTGCCGCAGTACAACTGCGGAGGCTGGTCGGCTAGTGGTTAATACAGGACCGTCCACTGCAATACCTCTTCTCCACCACAAGATGGCTTTAATCTTCTGGGTTGAATGATGCCCAGTACGAAGATTGAGAAGATACTGTGAGTGCAGTAGGAAGCTGAGGCTGGGAGTAAACCTTGCAATGATTGCAGGCTTATAGTGATTATAAAGCATCATTTATTTAATTTATTAAAATAACAAACATGTCATACTTCCCTGCTCTGTGTCATGGTTTTGCACAGAGCAGCCCTGATCCTCTTCTTCTAGAGTCCCGGCCAGCGCTCCTGACTCCACCTCCCACGAGTGCCCCCATAGCAAGCCACTTGGTATGGGGGCACTAATATTTGCTTGCTCCCAAATCCCGCACTGTGTGTCCATAAGCCTGGCCCCGCCCCCCTGCTCCCTTGTCAGTGGCTTTGATTGACAGCAGCTGGAGCCAACATGTGCTGCGATATCTGAGCCAATGAGGACTGAGAGAGCCTGGGCTCTCGTGCACATTGCTGGATCGAGATCGCTCTATGGTAAGTATAGGGGGATGGGGGGCTGCATGCAGATTGTTTTTTTTTTTTTTAACCTTACTGCAGAGAAAGAACCTTTTCCTTTTACAGCCCTTTTTAATTGCTAGACATTAAATGACCTCTTCATGCCGGCGATACGCATATGTGTGACCTCTCGGCGGATGAGCCTCACAGCCAAGTGGCCAGAGCTGTACCGAGAGCGTGCGCCATGTGCACTCCTGGCATATTTACTGGTGGCTAATGGAAAGCTTCCCATAGCTACTTGCAATCGGGAGCTTTCTGATCATGTGACCACTGTGACGGCCAATCACGGAGGTCACATGATCAGAAACCCCGCCCTGCCTCCATGTATCAGAATCCTTTTAAAGGGCCGGGAGGCGCTGGCTAATGCACATTGATCATGAATTCAATGTTGCGGCAGTTACTACTTATTTCCCAAAGGTGAATTTCCAAGTTAAGCTCCAGTTGCAGGTCAGAGGTCACCTGGAGGATGACGTTCTCTTCCCCTTTACTCAGGAGGAGAAGCCAAAAAAAGAAAAAGTACCCCATAATAAATGGGAACCCTTTCTACTGCCTTCAGTACTCTCGGTTGACCCCATTATGCCAGAAACAAGAGAGCAACTTCCGGACCTCAGGTGTTCTCTGTCCCTTTAATTGTGACACTGGTAAATGATTTATTTGGCAGTTTGTTTTATGAGAGTCGGAGATGGCGTGTACACGGGATCATCCCATGACAAGGAAATGTCTGACAGCAAATAGATGTGTTTGACTGCAGCACCCATGTGATTTTATACCTGCAGCCAAGAAGAAATGAGAGGATTTTAGTAAAAATAAAGTAAAGCTACGTACAATTAGAAATAAATAAATGAGTAATATAATAAAAAAAAGTGTATGTGTATATATATATATATATTATTTTTTGTATTATTATATTGCTAATTTATTTAGAATTTTGAATATGTATATATTTTAATAATACACACACACACACACACACATATATATATATATATATACACACACATATATATATATATATATATATATATATATATATATATATATATATATATATATATATATATATATATATATATATATATATATATATATAAAGTGTGTGTGTGTGTATTATTAAAATATATACATATTCAAAATTCAAAATAAATTAGTAATATAATAATACAAAAAATAATATAAATATATATATATATATATATATATATATATATATATATATATATATATATATATATATATATATATAATATTAGTAAAGTTAAATACAAATAGAAATAAATTACTAATATAATAATACATTTGTTAAAGAAGAAAAAAAAAGAAAAAAAATATTTTATATATATTTATTTATTTATTAACAAATGTGTTATTAAAATATATATATATTTAACATTATTTAATAAAAAACAAAAACAAAAAAAAACTGTGGCCCGCAGTTTGAAGACCTCTGGTTTTGAGTATGGGAGGGTTATAACCCCTGTTGGAGTATGGGGTGATTTCCCTTCCCTTCCCATTTCCTTTCCCTTCCTGTCCCATAACCAAAAACAGGAAGTGAGAGGAAATCTCTGCAAAATAAGGAAATCCCTTGGGGAACCACCCCCCCCCCCCCCAGGTCACCAGAACGAGTGTCCCCATTGGAAGATTTCCCCTCTAATACTTTTCTGGGACAAACAGAGACGATGAATCTCCGTAACGTGGGCACGGACTGCAATAAAAACAAATTGCCGGGAGGCCGTCATATGACATCCTTCCGTGCATAAGCTGCCTGCGCCTGCCCTGTGGGGTGGGTACGTGGCATGCTCTGTGATCACCGAGTCCGTCCATGCCTTCCCTACCTGCCTGATGTGCCCACCGAGGCCTGATGTGCCCGCCACCTCTCGATCCCCGCTGCTGCCCCATATGCCTGCCACCTAGATGGGGCAAGTGCTGGTGGACCTGCAGACAGCGAGGAGTGGGGGGCTTTAGGTGCTGTGGGGTGGAGGGGGGGTGGTTGTTTATCGTCCCCCCCCACACACACACACACACACACACACAACACCACTGATCATGTCACTATGGACCACCAAAATCTCCAAGTTCCAACACCTTGTAGTATCTATGCCATGAAGAATTAAGTCAAAAGGGGGTCCAACCCGGTACTAGTAAGGTGTACCTAATAAAGTGGCCGGAGAGTGTATATACTATATATTGTATATCTTTACTTTTTTTCTAAAAGTATCTTGTCAATTCTGGGCTGCAGTTATAATATCTCACATGTGCTGCAATCAAATTCTATTATCAAATACTAGCTACTGTATTTACCATCAGAGATTTCCCTATCACTACCCTTCACATATGTGGAAGTGCAAAGAGATTGCAGAACAAAGTTTATGTCCAATTATTCTGCATACAATGTAGCAATGCTCAGTCTCCAGCAGTCTGCTGTGCTCTCTATCAAGCCTGGATTGTTGTTACATTGTATGCAGAACACTTTTTGTTTGTTTTTTTGTACATATTTGAAGGGTAACGTCTCATTTACACTTGAAAAGGGAAAAGTCTGCTGGCAAATAGATGTGATTGCAACACAAGTGAGAGACGACTGCGGCCCAGAAGAGACAAGACACATTTAATAAAATCAAAGTAAAGATAAATACAATTTATTACCAAATCAGCTCCAGAAGGTTTTACCCCCTTCATGACCAGGCCATTTCTTATTTTTATTTTTTGCTATTCCACACTGCGTTACTTTAACTGGTAATTGCACGCTCATCCAATGCTGTACTCAAACCAAATTGTATCTCTTTTTTTTTTTTTTTTTTTTTTTTAGAACTTTATTTTAGTGTTATTTGATCACCACTGTTTTATTTATTTATTTATTTATTTGCGATATAAAGGGAAAAAAAGACCAAAAATTTCGAAGAAAATTAAACAATATTTTTGCTTTCTGCAAAAAAATATATCCATATAAAAAAAAAAAAAACTGGAAATGTTTTAACTAGTAATTACACGCTCATGCAATGCTGTACTCAAACCAAATGTATCTTTTTTTTTTTTTAGAACTTTATTTTGGTGTTATTTGATCACCACTGTTTCTTTTTTTATATATATATTTTTGGTCTTTTTTCCTTTTCATATCGCAAAAAAACAAAAACAAAAAAATATATATATATATATTTTTTTGCTTTCTGCAAAAAAAATATATCCATAAAAAAAAACAAAAAAACTAGAAATGTTTTAACTAGTAATTACACGCTCATGCAATGCTGTACTCAAACCAAATGTATCTTTTTTTTTTTTTTAGAACTTTATTTTGGTGTTATTTGATCACCACTGTTTCTTTTTTTATATATATATTTTTGGTCTTTTTTCCTTTTCATATCGCAAAAAAACAAAAACAAAAAAAAATATATATATATATATTTTTTTTGCTTTCTGCAAAAAAAATATATCCATAAAAAAAAAAAAAAAACTAGAAATGTTTTAACTAGTAATTACACGCTCATGCAATGCTGTACTCAAACCAAATGTATCTTTTCTTTTTTAGAACTTTATTTTGGTGTTATTTGTTCACCACTGTTTCTTGTTTTATATATATATTTTTTTTTTTTTCCTTTTCATATCGCAAAAAAACAAAAACAAAAAAAAAAAATATATATATATATATTTTTTTGCTTTCTGCAATAAAATATATCCATAAAAAAAAAACAAAAAAAACTGGTGATATTTTAACTGGTAATTGCACGCTCATTCAATGCTGTATGCAAACAAATGCATCACTTTATTTATTTTTTTTTTATTTTTTTTTTAGAACTAATTGGTGTTATTTGATCACCGCCTTTTTATTTATTTTTTTGTTGTTTTTTTTTTTTTTGCAAAATAAAGGAAAAAAGACCACAAATTTTGAAAAAAATGAAACAATATTTTTGCTTTCTGCAAAAAAAATATATCCATAAAAAAAAAAAAAAAACTGGAAATGTTTTAACTAGTAATTACACGCTCATGCAATGCTGTACTCAAACCAAATGTATCTTTTCTTTTTTAGAACTTTATTTTGGTGTTATTTGATCACCACTGTTTCTTTTTTTATATATATATTTTTGTTTTTTTTTCCTTTTCATATCGCAAAAAAACAAAAACAAAAAAATATATATATATATTTTTTTTGCTTACTGCAATAAAAAATATCCATAAAAAAAAACTAAAAAAAACCTGGTGATATTTTAACTGGTAATTGCATGCTCATTCAATGCTGTATGCAAACAAATGCATCTCTTTTTTTTTTTTTTTTTTTTTAGAACTTTATTTTGGTGTTATTTGATCACCGTCTTTTTATTTTATTTTTTGTTGTTGTTTTTTTGTTTTTTTTTGCGATATAAAGGAAAAAAGACCACAAATTTTGAAAAAAATGAAACAATATTTTTGCTTTCTGCAAAAAAATATATCCATAAAAAAACAAAAAAAAAAATGGCAATATTTTAACTGGTAATTGCACGCTCATTCAATGCTGTACTCAAATAAACATATCTTTTTTTTTTTTTTAAGAACTTTATTTTGGTGTTATTTGATCACCATGGTTTTATTTATTTTATTTTTTTTCGATATAAAGGAAAAAAGACCAAAGATTTAGAAAAAAAAAGAAACAATATGTTTGCTTTCTGCAATAAAACATATCCATTGAAAAAAAAAAAACTAAAATTTCTTCATACATTTTGTACAAAGTGTATTCTGCTGTTTTGAATAATAATAATAATAATAATAATAAAAAATCCCAATATGTGTATATGGATAGGTTTGTGTAAAAGTTATTTAATAAAAAAATGATTTTTATTTAATAAAAATTGTAATAAAATAATAATTTAAACATTTTGAAAAAAACAAACACTATTTTTGCTTTCTGCAATAAAACATATCCATAAAAAAAATCTTAATAGATTTTGGACAAAATGTATTCTGCTATATGTTTTTAATAATAATAAAAAAAAAAAAATGTGTGTATATGGATAGGTTTGTGTAAAATGTATAGTTCCTACAAACTATGGTGTGTATATATACTGAAATGTTTATTTAATAAAAATTGTATTTAATAAAAATGTACTTTCAAAATTTTGAAAAAGATAAATAAACAATATTTTTGCTTTCTGCAATAAAACATATCCATTAACATGTTTTGAATGATAAAAAAAATCCCAATATGCGTATATGGATATGTTTGTATAAAAGTTTTATAGTTCCTACAAACTGTAGTGTGTGTGTATATATACTGGGATTTTTATTTAATAAAAAAATTATTTTTATTTAATAAAAATTGTTTTTAAAAAAAATTAAATAATTTAACGTTTTGAAAAATAATAAACAATATTTTTGCTTTCTGCAATAAAACATATCAATTTAAAAAAAAAATCGAATTTATTCATACATCTTGGAGTTCTAGCTCCTACAAACTATGGTGCATATATACTGAAATTTTTATTTCTTTAATTTTTATATTTATACTACTAATGGTGGCGATCGTCAACTTAAAATGGGACTGTGATAGTGCAACGGTCAAACACTGATGCTGGGGGGGGGGGGGGGGGTTTGGGGGTGTGTGGACTGACTAACTGCCACTGACATCACTTGTGACATTAATACAGTGATTGGTGATAATACTATACACTGTCACTGTACTAATGACATTGGCTATGGAAGAGGTTAACTTCAGAGGTTAAATGTGAGCCTAACAGTGTCTCTGCTTTTTACGACAGATCTCTCTGTTTCTCATCCCTGCAAAAACTGAGAGATTGTTCACTTTGTAGAGAGCTCTGTGGTGTATATGACTGGGGGCTGCACTGCAACCATGTGCAATGCATGTGATCACAGCTGCTGTTAGAAATCACGCCCCCCCCCCCCCCCCCACACTAGCTGAAAATGACTAAGGAAATAGATTTATCACTCCCTTTCTCTGCAGCCTCAGCTTCCCAAATAAATGAATAGGAAGCGCTGAGGCTTCCTGCTCATTTACAAATTGAAGCATAATAAACATAGTTTGCTATGCCTCAGTGATGAATGGACACAGGAGTGATTGGTACGGACCGCTCACTATGTTCATTCAGAAAAGGAAGGGGCCAGAAAATTACATTTTCCTTGCCCCCCGCTCTTAATCCTGAAACATCCCTATGTGTGCCCACAGAAGCTGCCGGCGGGAGAGGAGAGGGGGGAAGCTGGCAGCGCTGCAGGGCCGAGCAAAGGGGCACACGGGGGGGTTAGCGGACAGCAGGTGGAAGGGGTGCATGCGCTAAAATCAATCCCCTTGCAGTGCAGGCAGAGGGAGAAAGAGGAGGAGAAACTGGCAGGGCTGCAAAGGGAGGCAGAAGAGGATCAGTGTCTGCAATAATAGTACAGCCAGACCTCCTGTTCAGCAGGTGCCCGGGCCCCCCTTTTGAACTGATGGTGCCCGGGCAGCCCTTTTGAATCAATGATGCCCAGGCCCCCCCCTTTTGAACTGATGGTGCCCAGGCCCCCCTTTTGAACCGATGGTGCCCGGGCCCCCCTTTTGAACCGATGGTGCCCGGGCCCCCCTTTTGAACCGATGGTGCCCGGGCCCCCCTTTTGAACCGATGGTGCCCGGGCCCCCCTTTTGAACCGATGGTTCCCTGGCCCCCCTTTTGAACTGATGGTTCCCGGGCCCCCCTTTTTAACCGATGGATGTCTGGGCCCCCCTTTTTAACCGATGGATGTCCGGGCCCCCCTTTTGAACCGCTGGTGCCCGGGCCCACATTTTCAGAAGATGATGCCCAGGCCCCCTTTTGAACTGATGGTGCCCAAGCCCTGTACAGGAGGGCTGATTGCACTGCCTTATTAGCAGGCCCTACATAATGCCTCCTCACCATCTGTAAAATGACCTCTGAAGAGTGACCCACCACAAGTATCAACACAAGTCTCTCCCAAAAGGTAGCAAAATTCACAGTCCAAATTACAATCAGGAACAAACGTTGGCATCCCCGGCAATATCCTTGGCTGGGCTAGGCTGGAAGTTTTATTTTTAGAAAGTTACTGGCAGGACTGAGCTGACTATTTCAGGTACATTGGAATCCCCATGAATAAGCTCCAGTGGGCGGGGGTGAAATGTGTTGGGGGCGTGGCCCGTCTGGGGTCCTGGCTGAGACTGCCACTTGTCTTCACACAGCAGGTCTGATGTGCGGCTCCCGGGATCTTCTGCTCTCATCTGTCATTGGAAGGTGAATATACCCCTGGAGGGTCACTGGGGGGTGAGGGATTTGCTTAAAGGAGAGTTTGTTTAGCATCATGGGGTGCAGGGGGTTATGGGGTGCAGGGGGTGGGGGTTTAGTTTAAAGTGGAACTCCAGGCAGATACTAAAGACACCTTAACCCAGCTCTGTGATCGTGGACATCGTCCTTTTTTTTCATGCAAGCAGTGGAAGTACGCAAATTAGGCCAGGTATCGGCTTCTTACAGCCCCTTTACAGCAGAGCTCAGACTGGGAGATGGAGATGATATACAGTGAGGCAGTTGGGCTGTAACACAAGGCGCATGCTGCTATGAGGAGAGAGCAGAGTGACAGAGAGATGAGCTCACCACTTTTCTGCTTCTTTTTTCACTGTCCAGTCACTGGCTGGGGGGAGGGAAAAGACCTGTAAGTGTTACCTAATTACAGGAGCGAAAATACAGGTCTCCTGCCCTGCCAGACAGAGCTTTGCTATTTGGCAGAGCTGTGTAAATCTCAGAACCGAATGGACAAAAATTCAAATCATCCTTTTTGTTTTTCAGCTGGTTGCCTGGATTCAGCTGTTATCTTGCTTTTGGCATCAAACCCCCCGCCCAACCCCCCCCCCCCCACACACACCCCCACCCATGCCAGGAACTACAAGATG
>NW_027507685.1:245913097-245948097 GCF_037356315.1 Lithobates pipiens
TTCTATCGGGTTGAGGTCAGGCCAGACAAGTTCCTCCACCCCAAACTCACTCACCCATGTCTTTATGGACCTTGCTTTGTGCACTGGTGCGCAGTCATGTTGGAACAGGAAGGGGCCATCCCCAAACTGTTCCCACAAAGTTGGGAGCATGAAATTGTCCAAAATGTCTTGGTATGCTGAAGCCTTAAGAGTTCCCTTCACTGGAACTAAGGGGCCAAGCCCAACCCCTGAAAATCAACCCCCCACACCATAATCCACCGGCAGGAAATTCAAAGTAACATATGGGTATGTTACTTTGCCCAGCCGTCCCATTCTGCAAGCATTCAACCAGAAGGATTCTTGGTCTCTATGAAACTGTAAATCCGTTCTCCTAAGTTCCAGAAACTTCTCCTAGAATTGTATTATCACATATTGTGCTCCCATCAGTAGGTTAGGGTTTAACAATTTATTTTCCACTATTTTGGAGATTCCTGACCTGCCCAGCAAGCAGCATTGACACAGATCCTATAATGCCGCTGTGACTTTTATTGACACCAATAAAGCTTTCAGAGACAGTTATTTCACTTAAAATTCCAGAGAAGTTTTTATGGCTTCACTAAGTGGGGGGGGGGGGGGGGGGTTCGATCACCCAGGGAACTGGATAAAAGAAAGGACTGGGGTGTTATTATTGGGGCAGCACGATGGCTTAGTGGTTAGCATTTCTGCCTTGCAGCACTGGACTTGCTGCATGAAGTTCGCACATTGTCCTTGTGCTTACATTGGTTCCCTCCAACATTCCAAAGACATGCTGGCCGGTTGATTGTCTACTGTCTAAGTTGGCACCAATATCTGTGTGGATCTAAAAATCTCAACTGCAGACCAAGCTAGCACACTGCTGACTGGCTAAAGCAGCTCTGGTGTGTATTTCAGGCATGGAGCATCTGAGAGAGTAAGGTTAGAAATGCATCAAAGATTGCAACAAGATCATGATAGTATGGAATGGCAAGGAAGGTGTTATTACACATTGACTTTTACACAAAAACGAATGCTGTGCAAATGTCTCAGGATTTGCACAGCCATTGTGAGTAATCTTCATACAGTGTCTAATATGTGTATTTCCTATGATCGTTGACTCCATCTAGTGGACGTAATTCAGTATATTCCTGAAATATAGTAAAACCTTGGATTGTGAGCATAATTCGTTCCAGAAACATGCCTGTAATCCAAAGCACTTGTATATCAAAGCGAATTTCCCCATAAGAAATCATAGAAAATCAAATGATTCGTTCCACAACTATTTATTTATAGGTCCTTCAGTTTATAGTCCATATAAAAAGATTACAGCAATGTGATAGGTTGTGTAACCATAAAATGCCCATCCACACATGGAAGCCTCCACAAGGGGATTAGAAGAAAAATCCAGCAGGAGCTCCAGAGTATAAAAGAGAAGAGAGGCGCCTCTAAGTGCATCAATATGTTGCTAAATGTTGGACCTTCATTAAATGTAACCATATTGCTACACTTAGAGGCGCCTCTCTTATCTTTTAAACCCAGTTGTGACAGGACGCTACTTGTATATTAAGAAATCGTTTGTATATTAAGTCAAAATGTATTAAAAATGTTTGCTCTTCTTGCAAAACGCTCTCAAACCCCAGCACTTTCTCCATTTTGGTGTGGGTGCTGAGCATTATCAGCGTATGGGGTTGCCCTTTGGTCTTGCCACCACTCCTCGGTGTTCATGAGTTGTTGGCCTTGGATCTGCCATGGTTACATCAGTGGGGGTTTGCAGTCTTGGGCTGTCTGGACGATCTTCTTCTGCAAGTCCTCGACTACCCCAGGGGCAACGTAGGTCCTATACAGACCTCGACTTGGCTTCTATACTATCTGAAGTCTTGTTTGGCCCCTTCCAGAACATTGGATTATCTGAGCCTGACCTGGGCTTCAGCTCTGGCCAGAGTGTTTCCTCCCCTGGACAAACTCCAGAAGTTTTCATTTACGGACCTGCATGTGGGTGTTGGGTCTGATAGTATCTACCTTTTTTGAGGCGATTCCATTTGTACAGTTCCATACAAGCTCCCTTCAGGGAGATCCTGGCATAATGGAACAAGTGTCCGAGGTCTCTGGACAATCGGTTCCTTGGTCTGGTGGCTTCACTCTCCGGTTCTTCGGTGGGATGAACCCTTTCTCCCCTTGTATTGAACAGGATGACCACCAATGCCAGTCTGTCTGGGTGGGGAGGTGTCCTGGGACTGAGCTCTGCTCAGGTTCATTGGACGCTGGTGGAATCAAGACTGCCGAGCAATATCCTGGAACTTCGAGCGCTCAGACTATGTCTGGATCATGGACAGATCGACTTTGGGGGCTCCCGGTATGGATCCAGTCGGATAATGCAATGGCGGTGGCTTATATCAATCACCAGGGTGGGCCAAATAGGGTGTTGGCAGCCCTGGCAGTTGGCAGTATCCTCTAGTGGGCAGAACATCTCGTGCCGGCCCTCGCTGACGTGTGCATTCCAGGAGTGAAATACTGACAGGTGGATGCCTCAGTCAGCTAGGGTTGGGCTATGGGGTGGGCCCTTCACCGGGTCATGTTTCATTGGATATGTCTCCGATGGGGCACTTCTGAAGTAGATCTGTTTGTGTCCTGGCTCAACAGAATGGTACCAAGGTTTCTAGCAAGGTCACGGGATCCTCTGGTGGGCACCGCAATCGCTCTGGTGGCCCATGGGGCTGGTAACAATTGCGCTACGCCTTTCCTCCTCTCCAGCTTCTGCTTTGGCTTTGCGCAGAATCACGGCTGCGGGGATTCTGGTCACTCTATTGGCTCCGATTGGGTCTCTTCAGCCTGGGTACACCGACCAGGTGTGCCTGGTTGCCGATGTTCTTTAGCAACTGCCTCCCAGGAAGATCTACTGTCCCAAGGGCCTTCTTCCATCCTGCTTTAGAGTCACTGGTTTTATAGGCTTGGCTGTGATGAGTCAGGTGCTGCAGTTCTGGTGCTGCTGATGGCTAGGGAGTCTACCTCCGGATGTGGAAAGCGCATATATCCTGGTGTGAGTCAATGGGCATTCATCCACGTTCTTTCTCGTGGCTCCGATTCTGTTCTCCCTTCCTTGTGCAGGGTGACTGGTCTTGTCTCCACCCCCTCCTGTAGTTATCTACGGGTAGCCTGTAATGGGTGGGGCCTTCTAGGCACCTCCCACAGCTCTGCTCTCTCTCCTTGTGCAGGGTGACTGGTCTTGTCTCCAGCCCCTCCTGTAGTTATCTATGGACAGCCTGTAGTGGGTGGGGCCTTCTAGGCACCTCCCACAGCTCTGCTCTCTCTCCTTGTGCAGGGTGACTGGTCTTGTCTCCACCCCCTCCTGTAGTTAGCTATGGGCAGCCTGTAGTAGGTGGGGCCTTCTGGGGCCCCTCCCACAGCTCTGCTCTCTCTCTATCCTTGTGCAGGGTAACTGGTCTTGTCTCCACCCCAGTGGCAGCTGGTGCTAATTTTTTTTTGGGGGGGGGGGGGGGGGGGGTGGCGACAAACAAACCCTCCCACTCGCATGTGCTCCCAAAAAAACACTGGGTTTGGGGTTTGCCAAGGCATGTGGTGCAGATAATGTGAATTTATATCCTTTCCTATGTAGTTACTGAGGAATTTGCTTCAATAAAAGTTTCTGTGCCCATAGTTGAGCTTTAGGCCAGCCTTATCAGAGATCTTCTTTCCATGCGTTCCGCATCCGACACGAGGGAGACCTCTCCACATTTTCGGATTCATATTACGCCCTACCGAGATTAGAAACTTTTTCTTCATAATTGGCGTCTTTGAACATCAAACGCGGCTCTGAGAATACGTTTGGGTTGTAACCAAATGAGCCTGTTTACGCCCGTTGAAAGAGCCCGCCAAGTGCCTCGTCTACCGAGTGTTCTTGAAGAGAGGCTCCAACTTCTTCATGTCGGTTTTCATTTCATCTTCTTTTAAGATTTCAGCTTTTTCTTCACACCCACCTCACCCTCCTGCTGATGATCCCAGGAGTTGGATCTGAAACGTTACTGATTTCAGATGGAGACGTCTTGTGGGTCTTGGTGCTGGTAGATAACGTTAGCTGTGATGTATTAATTACCGAGGTTTAGCTCCAGCAGTATAGAGGGGCTCATTAAAGGACCAATCTGCCTAAAAGTGCTATTTCATTTACAGGTGGAGTCTAGTCGGCTGAATTACCCATCCTGTGGACTCCAGCTAGGAGATCTGCTTACTGACGTTTACTTACTTGCCTACTGCTTAGGCCTCATGCACACCCATTTTATAGGCGTTTTTTCCTGCTCCTAAATGCCCCTCTGCGTTATCCTCTGTGTCCATGTAAACATAGGCCTTTAGGAGTACAGAGAAATCTGAATGTACCAAAATCACGTCCAGGAGAGCAAAGTCTGGTGCAAAAAACTCAACAGGCACCTAACGCTTCCCCCCCACCCCCCCCACACTGATTTTCCCTTGGTCCCCCCCCCCCCAGCATAGACCCCTGCCATAGCCCCCCTGCCCAGCTGCCTCCATCCTGTATCCAATATCCTGCATATAGACCACATATCCCCCGTGCTGGGAACCAGGGAACTGCCCTCCTGCTGAGCCACCATCACTGTACCCCCCCCCCCCCCACTTCTAGTGCGTTTTTAGTTTTGCAGAAGCACTCTACAGTCCATATAACATGGTTTCCTATGGATGTAGCTCACATCTGTGCATTTTATGGAAAGGGCCAGGGATTTTATTTTCTGGTTTTTGTTTCCATAGAGTTCAACGGATCAAAAATGTGTATTGAAAAAATGCAAACTGCACCCAGAATATGCAAACTACACCCTGCATAGGTGTGAATCAGGCCTTCGTGGGCACAGCATGGTCCTGAGATTCCCACGCCTTGTGCTCGCTGGAAACAAAGGCCATGCTCCCTGTCAGGGGCGGACTGATAACTCATGGGGCCCCCGGGCAATAGGAGAAGGTTATGGGGCCCCCAGGCAATAGATTATGGGGCCACACATTATACACACACACACACACACAGTATACACACACAGAAACACAATATACACACACAGAATACACACACAGAAACACAATATACACACACAGAAACACAATATACACACACAGAATACACACACAGAAACACAATATACACACACAGAAACACAATATACACACACAGAATACACACACACACACTGAAAAGGTACTAGAGAGGCGGGGCAGCTATAATCTTGTGATTTTTTTTAAAAACACAGATTTTAACATACTATCACTGGTTTTATTGAGGCTGGCAACCCTGATGGGGCCCCTTAGTGGCATGGGGCCCTCGGACAGTGCCCGAATGGTCAGTCCGCCCCTGCGCCCTGTGACTCTAAACATGTGACCTGTAAAAAAATTGAAAGCGTCGCCTATGGAGATTTTTAAGTACCGAAGTTTGGCGCCATACCACAAGTGTGTGCAAATTTAAAGCATGACCTTTGACATCTATTTACTCAGCGTATCATCATCTGTCACATTATACCAAAAAAAAAAAATAGCTTTTTTTTAAATTCATGAAAGTGTTTTTTCCCCCCAAAAAATCGCATTTAGAAAATTTTACGCAAATACTGTGTGACAAAATAAAGTTACAATGGCCGCCATTTTATTCCCCAGGGTCTCTGCTATATATATATGTGTGTGTGTGTGTTTGGGGGTTCAGAGTAATTTTCTAGTAAAAAAAAAAATATATATATATATATATATATATATATATATATATATATAATTTTTACATGTAGGAGAGAAGTGCTGGAATTCACTCGGTGGGCAAGTGGTTTTAAAATAGCGCAGTGCCGAATAGGAAAAAAGGGCCTGGTCATGAAGGGGTTAAAACCTTCTGTTGGTCAAGTGGTTCATTGAAGTTACATCTCTGTATCATTTCTATATTTATTTATCTCTGGCAAACAAAGTAGCATTTTTATTTATTTTTTGTCCTTCAGCACCCTGTCATTGATACAATGTATCACACAAGGCTTGCTTACATTCTTCCGGCATTCGGTCATAAGGGAACTGCTGGTGATGCGTCCCCACACCCACTTCACATAAACAAGTATTTCCTGTTTCGTTAAGGAACGAGGATCTTGCATGATCTGTGTCTTGTGAAATAAACACAAATCAGGCAAAAAAAAAAATCTTTCTTTTTTTTTTTTTTTTTTCAATATATAATAATTTAAAGTGGTATTAAACCCAAAAGCAAACCTTTATTATATTGCATCTAACTCTTAAATATGGTGGCTGAATTCTTTTATTTTTTTTAGGCTTTCTTTTCTTTATTTTAACCTGGTGATCCAGCTAGTAAGTTCGTTTTATTTCAAAAGAACAAGCTCTCTTCCAGATGTTTCATTGTCCAGATGTTTGAGACAAACCATCTAACACTCCCAGGGGTGCATTCAATGATCATATTTTATTAATGCAAAACTTTTATTATATATATATATATATATATATATATATATATATAGTGAGCTGGAGTTTGGCTTCAATTTGTTAGTGTATTTAAATCTGCTAGCCCATCTAACAGGGACCGGACTCACGGGGGTCCCAACCGGCGGCACACACATGATGGCATATAAAAATGGACGTACCTGTACGCCAATATGCCTGCCCGTGCCATTCAGCCAACGTACATCGGCATGCGCCAGTCAGGAACTGGTTAATACTGCTTGACGTAGATGTAAACCAAATCACTAATATCTCATGTACACTTTAATCAGTTAATGTTTCCATTTTTTATTTATTTATTTATTTATTTATTTATTTTTAATCAAAAGTCTACAGCTTTCTTTATGATATATATATATATATATATATATATATATATATATATATAAAACTGTGATCCTGCCCTTGTTCAGGCACTTCCTGTTGCAGGGTGGAAACTTTCCTAAATGCTTTTCCTATGTGCTCACCCTTATGAAGAGTAGAAGCGACCACACGTATTGCACAATAAAGTTTTGCCATCTTCTGGTCCTGAAGCCATGAGATGGTTAGAGTTGTTTTGAGTGGAGGATTGTTTGGGAAGAGTAGTGTAACTGTTCATGCTGTTTGGAGGGCTAGAATTACAGGGAGGGCTAGTGTGACGGTTTGGGGGTTATAGGTTGGGTTAGGTTGAATGTAAGCAGGGGCGGACTGACCATTTGGCCACTCGGGCACTACCCGAGGGCCCCGGGCCACTAGGGGGCCCCGTCAGGGTTGCCAGCCTTAGTAAAGCCAGGGACAGTATGTAAAAATCTGTGTTTTTTTTTTTTTACATCTGTCTCTGAAATGTATCTTACTGACATACTTTTGGTCTAAAAATCCTGAGATTATAGCTGCCCCACCTCTCCAGTACCTTCTCAGCCAATAGAAACATGTCTGTGTATACCGTGTGTACATGTATGTGTATACTGTGTAATTGTATACTGTGTGTGTGTATACTGTGTGGCCTATAATCTCTGATTGCCTGGGGGCCCCAAAATCTCCTATTGGCCGGGGGCCCCATGAGTTGTCAGTCCGCCCCTGAATGTAAGGGAATGTAACGGAAGGGTGGGTTGGTGAGTTTGTATGTGTTACATGGAGGGTTAGGCCGCGTACACACGGGCGGATTGTCTGCCCAACTAAGTTCGGCAGACAATCCGACAGACAGTCCGTTCAAAATTTGAATGAACGGACTTGACCACACACGATGAACAGACAGTCCGCTGAAAGCGTGCGTGATGACTTGTACAGCACGTACGACGGGACTAGAAAAACGACGTCCTATACACTGCAATGCAACCTTCGGCCGTGTAAACCCTTTCTGAGCATGCGCCATACTTAGTTCGTCCAACTTGTCTACACACGAGCGGACTGTCCTCTGAAACCAAGTTTGGACGGACAAAACCAAGTTTGAACGGACTGTCTTACGGAAATTCCGTAAGACTTTGTTCGTCAGATTGTCCGCTGAAAAAGTCCGCTGAAGCCCACACACGAGCGGATTGTCCGCTGAAACACGGTTCAGCGGACTAAGTTGGGCAGACAATCCACCCGTGTGTACGCGGCCTTAGAGTTAGGGGAGGGTAGGTTGGTGTGTCTGTATGTATTACATGGAGGGTTAGAGTTAGGGGAGGGTGGGTTGGTGGGTCTGTATGTATTACATGGAGGGTTAGAGTTAGGGGAGGGTCGGTTGGTGGGTCTGTATGTGTTATGTGATGGGTTAGAGTTAGGGGAGAGCGGGTTGGTGGATCTCTGTGTTACATGGAGGGTTAGAGTTAGGGGAGGGTGAGTTGGTGTGTTTGTATGTGTTAGTTGGAGGGTTAGAGTTAGGGGAGGGTGAGTTGGTGGGTCTGTATGTGTTACATGGAGTGTAATGCCTTGTACACCCCCTGTTGTAAATTCAGACAGAAAAAATGAAAGCAGGATCTCAAATTTTCCGTCAAAAAAATCAGATCGGAATTTTTCTGATCGTTTTGTAGAGAATTCCGATCGGACAAAGTGGCACGCATGCTCAGATCAAATTACAAGACCAAAGCTATTGGCTACTTGCCGCAACGTAGTCCTGTCGTAACGAACAAACGTCATCACGTTCCGAACGATCGGATTTTCCGACAACTTTGTCCAACCATGTGTATGCAACACCAGTTTAGGACAAAATCCGTCTGAAAAAATCTGACGGATTTTGTGTTTGGAAATGTCTGACCGTGTGTACAAGGCATTAGAGTTAGGGGAGGGTGGGTTGGTGGGTCTGTATGTGTTACGTGGAGGGTTAGAGTTAGGGGAGGGTGGGTTGGTGGGTCTGTATGTGTTACATGAAGGGTTAAAGTTAGGTATGTGTTGAAGGGTTAGAGTTAGGGTTTAGAATTACTGGAAGTGTTTGCATTATAATTTGGGTTAGGTTTACAGGCTGGGTTAGTTTAATGGTTCAGATTACAGGGATGTAAATGTGATGGTTAGGGTTAAAGTTGGAGTCAGAAGGAGGGCTAGTGTAATGGTTAAGATTGGATTTGGGGATCACGGGGTGGATTAGTTTGATGGTAAGGGTTGGTGTGTCTGTTTGTTACATGGGAGATTTCAGTTAGGGTGAGAATTAAAGAGAGCATTAGTGTGATGGTTTGAGGTTGCAGGTTGGGTTAGCTCGATGGCTCAAATTACAGGGGTGGTAAATGTGATGGTTAGGGTAAGAGTTGGAGGTACAGGAGGGTTTGTGTAATAATAGGGTTAGAGTTGAGGGTCATGGGGTGAGTTGATGTGTCTTTTTAAGTTACATAGAGGGTTAGAGTTAGGATTAGAATTACAAGGAGCACGAGCATGATTTGGGTTGGGGCTACAGGTTGAACGGTCATTGGAATGGTTTAGGATTACAGTTGGACATAAATGGGGGGTTGGCATAATAGTTATTGTTGTTTTGAGAGGATGGTTGTTTTGATGGGAAGAGCTGTGCTAGTGTTTGCACTACATGTCGGGGTTAGAATTACAGGGGTGGGGGTGAGGTTCAGAGGTTGGGGTAGGTTGATTGTTCAGATGATTAAAGAGATAATTAATGTGATAATGAAGGTTACGGGGAGGTGGGTTTGGGGTCACAGGGTAGGTTGCTGTGATGGGGAGGGTTGGTGTGTGTCTTTTCTTGCTATATGGAGGGTTAGGGATAAGAGGTTGGGTTAGTTGGATAGTTCCTTTTACAGGGATGGTAAATATGATAGGGTAAGAGTTCGGGCTGCGGGAAGGGTTGGTGTGTCTGTTGGTGCTGAGGTTGCAGGTTCGGTTAGTCTGATAGTTCAGATTAGTGAAATGATTGAGGTGGTTAGAGTTGGGGAAAGGTAGATTGGTGTGTCTGTTCATATTACATAGAGGGGTTAGAGTTTGGGTTAGAATTACAGAAAGTGTTAGTGTGATGGTTTGGAGTTAGAGGTTGGGTTAGTTTGATGGCTCAGATTACAGGGATGGCACATATGATGGTTAGGGTTAAAGTTGGAAATACAAGGAGGGCTGGTATAATGGTTAGGTTTGGAGTTGGGGGTTAGAGGGTGCATTGGTGTGATGGTGAGGGTTTGTGTTTCTGTTTTATTACAAGGAGCGTTAGTGTGATGGGTTGGTTTGGGGTTGCAGGTTGGGTTAGTTTGATGGTTCAGATTACAGCGGTTGTTAATGTGATGGTTGAGGGTTAGAGTTTGAGTTACAGGGAGGGGCTAATGTAATGGTTGCAGTTGGGGGTCACAGGGTATATTGCTGTGATGGATCTAGAATTACAGGAAGCGTTAGTGTGATGGTTTGGTTGGGTTGGTTTGATGGTTCAGATTACAAGAATGGTAAATGTGATGGTTAGAATTGGAGGTACATGGAGGGTTTGTGTAATAACAGGCTTAGAGTTGGGGGCCATAGGTTGGGTTGGTGTGCCTGTTTCTGTTACATGGAGGGTTAGCGTTAGGATTAAAACTACAGGGAGCACCAGTGTGATGGTTTTGGTTTGGGGTAACAGGTTGGATTAGTTGGATGGTTCAGTTTACAGGGATGGAAAAGGTAATAGTTAGGGTTAGCGTTGGGGTTATGGGAAGGGTTGGTGTGTCTGTTCGTGTTACAAAGAGTATTAGTTAGATTAGGGATACACATTAATTACAGAAACCACTAGTGTGATGGTTTGGGTTTGAGTTACAAGCTGGGTTCATTTCATAGTTGAGATTACATGAATAATTAGGGTTAGAGTTGGGGTTATGGGGTAGGTTGGTGTGACAATCATGGTTGGGGCTCAAGGAAGGGTTGGTGTGTGGGTTCAGATAACAAGGTGGGTTAATGTGACTGTTATGCTGCGTACACACGACTGGACTTTTTAACGGACTTGGTCCGGCGGACAATCCGACGGACTTTGCAGCTGAGGTCTGCCGGACTTTCAAACGAACGGACTTGGCCACACACGATCACTCCAAAAGTCCTAAGGATTTGAACGTGATGATGTAGAATAAGGAAGTTCATAGCCAGTAGCCAATAGCTGCCCTAGCGTCGGTTTTAGTCTGTCGGAATAGCACACAGGTGAACGGATTGTCCGCTAAAAGCCGAGTACGGCGGACAAATTTGAAGCCAGTCCTATTTCTAGGTCTGCCGGACTTTTGGGAAGAAAAATTCCACTGGAGTCCACACACGATCAAATTGTCAGATGGACTCTGGCCCACCGGAAAGTCCGATCGTGCGTACGCGGCATTAGAGTTAAAGTTGCGATTATAAAATGGGTGAATGTGACAATTCGAGTTACATATGAAGGGTAGTTTAATGTAGGTCATGCCTCTCAGAACTGGGAGGACTATAAGGAAAACTACCAGCACTAGACTCCTGATGCTGGAAGCCCCTCAATCTCTTGAGGCAGCACAAGCCTATTCATGCTAGGATGTGCAGATGCCGCTCGTCTTCCATTACTGCTCGGTGTATAAACACTGACTGAGACTGTTTAGAAGGCCACATGTTCTCCAGCAGAGGCAATTTGTAATATATACATAACTTTGCATTCCTCATTCCAACATTCGCAAATCTCCATCAGCACCTCGCAGCTCTCACAGCAGTCAACTTATCACCTCTTTTAAATATTACAGTTGTCTCTCTCATAAAAGATAAAGGTGAACAATTATCTCGTATTCCCCGGTGCATACTGAAGACGGTGGAACCACCTGAGCCTCTATGAACCAGCGGCAAGGAAGGAGAGCTACAGTTGTTTATGTAGCAAAGAGATATTTCACAGCTGACAAAATATTCCCTGGACTGAAATATCACCTCTGATTTCACGCGGCTTACTCCAGGCAGCATTTCATTTCTCCTGTCAGTGGAAAGTAGAACATCTAGGAAGGGAATAAAATGATGAGGGTGCTGGGCAGGTTTTGGAAAGAGTGGAAAATTTGAAGAGTTAACCAACGATGACAAATTGAAAAGGCCGGTCCACACAAAGCAATAATTAAGTTATGGGCAGAGCCTGGTGGGCCCAAACTGGCTTTTTGTATCTCCTAAGTGGCCCAATGAAAAGAACTTGAACTGGAGATTGGTTGTAAGGAATTACTCTTGCTGGGATGCCGTTAAAGTTCATGTGCGCGTAAATGCAGGCGTCCCAATACTTTTAATAATATAGTATAACTATAATGGGAAAATAATAGACACACGGTCCATTTACATATACAGTATATTGTACATTCAGATCAGTCATTGCCCTCAAATAGCTTGCAATTTAAGGTCCTATCACAAATACATACACATAATAGGGTGAATTTAGATAAGAGCCAATTAACCTACCAGCGTGCTTTAGAGCAGCCTTTCTCAACCTTTTCAACATAGAGGAACCCTTGAAATAGTTTTCCGGTCTTGAGGGAAGCCCTACTAAAAAGTAGAAATCTACAACTCATGATACATTAGTGTGATGGTTAGTTGGAAGAATGGTCCTTACACTTGTAGTCATTGGGAAGAATTACCTCCTTACAGATAGCTAAAAAGATCAACGGTGTCAGTGGGAACTTATCCGAGAGGCAGAAATTGCCCAATCCTGAAGGAACCCCTAGCAACCTTTGGAGGAACCCTAGCCTTTCAACGGAACCCTGGTTGAGAATCACTGCTTTAGAGTATTGAAAGAAACACATCCAAGCAGAGGGAGAGCTTGCAAACTCCATGCAGATAGTGTCATGGTCGGTATTCAAACAGATGACCCTAGTTGTACAAAGCAGAAGCGCTAACTCTTAAAGTGGTTGTAAACCCTTACAAATCACTTTTTTTTTTTTTTTTTTTTTTTTTTTTTTCAATTATTTTTTTAATTGAGATTTTTCATATAACATATACAGGAAAGAATGAATAAAAAAGCACAAACAAATGAATATGACCAATAGTAGAGTTGGCAAGAAAATGTACAATTCTTTTAAGTTGAAAAGAATACACATATCAATTGGCAGAGCACAGATATGATATCAGTACCTCATTTAAACGCTATTATAAACTATATATCATGCTTTCCAATGTTTCTTGATAATAAGTACTATTCTCTCTGCTATGATATGAGGTCGTGGATAGTCAAAATGAAGGAAAGGGGAAAGGAGGGAGGGAAAAGAAACGGGGTAAAAGAGAAAGAGAAAGAAAAGAACCTTACAAATCACTTTGACCTACAGGTAAGCCTACATTAAGGCTTACCTATAGGTCCAAGAAATATCTCCTAAACCTATACGGTTTAGGAGGTATTTACCTGAAGACAGCCACTGGGTAAGCCGCAGATATGCCGCGGGTGTCGGCTCGCATGCGCGGGAGTGATGTCATCGCTGCTCCGGCGAATCCCAGCCCCGGAGCAGTGAGACCCACGGAAACCCACCTAGAACATGGACGCTCGGAACTACAGGGGACAGCGGTGACTTTGCTGGCTCCTGTGTCAGGTAAGTGACACATAACGGACTACTATGCGATGCATAGTAGTCCATTATGTTTTACCTTTGCAGGGAATCAAAGAGGAAGTAAACCCATCTGGGTTTACTTCCTCTTTAATCCATTGTGCCTCCCCATAATTCAATTCTGAGTGCCTTACCAACCAAGTACCAAAGGCCTGAAGGGTGCTTGTATGAGAGCAGAAGCAACTTGCTCCACCCTGTACAGGTTTCGACTTTCAGAAAGTCAACACTTACAGAGGAACTTTGGGGCTGCCTTACAAGAGATAGTGAAGAAGGCAAGTACAGATTATCTATGGTTTCTCCTAAATAATTTTGGAAAAGTCCAAGTATGTTTTAATGTATATGTCTATCATAGTTGGAACCGTAGGATACAAAAGTGAAATTTTCTAAAGAAAGGTGTGAAAACCTTCTGTAATTGAAACAATCTGTCTCTGACGTGATTCCACAACGGACGCCTTGAGAGACTTTGCGTTATCATGCTGCTTTTGTTAATTTTCAGTTGACTGAGAAAATTAGACCTTAATTTTCATTTACTAATGATATTTGCATTGTAATTAGCTACAGTGTTATTGAGGTTAGAGCTAAATTGCACCATGTCTAGGGGACCTTCTGCGGGCTGCGAGCACCCGTGTGAGATTCTGTTTAATACAGTTGAGATTACATTAGATTCTAAAGTTTAAATGCAAATTTCAGTTCAAATTGCTGCCGAGAAATTTAGGGCAAGGAAACTTCTCAATTACTTTTTTTGGATTGACCCACTTTACCCTCTGAAATATGACACCATTGGCAATGTATCCAGTTATAAATAGGACCAAAGTTTGCCAATAGTTTGCTATTTTTACGCTATGTGTCAGAAGAATTGTCATCCGTCTGATGGAGTCTTATTTACCACCATATATCATTTTGCCCCCTGTACAAATCATTAGTAAGACCTCATCTGGAATATGCAGTTCAGTTTTGGGCACCAGTTCTCAAAAAGGATATCAGGGAACTGGAGAAAGTGCAGAGAAGGGCAACCAAACCGATAAGAGGCATGGAGGAGCTCAACTATGAGGAAAGATTAGAGGAGCTTAATTTATTCTCTCTTGAGAAGAGGAGATTAAGGGGGGATATGGTCACTATGTACAATTATATAAGGGGTCCATATAGTGAACTTCACAGAGGACAAGGGGGCACTCTTTACGTCTAGAGGAAAAGAGATTTCATCTCCAAATACGGAAAGGTTTCTTCACAGTAAGAGCTGTGAAAATGTGGAATAGGCTCCCTCCAGAGGTGGTCCTGACCAGCTCAGTAGATTGCTTTAAGAAAGGCCTGGATTCTTTCCTAAATGTACATAATATAACTGGGTACTAACATTTATAGGTAAAGTTGATTCAGGGAAAATCCGATTGCCTCTCTAGGATCAGGAAGGAATTTTTTCCCCTGCTGTAGCAAATTGGATCTTGCTTATCTAGGTTTTTTTCACCTTCCTCTGGATCAACTGTGGGTCTAGGATTGGGTATATGGGATTGTATGATATATTTTATTTTATTTATTTATTTTTGTATGCTTGAACTAGATGGACTTGTGTCTTTTTTCAACCCGACTAACTATGTAAACTATGTAGCCATTTGGATTTCCCACCAAATCAGATTATTTTTAAGATTTATTGCTTGAGGAAACGTTAACAGGAGAGGGAGTTTGGGTGTTATGGGATACTTTAGAAGTGCTGCCTTGTAACAGGAGGACACACTTCACAAGTCGCAACTTCCCTGCACAGACTTTTAACTTGGTAAGCAAGGGAAAAATCCAGAAGTGAGACCCTGCAGAAGTAGTCCCAGAGAAAAAAAATACTGCTGGACCCCAAAGTAAAACCGCACACAGTCACTAGACTCTTGAGCTTAAATCAGTACTCACAATTTCCTATGGCAGCTGCACCTCTCCCAGCTCCCTTCTCAAGTAAATCCTCCGGACAAGATCCTTAGCTCATAGTAATAGAAAAAGAGCCCCCCCCCCCTCCCCCAGCTCTGCTATAGCTGGGATCTTGATTAACAACATCTGATTCCAGCAAAACTACCTCAAAGTGGTAGCATCTCCTAAAGCTGGGACTCCTCCAGCAGGAAAAAACACCAGGCTGCTCAAGTCCTCAGAATATTTATGCTCCCTCCAGTCACCTACTGGACACACCTCCCCAGGGATTGGCTGAAGCCCCATAAATATTCAGGCTGCCCATTTGACTTTCCCAGCCTTCTATGTTCTAGAAGCCTTCAGAAAGCAGGGGGAGCAATCAAACCTATACGCTCTAGAACAGCCCAAATAAATAGCTGCTCTAATAATTACAGAGGAGCCAAAAGGAACTACATTTTTCTATCATCTTAGCAACCTATCTAGGTGGGTACTACACCACTATTCTTCAACAACCAACCCAGGTCTAAGTAACATTCACTGTGTGTGTAACACAACCAATCTAATATTTGCCAACACTAATGCTTTAGAAACATTTGCTGTGTTCTGAATCTCTCACTTCTTAGCAATTTTTCACATTTTCCACAATCTGAAAATTAAGATTTTAGCCCAAACTTCTCCTATGTTAATGCCAGGCATTTCTCTTTTTCATTCATGTTTTGAAAACTGTTGGAACTCCCAAAAAACAGCAGATGCAAATGCAAGAAGAGTGCCAATGAATGTTGACAATTTGGCCTTTCATAAATTTGTCCCATCATGTTAATTTTAAAGTGGTTGTAAACCCTCCCCCACAACTTTGTCCCATGTAAATCAGCATAAAAAAACCCTAATGAACACTGCTTGTAGATATCTCCTTACTTGCTTAATATTGTTGTAATCCTTTTTGTTCTTTAGATTGAAGTCACTGAGCATGCCCAGATCTCCCCTGATTTACGGCACACTCTCTATGTCTTATCTATCTGTTATCAAGACTTCCTACGGCACACAACGCTTAACTCCCAGGAGACTTCAGACTCATTCAGAGCTTCCTCCTACACACCATGTGACCATGTGACCATGTGACATGACATACAATGTAAACCTGGCCATTACTGCAGTCTTATCAGCTGAAGCTGATAAGACTGACAAAGGGAAACATTAGACATCGGCACAAGTAAATACTATGAAATAAAACAGGTCAGCTATGAACAGGGAAGCAGGGTTGCCATAGAAACGTTGGATTGAGAAGGAGGTTTGGATAACAGTACAGGAAGTACTCAATGTAAGCGCGGAAATACACTCCCCTGTGGACTCGGAAAACAATACTTAAGATGGCGCTGCCTAACCCCTGGAAACAAGTTTTTTTAAAGCTTCTTTAAACAGTAAGTAATATGCGATTTGGACTGGATTACAGTGGCTATAGTCTGATAATTACTTATTATAATGGACTAAATGAAGAGAAGCATCAGAGTGGGAGAGTTTACTTCCTCTTTAAGGCACATTTTGGCAAATGTAGGCTTAAAAAATTGCATCGATTAGCTCTTTCACTAAAGTTTCCATTGCTATGCCTTGCTTTATTGGAGTTCAACTTCAACAACATTACATCTTGACTTTGAATAAATTCTTCTAGATCTAGGCGACAACTTTCTATTAAGGATTAAAGCATACCAAACCACTTTGCCCTAAAAGAGCTCAATTCTTTTGGACCTGAATGTTGGAGGTGTCCTCATGCAGACAAGTCCGTTTTTTTTTTTTTTTTTATTGTTTACAATCTGAAAATTTCGATTTTAGCCCAAGCTTCTCCTATGCCTATGCCAGGGTTTGCTCTTTTCAGTCATATTTGAAAAATGTTAGAATTTAAAAAACGCAGATGCAAATGCAAGAGGAGTGCCGATGAACATTCTCACCTTTCATAAATTTGCCCCCATAATGTTAATTTTAAGGTACAATTTGGCAAATATATACCTAAAAAAAAAAAAAAAACATCCAGCAATTTCAATGATGAGATCTTCCACCATAGTTTCCATCACTATTCCTTCTTATATTGGAGTTCAAACCCTACAACATAACTATTTCCAGGTATTCAAAAAATTTGGAGAGTAGAAACCAAAGCTTTATTACCTTGGCAGCTTGGTAGACCTGGAATGTCAAGTGATTAAACAGGGTTTAGGAACAAGGGCTTGTAATCAATTCCTGAGTAAAACTAAGACATAGATAACAACTTCATATTGAGGATTACAGCAGACCGAACCAAATGACAAAAAGAGATACATGCACTTCTTCAAAGTTTTCTCATTATTTTTCATGATGAGAAAACTTTGAAATTGTGCCTGCATCACTTTGTAGATGATTATGTTATGTGAAAGTACCTGCCCCAAAAAGTGGTTACGTTTTTTCTTCATTTTAAATATATAGGGTTTATATATTATATTAAGGCCTGCTTAGTTTGCAGCCTCCATCTTAAAAATAAAATACTAACGGAAACCAAAAAAAGAATGAAACATTGGAACATAATTTTCAAACATAGTTACCTTAAAATGTCAAATATTCACATACTCTGGCTCCTGGCATCGTAGGATCCTGGCAATGCTGAAGATCTCAAACCTCATAAGATGACCCTTAAGAAGTCTTAGCCCTTGTACACGGTTGGACATTCCGACAACTAAATCCGTCTGATTTTTTCAGACCGATTTTGTTCCGAAACTGGTATTGCATACACACGGTAGGACAAAGTTGTCGGAAAATCCGATTGTACGGAACGTGATGGCGTTCGTTCGTTGCGACAGGACTACGTTGCGGCTAGTAGCCAATAGCTTTAGTCACGTAATTTGATCTGAGCATACCTGGCACTTTGTCCGATCGGAATTCTCTACAAACGATCATGTTGTCGGATCATGTTGTCGGAAAATTTTATATCCAGCTCTCAAACTTTGTTGGTCGGACATTCCGACAAAGTCAGATGAAGCCCACACATGGTCGGATTATCCGACAACACGGTCCAATCTGACCTTTTCCGTCGGAATTTCCGACTGTGTGTACAGGGGCTTATGGGATTTGGGTTCCTTGGCTTTCCCAAGATCCTGCCGAAAGGCCCAGTGTTGTCATTGTTTATGAACACACCAGAAGCTAAGGGGTATAAAGTAAGTATTTAGATTATTTTCAGTTAGAGTTTCTTTATATAGGAGGTGTGTGATTGCAAAGTAATTTTCATGCAAGGTTTTCTCTAATAAGCATACTATAGCAGGTAAAGCACCTTATTGTGTAGTTAGGCCCACAGCTAACAATTTGGAAGGCTTGCAGAAGACCTCCCATTGTCCTCTTGATTCTCCATTGATCCCTAAGCTACATAGCAATCCCCATTCACCAGCCACCACTTTGCCCTAAAAGAGTAAAATCCTTTGGAGCTCAATATTGGTGTCCTCATGCAGAAAAGTCCCTGGTTTTGAAAAAAAATGCCTCAACAGGCATGAAGCAATGCACAACTTGTCATTAAAGCTGGCTTTTAAAATGCACCACTTTTTTTTTGCTATTAGAACATTTCCATACAGTTTGCCAAGAAATTAGGCATCTTGATCAACATGCCACGATAACCTCCAGGGATGTCAGTCTCAGCGGCCTAGTTGCTGTATACTTCACAATGGTATTTTGTGATGCAAAAACTGGATGTTTAAGATACTAGCTTGCAATAATGAACAAAGTATGATTCAGGAATACATGTTCATTCCGAATATGTAGCTTTGTCTATGCAAAAATGCAACTGAATTGTTAGTGTTGGTATGTCGTGCTTGTGTGGTAGATGCGGCAAAGCCATGGATTTGGTCTCTAATGCCTGCTGTAAGTTGCCACCACTATAATAAATACCATTGCCCCTTTTAAAGGCCCTTACCTCCACTATGCTAACACACATTCCTACCCATCATGACTCTAGTTAGCCAAGGTCTCCTCTCTTTATCCTTGGTGTTAGGGCCTTGTCCTCTCTTTACCCTTGGTGTTGGGGCCTTGTCCTGTCTTTATCCTTGGTGTTAGGGCCTTGTCCTCTCTTTATCCTTGGTGTTGGGGCCTTGTCCTCTCTTTATCCTTGGTGTTGGGGCCTTGTCCTCTCTTTATCCTTGGTGTTGGGGTCTTGTACTCTCTCTATATTCTTGGTGTTGGGGCCTTGCCTTCTTTTTTTCCTTGGTATTTGGACCTTGTCCTCTCTTTATCCTTGGTGTTGGGGCCTTGTCCTCTCTTTATCCTTGGTTTTGGGGTCTTGTACTCTATATTCTTGGTGTTGGGGCCTTGCCCTCTTTTTTTTCCTTGGTATTTGGACCTTGTCCTCTCTTTATCCTTTGTGTTGGGACCTTGTCTTCTCTTTATCCTTGGTGTTGGAGTCTTGTACTCTCTCTATATTCTTGGTGTTGGGGCCTTGCCCTCTTTTTTTCCTTGGTATTTGGACCTTGTCCTCTCTTTATCCTTGGTGTTGGGGCCTTGTCCTCTCTTTATCCTTGGTGTTGGGGTCTTGTACTCTATATTCTTGGTGTTGGGGCCTTGCCCTCTTTTTTTCCTTGGTATTTGGACCTTGTGCTCTCTTTATCCTTGGTGTTGGGGCCTTGTCCTCTCTTTATCCTTGGTGTTGGGGTCTTGTACTCTATATTCTTGGTGTTGGGGCCTTGCCCTCTTTTTTTCCTTGGTATTTGGACCTTGTCTTCTCTTTATCCTTGGTGTTGGGGCCTTGTCCTCTCTTTATCCTTGGTGTTGGGGCCTTGTCCTCTCTTTATCCTTGGTGTTGGGGCCTTGTCCTCTCTTTATCCTTGGTGTTGGGGCCTTGTCCTCTCTTTATCCTTGGTGTTGGGGTCTTGTACTCTCTCTATATTCTTGGTGTTTTTTTTTTCCTTGGTATTTGGACCTTGTCCTCTCTTTATCCTTTGTGTTGGGGCCTTGTCTTCTCTTTATCCTTTGTGTTGGGGCCTTGTCTTCTCTTTATCCTTTGTGTTGGGGCCTTGTCTTCTCTTTATCCTTGGTGTTGGGGTCTTGTACTGTCTTTATATTCTTGGTGTTGGGGCCTTGCCCTCTTTTTTTCCTTGGTATTTGGACCTTGTCCTCTCTTTATCCTTGGTGTTGGGGCCTTGTCCTCTCTTTATCCTCTTTTTTTTTTTTTATCCTCTTTTTTTCCTTGGTATTCTCTCTTTATCCTTGGTGTTGGGACCTTGTCCTCTCTTTATCCTTGGTGTTGGGACCTTGTCCTCTCTTTATCCTTGGTGTTGGGGCCTAGTCCTCTCTTTATCCTTGGTGTTGGGGCCTTGTCCTCTCTTTATCCTTGGTGTTGGGGTATTGTACTCTATATTCTTGGTGTTGGGGCCTTGCCCTCTTTTTTTCCTTGGTATTTGGACCTTGTCTTCTCTTTATCCTTGGTGTTGGGGCCTTATCCTCTTTTTATCTTTGGTTTTGGTAAACTTGTCTTCCCTTTTATCTTTGGTGCCGGAAAACACAAAGGAATACCAAAACTCAAACAACTCCATCAATCTTCCATCAGGCATTCTATTCAGTACCCTAAGCTCAGAGATCTTACTGAGAGTCCCTAAGAGACAAAAGGTACAATTTTGTGCTATAACTTTCCAGCATCCACCAGAGCTAACATCAAGGTCAGAGTTTTGTGCCCCTGCTGAAAATCTGACTTTCAAATCAGACACTTTAGATAATTGACAGATCAGTCCTGAGGCTCTGATAACAAGAGGACGACTGATACTGCTGTCCCTCTGAGCTAGTCCTGTTATTAAAACAATCAGTGGTGGTTTTCTAGCTCAGAAACAGGTGAACTCTCGAGTGTTGGGTCAGGAACTGCATGTTTCAGCCATTAATTATGTATTTTTATTATTCCCGTTAAATGTCATGTCATCTCCACCAGCTGAACTTGCTGAAAGATTAGACAAACTGGGTGTGTTTAATCTGGAGAAAAAGCATCCTAGATGAGATCTAATCAACACTCGAGCCTCAGAACAAGAACCTTCACCCCTCCCCCTTACCCTGCCCGCCCTGCTCCATTAAAGGCATACAAAAGTAAGAAAAGACACAATATGTTTTGCTGCAGCAAAAACCAGGAGCCCATGCCTGCCAGTCATTTAACCTAATACCAAGGCATTGGTCAAGTGGTCTTCTGTTGAAGGGAAAGGAATTCAGATCAGCTGATTCTCCTCTTCAGCAAAAGTGATGTGACTAAATGTCTAGGTGTTCGTTTCCTACATTGTATGCAGGTGTGCTGCAGCTTTGGCTTAAAATCCTATGGGCCTAACTATATCCATCTTAATCCTCCCACCAGCCGCACACATATATGTGGCCTCTCAGCGGGTGGGCTTTAACGCAGACAGACCGCATATTTTAAATCCCAAATGTAAACATTTCTGTCCTAAAAACGCGAGCCTTGTGCACTTTCAACACAGTTACAAGTGGGTACCGGAAAGCTCCTGGTGCCTACTTTCAGTCGGGAGCTTTCTGAATGTACTGAAAGGTGTAGTGGTTAGCATTGTGTAGTGGTTAGCACTCTCTCCTAGCAGTAAAAAGAGTCACTGGTTCCAATCCCAACCATGACACTCCCTGCCTGGAGTTTGCATGTTCTACCTGTGCCTGCATGGGTTTCCCCGGGCACTCTGGTTTCCTCCCACACTGCAAAGACATGCAGGTAGGTAATTGGCTTCTGTCCAAAATTGGCCAGAGTATATGAATGGGGACCTTGGATTGTGGGCTCCTTGAGGGTAGGGACTGATGTGAGTGTGCAATGTACAGAAATAGGGACAATTGTAGACACTCACTCCGGTTGAATTGGATGGACTGGTGTCTTTATTCAACCTTACTAACTATGTAACTATCTGCTTTCGCCTCCTGGCATCTAGAACCTCTTAAAGGGCTGGGAGGCGGCGGGGGAAGGGGCTAAAAGAATTCAGCTGTATATATATGTCAGAGGTCAGCCTCAGAGACCAGTATCTATAGCAGTAGAGTGGCTCTCACCGATCAGCAGGATAAGTACACAAATAGGTCACCCTGGATAATGACGTGGCCTCATCTGAGGTGCAAGGTCTAAGAACTAACCGGTATTCACCAGAGCTCCTGATGGTGGAGATGGGTTTTGCTGCATGTTAGTACCAGATTGCAGTCCTCAGGATCGCCCCACCAGGAGGTGAGCAAGCCTGGGTGCAGTAGCGCAGATATATAAAGTAGGGTTCAAGCAATAGCATACTCAGTGACATGGAAATTTATAGATGGGCAACTCCTATCCTCATATTGATTAGTGGTTACAAATTAATAATACGGTAACTACTACAGTAGGGAACCGACACAAAAGATAGACTCTGCATCTTTCCAAATAACTGTTCTGCTTTATTATGACGCAATTGAAGGTTTTTATACACATGATTACGTAGGTATCACATTAATATTACAATTGTATGTTTATGGTAACAAGGGTCGTAACATAGGCAGACTAATTCTCATAAGGACTCGAAAGAATGCAAACGTACTGAAAACATTAGTGCCGTGTGCACAGTGAGGGAAGTGTGCAATACATATAAAATAGAAAACAATTATATACAGAACTTACAAATTTCCTTTACATAGGTAAGCAAGCCAAGGATTGGTAACAAGTGGCTGGAGGTTGGGATCAAGTGTAAGCATAGTTGAGGAACAAGCTAAAGATCAATAACAAATGGTTGCAGGTTTGGATCAAGTAAAAGCATAGTCTAGGACAGTGATGGCAAACCTTGGCACCCCAGATGTTTTGGAACTACATTTCCCATGATGCTCGTGCACTCTGCAGTATAGTTGAGCATCATGAGAAATGCAGTTTCAAAACATCTGGAGTGCCAAGGTTCGCCATCACTGGTCTAGGAACAAGCCAAAGGTTGGTAATGGGTTGCAGTGAAGCTAAGTACAGCTGCAGGTATGCAAAGAAACAAGATGTCGGCTGGAGATAGCGCCATCATTTGGCCAACAGTAAGTGCAAAGGCATGGCTAAAGCAGGAAGTTCATAGGAGGAGCAAAGAGTTCAAGGTTCATCAGGACAAAAGACAAGGCAAGATTGTACAAGGGATCAGACATAGAGCTGTCCAGCATCTCAAATGGTACAGCGAGAGGAGCTACAGTACATCCAAGCACCGCAGAAGTCACGGGTTCAGAGCTGGACCTTGATAATATATCTTTTGGCACTGTGAAGTTCAGTATCTTAGGATGTCCACCATGATGTGTATATGTTTGTATGTGCTCCCAAAACCTAAAAATGCAATGCTTGTTTAAACACAGTGGCACCTTAACTGGTTCTTAAGGAAGGAAGGTAAGTAGACGGGGGGAAGTAGGAGGAATTACTAATCATGTGATCACTGTGATTGGTTGTCACAGTGGGCACATGATCAGAAGTCTGTCTTGCTGATTTCTGACCATGACCAGAGTACAGGAGTTGTCTGTGACAACTCCTGTCTCTCCACATAGAAACCTCTCCCACCATGGGTGGATATGTAGGGCATGTAGGCTTTAAGGTAAAGTTTAAAAGGTTGTTGCTATACATCCATTGTCATTTGTGTTGTCCGTGTGTTTGGGGAGCATCACAAGGGCATGTTTTTTTGTCTATGTATTCTGTGATAAAAGCTGCCCCTCTTCCGCCTTAGAAGGTTGGGTTACCAATACGGCAATAAAAGTTTTCTTTTTTTTTTCTTTTTCGGATCCCGCTAAAAAATTGTTGTCACATTTCAGCATGAGTGGGCCTTAATCATTGTAAGACAACAGAAAAACAACCCTGATATATAGCCGGGGGGGAGCTTTCCGATCTCAAACCGAGAAATGGCACAGATGTAGGAGACAGATTGATTACATTTTGTTAAAATCAACATGAACAAAGTAAATATAGGATTCTAAACATATGCACAGAACCGTATACACAAGGATGCCGGAGTATGATTTTGTATATAATAAAGCTAAACCTCCAGTCTCCCGCTGCTGAACCCTTTGAGGACCAGGGGCCACTAGTGCTTGGAATGCCCCAAGTCAATTTTTGCAGGATCTAAAGCCCCCGTACACACGATCAGAAATTCTGCCAGCAGAAGACAGATGAGAGCTTTTGGTTAGAAATTTCGACCATGTGTACGCTCCATCGGACTTTTGCTGGCAGAATTCCAGCCAGCAAAAGATTGAGAGCAGGGTTCTCCATTTTTCGGTCGGAAAAAGTTTCCGAACGGAAATTCCGATCGTCTGTACAAATTCTGACGCGCAAAATTCCTACTCCTGCTCAGAAACAATTCAACGCATGCTCGGAAGCATTGGACTTCATTTTCTTGGCTAGTCGTAGTGTTGTACGTCACCGCGTTCTTGACGGTTGAAAGTTCAGAGAACTTTTGTGTGACCGCGTGTATGCAAGCCAAGCTTGAGATTTATTCCATCGGAAAAACCACCCAGACCTGTGATACCGCTGCTGAGTACCGATCACTCACTGTGTTCATTCATAACTGAAGCATTGTCTATATGGGGTCCATGTCAGGTTGTCTGTATGGGGCCCTTATGGTTTCTAAGCTTTGAAAGAAAGTGGATATTGCAACTAATATTGTTTTTTTTTTGTTTTTTTTGCTTTTTATTTTTTAAAAAGACTGCATATTTTTGTTTTGTTGTTTTTGTCTGGCGTTCTGCTTTAACCACTTGCCGATAAGCCACCGCAATTTTACTGCGGCAGAATAGCACGGCTGGGTAAAACGACATTATGTAACGTCGCTGCGACCTGTGGCCACTAGGGGCACGTGTGAGCGCCCCCCCCCCCTGTTGCTCGCCCCCCCGGAGCCGATGCGAGTGCCCGCCGGTCGCATTCACCGCTGGGCTCCTGCGATCGCTGGTGACACAATGAGAACCATCCTGGTTCTCTGAGGGTAGAAGAGACTGATCGTGTGTTCATACAAAGTATGAACAGCGATCTGTCATCTCCTCTAGACACTCCCCTCCCCCCTTCAGTTAGAACACAGTGCTGGAACACAATTAACCTCTTGATCGCCCCCTAGTGGTTAACCCCTTCCCTGCCAATTACATTTTTACAGTAATCAGTGCATTTTTCTAGCACTGATCGCTGTATAAATGACAATGGTCCCAAAAATGTGTCAAAAGTGTCCGATGTGTCACCATAATGTCGCAGTCCCGATAAAAAAAATCACAGCTCGCTGCCATTACTAGTAAAAAAAAAATAATAATACAAATGCCATAAAATTATCCTTTATTTTGTAGATGCTATAACTTTTGCGCAAACCAATCTATGTACGCTTATTGCATTTTTTTTTTTTACCACAAATAGGTAGAAGAATACATATCAGCCTAAACTGAGGAAAAAAAACTTTTTAATATATATTTTGGGGGATATTTATTATAGAAAAAAGTTAAAAATAATGTTTTTCAACATTTTTGCTCATTTTTTGTTTAAAGTACAAAAAATAAAAACCACAGAGATGATCAAGTACCACCAAAAGAAAGCTCTATTTGTAGGGGAAAAAAAGGACATCAGTTTTGTTTGGGTGCAAAGTCGCATGACCGCGCAATTGTCAGTTAAAACGGCGCAGCGCCGGAACGCAAAAAGTGCTCTGGTCAGGAAAGGGGGTAAAATCTTCCGGGGGCTGAAGCGGTTAACTTGCTGTGAATTAATGTGTTAAAGGGGATATCCGCTGTGAGCACCTCCGGGGGAGAGAACAGCATGTAAATGGCTCTGTGCCGACCGTAACATGGGTGGGGTGAACGGGTACTCCTTTGATGTACAGGGCACACGCTCCATTTTACAAGTATAGATGTTTGCATAAATAAAACAGTTTTATCCGAGGAAATGCAGCACTTTTAATAATCAAGAAAATCGGACTTGGAAAGAAAACTGCTGATTTTAAATAAAATGATGACTTCTGGGGAATTGAAGGCAAAGAAAAAAAAAAAAAAAACACTGCGGATCATTTCAGAGCAGAGCATCACTCTGTATACAAGCTTTAATCTTCCACTTTAATGATAATTGAGCAAAGTTTTTTTTTTTTTTTTCTAATATAGTTCTATATTATTAAAATATAATTTAATGTTCTGTGAAATTGCAAAATTTAATTTATGGCGACATAATTAAGAAAGAAAGTCAATTAACGCCCATTGTGGAAAACGGGCTCGGCTCTCGCCACTTATCAAATTACGTTTGTATCTTTTAAGTAATATGACTATTCGACTTGATGAACATGATTTAGGGGAGTCTAATTTAAATTAATTGTAAGTAGTATCACATTATCTAATCATGTCCGTGTAATACATTCCCATTTTCCCATCAGACAGGGATGCCACCTGTGGGCTGACTCCGATTCCCAATTTCACTTAATCGTTTTTATTTTATTTTTTTAATTATCAGTGTTATTATAACCTGTAATCTAAATAAATCCCTTCCTATGCAATGCTAAGTGCTGTGGCCTTTTGATGAAATAAAATATAACCCATTTTTTGTATGTACTGTGTTATACTAGGCATGGGCCTGGGGCCAAAAAATCCATAGAAAAAGGAGGATGAGACCGCTCAAGTATGAACATAGATGACGACAGAGGTTTCAGCCTGACTCCTCCCAGACCATGCCCTCTGACTCCTCCCAGGCCATGCCCTCTGACTCCTCCCAGGTCATGCCCTCTGACTCCTCCTAGGTCATGCCCTCTGACTCCTCCCAGGCCATGCCCTCTGACTCCTCCCAGGCCATGCCCTCTGACTCCTCCCAGGCCATGCCCTCTGACTCCTCCCAGGCCATGCCCTCTGACTCCTCCTAGGTCATGCCTTCTGACTCCTCCCATGTGATGCCATCTGACTCCTCCCAAGCCATGCCCTCTGACTCCTCCCAGGCCATGCCCTCTGAGTCCTCCTAGGTCATGCCTTCTGACTCCTCCCAGGCCATGCCCTCTGACTCTTCCCAGGCCATGCCCTCTGACTCCTCCCAGGTCATGTCCTCTGACAAAATTCCCCCCACCCATAGGGTTTAGTCATAGGGGACCTCTATGAGCTGCATGGGCCTAGGGCACCAAGCCATAAAAACCAATGGAAGAGGAGGATGAAACGTTACACTCCAGAAAAAATGCTCAAGTATGAAAAGAGATGAAAGCGGTTTCAGCCTGACTCCTCCCAGGTGATGCCTTCAATGCATTTCACCCGACCCATAGGGTTTAGTCATAGGGGACCTCTGTGGGCTGCATGGGCCTAGGGCACCAAGCCAGAAAATCCAATGGAAGAGGAGGGTGAAACGTTACACTCCAGAGAAACTGCTCAAGTATGAACATAGATGAAAGCGGTTTCAGCCTGACTCCTCCCAGGTCATGCCCCCCTGATGCATTTCACCACACCCATAGGGTTTAGTCATAGGGGACCTCTATGAGCGCATGGGCCTAGGGCACCAAGCCAGAAAATCCAATGGAAGAGGAGGGTGAAACGTTACACTCCAGAGAAACCGCTCAAGTATGAACATAGATGAAAGAGGTTTCAGCCTGACTCCTCCCAGGTCATGCCCCCCTGATGCATTTCACCACACCCATAGGGTTTAGTCATAGGGGACCTCTGTGGGCTGCATGGGCCTAGGGTGCCAAGCCAGAAAATCCATAGGAAGAGGAGAATGAAATGTTACACTCCAGAGAAACCGCTCAAGTATGAAAAAAGATGAAAGAGGTTTTAGCCTGACTCCACCCAGGTGATGCCTTCAATGCATTTCACCTGACCCATAGGGTTTAGTCATAGGGGACCTCTATGGGCTGCATGGGCCTAGGGCACCAAGCCAGAAAATCCATAGGAAGAGGAGGGTGAAAAGTTACACTCCAGAGAAACCTCTCAAGTATGAACATAGATGAAAAAGGTTTCAGCCTGACCCCTCCTAGGCCATGCCCTCTGACTCCTCCCAGACCATGCCCTCTGACTCCTCCCAGGTCATGTCCTCTGACGAAATTCCCCCCACCCATAGGGTTTAGTCATAGGGGATCTCTATGGTCTGCATGGGCCTAGGGCATCAAGACAGAAAATCCAATGGAAGAGGATGAAATGTTACACTCCAGAAAAACCACTCAAGTATGAAAAGAGATGAAAGTGATTTCAGCCTGACTCCTCCCAGGCCATGCCCCCAGGGACGCATTTCAACCCACCCATTGGGTTTAGTCATAGGGGACCTCTGTGGGCTGCATGGGCCTAGGGCACCAAGCTAGAAAATCCATAGGAAGAGGAGGGTGAAACGTTACACTCCAGAGAAACCGCTCAAGTATGAAAAGAGATGAGAGGTTTCAGCCTGACTCCTCCCAGGTGATGCCTTCAATGCATTTCACCCGACCCATAGGGTTTAGTCATAGGGGACTTCTATGGGCTGCATGGGCCTAGGGCACCAAGCCAGAAAATCCATAGGAAGAGGAGGGTGAAAAGTTACACTCCAGAGAAACCGCCCAAGTATGAAAAGAGATGAAAGCAATTTCAGCCTGACTCCTCCCAGGCCATGCCCCACGATGCATTTTACCCCACCTATAGGGTTTAGTCATAGGGGACCTCTATGGGCTACATAGTCATGGGCCTAGCACGCCAAGCCAGAAAATCCATAGGAAGAGGAGGATGAAACACTACGACCCAGATTAACACCCCAAGTATGAAGATGGAAGCAGGTTCAGAGCTATTTCTCCCAGGCCATACTTCCGACACATTTTGCCCCACCCACAGGGTTTAGTCATAAAGGACTTCTATGAGTAAGCCCTGTGGGTGGGGCAAAACTCATTGGGGGCATGGCCTGGGAAGAGTCTGGCTGAATCCGCTTTCATCTCTTTTCATACTTGGGCTGTTTCGTTGAAGTACAACATTACATCCTCCTCTCGCTATGCGTGTACATAAACTTGGGACGGGCTCTTTCAACATCGGCCTCCTTAATCAGTCTGGGTCACTACAAGATAACTGCTTGGAGCTGCACCCAAACAGGAACAAGAAAATACAGTTGTGTTTCAGACAAGGACAGGTCCTTTACTGTAATCACAAGTCTACATTAATTTAAAGTTGATCATTTTGAAATAATGATATATTTATTATTATAAATAGATAAACGGATCTGGTTTTCTTGATGAATAAATACTTTGAATAATTAAATACATGATATATTATACAAAATTATATTTGTTAGCATGATAATTCGATAAATTACATTTAACTTACCTACTACGGCTAATTTGTCTAATGGTATACTTTTCTCACATATCATGTTTTGAAAAAAAAAAATAATAATTCAGAAATTTATGTCTATTGAAATTAATCATGAATTCTAATTATAGATTCATTAGACTAATAAATATCACTTTGTATAATATATCACATATTTAGTTGATCACACTACAAGTCACGTAAACCATGTACTTTGATGTTCTAACATTTTCTCTTACTAATTAAGCAAACATAATAATCATGTAAGTCAAGATATAATTATCACGGGTTTATAATTTTTTTTCATAAAGTATTCATTCATCTAGGTTCTAATACAAGGTAATACAATTTTGTATATTTATCTAATTATCGCAAAATACAGATAGTGATCATCATTATTAGAATGATTATTATGAGTAATAATAATAATAATAATACAATTTCTAAACCATAATAATAATACTTCATAATAATTATTATTAATTTCTTCTTCTTCCTTCTTCCTTCTTTCTCCTACTTTCTTCTTCTTCTTCTTCTTCTTCTTCTTCTTCATTCTTTCTCCTTTCTTCTTCTTTCTCATTCTTTCTTATTTTTTCTTTCTTCTTCTTTTTTTCTCCTTCTTTATCCTTCTTTCTCCTTCTTTCGTCTTTTTCTTTCTCCTTCCTTCTTCTTTTTTCTTTCTTCTTCTTTTTTTCTCCTTCTTTATCCTTCTTTCTCCTTCTTTCGTCGTTTTCTTTATCCTTCTTTATCCTTCTTTATCCTTCTTTCTCCTTCTTTCGTCTTTTTCTTTCTCCTTCTTCTTCTTCTTCTTCTTCCTCTTCCTCTTCCCCTTCCTCTTCCCCTTCCTCTTCCCCTTCCTCTTCCCCTTCCTCTTCCCCTTCCTCTTCTCCTTCCTCTTCTCCTTCCTCTCTCCTTTCTCCTCCTCCTTATTCTCCTTCTTTCTCCTCCTCCTTCTTTCTCCTCCTCCTTATTCTCCTTCTTTCTCCTCCTTCTTAAGCCGCGTACACACGGGCGGACTGTCTGGCCAACTTAGTCCGTCGAAACACATTTCAGCAGACAGTCCGCTCGTGTGTGGGCTTCAGCTGACTTTTTCAGCGTGCAGTCTGGCGGACTAAGTATTTCGGAATTTCCGTAATATTGTCCGTCAGACTTTGGTTTCAGCGGACAATCCGCTCGTGAGTAGGCTAGTTCGACGGACTAAGTATGGCGCATGCTCAGAAAGGATTTACACGGCCAAAGGTTGCATTGCTGTGTATTGGACTTCCTATTTCTAGTCCCGTCGTACGTGCTGTACACGTCATCGCGCAAGCTTTCGACGGGCTGTTTGTGCATCCGTGTGTGGTCAAGTCCGTTCATTCGAAAGTAGGACGGACTGTCCGTCGGATTGTCTGACGGACTAAGTTGGCCATACAGTCCGCCCGTGTGTACGCGGCTTTATTCTCCTTCTTTCTCCTCCTTCTTATTCTTCTTCTTTCTCCTCCTTCTTATTCTTCTTCTTCTTGTAATTGTTACATGAAATTGCTACATGGCTTGCGTAGCAATTGTATACGCTATATATTTTGTTTCCATGAAAGTGGAGTTACCCTTTAAAGATTAGGCTGCTCAATCACCTGATCGGCTTCTTCAAATTGCACAGATATGAGTACACCATCTAGAATGACTCTGGTTTTCGTTAAAATGTAGACCAACCTTTACCATCCTCTTTCTGTACAGGAACCCTTGAAATAGGGCTCAAAAGTTGGGTAACCTCTGCTGGAATAATCTCCATGGGGGTCAATGGGGAAAAATGTCCCTCTTACAGTGGTGGTCAGAATTTTCTCCCTTACAGAGAGCTAAAACGAACAACTGTGGTCTTGCAGCTGGCTTTACCAAGTGGCGTTGGTCCTGGAACCATGTAGACACCATCAAATGGGAGGTCAGACAGCCACAACTTGGGAAACCCAACCTCTGGAGGAATTCTGAGGTCCCTCCAGGGGTTGCTAGTGGTTCCTTGAGCTGTGATTGATTGACTTTCTTTTTGATGGTTCTTGCACAGTTGCAGGACCAAGGTCAATGCCATGGCTTGCCTAGCAATTGTAAATGCTGTAATTTTTTATTTATTTTTTGCTATATTATTTTTACTCGAAAGTGATGTTACTCTTTTTTAAGACTAGGTTGCTCAATCACGTAATGGGCTTTGTGCGACTGAGCAGATATAAATACACCATCTAGAATGACTTTGACTTTGATTTCTGTAAAACTGATGAGCAATCTTTCTTGACCTTTTTCTCCAGAGGCACCCGTGAAATAGGGTTCAGATGTCAGGCCTCTTCTAGAAGCAACTTGTTGGGGGTCAATGGGAAAAAATTACCCTCTTACATTAGCTGTCTGTAAGGAAATTCTAACCACCAAAAGAAACTCACTGTGTTCATGCCACTGGCTTTAATTCTGGAACAGTGTAGACGATTTTGGACCCATGTAGGAGTGGCACCATCAAATGGGAGGTCAGTCAGCCACAACTAGGGAAACCTTAGCAGCCTCTGGAGGAACCCTGGTTGAGAATGGCTTCCTTAGACCATCCATCCCTAACCAGGGTTTCCCAATAAATTACTAGTACTTTGAACTGTGGCTGATTGACTTGCTATTTGATGGTGCCTGCATAGTTCCAGGACCAATGCCAGCTGGCAAAGCCAGCAGCACGACAACAGATATTAGATATGTGTTTAGCTGTCCGGAAGTGTACGTTGCCACTGAACGTGGGTTTGAAATCGTGCAAGTTCAGCTAAACTCACACGATTTCAAACCTGCATTTCAGTGGGAGTTCGGGGGTGATTTGAAAGACTTCTGTGCGGGTTCATGCACAGATGTCTATTAAAATCACCCCAGAAGTTACCAAAAGAAGCGCAGGAACTACGTTTGGAAATTGGTGCTGTGCTGCAAAGTCGGCGTTGCACCGATTAGGACAGTGACGTCAGACATGTCAAATTGCAATGTCAAATCGATGTGAACGGGGGCTAAAGGTTGCAATCTGCCTAATGACCATCAATATAAGTGTTTTTTTTTTTTTTTGGCCATTGACATAGTTTTAGTAAGGTTCCCTGAGACCGGAAAATTTATTTAAGGGTTCTTCTAGGGTAAAACAATTGAGAAAGACTGCCCTCGATTAACAGGAAGTGTGTTGAATGAAGTCGGGGATCATTTAACCCACAAGAGAACGAATCCATGTAAGGGGGCACTCTGATGGGACATCTGATGTAGGGGGACACTGTGATGGAGGACACCTGATGTAAGGGGACAGTGATGGGGACACCTGATATAAGGGGACACTGATGGGGACACCCAGGGCTTTTTTTCAGCGGGAACGGGGGGGGGGGGAACACATTCCTGGCACCTCCAGCACTGAATGTATTTACTGGCAAGGGGTGCTGGAAGATCTATTGTTGCTGGCTGCTGGGGTATCTATTGTCACTGGTGGGGATCTGTTTTTGTTTGGTGGGCCTATTGTTGCTGGGTAAGTCTACTGTCGCTGATGGGGGGGTTATCTTGTTGGGGGTCAATTGTTGCTAGGTGGGATCTATTGTTGAGGGAGAGGTCTATTGTTGCTGGCTGCTGGAGGATCTATTGTTGCCGGGGTGGTATTTTGTTGTGGGGGGTCCATTGTTGCTGGGATGGTACTTTGCTGTGGACGGTCCATTGTTGATAGGGGAAAGTCATTTATTGTGTGGGGAATCTTTTGTTGCTGGGGGGGTCCTTTGTTTCTGGGGTGGAGTCTGTTGTTGCTGGGGTGGAGTCTATTGTTACTAGGGTGGTGCCTATTGTTGCTCATTGCAAGGTATCTGTTTTACTATCTTTCTTGTTTTCTTTAACAAATTTCATAGAAATAACTGAGCAGCACAAAATACTTGGTACTGTATTCCCTGAAAGGTGCTGGGAGGTGGGTAGGTGGTGGAATCAAGGGATGGTGCTCAAAGACGGGTAGGGGGCGGAGACGCAGGGTAACTCGGAAGGGTGGAGTTCCTGTACCTATTCCCTGAGAAAAAAAAACCTGGAGACACCTGATGTAAGGGGGCACTGTGATGGGGACACCTGATGTAAGGGGGCACTCTGATGAGTACTCATGTAAAGAGAGACTCCTAATATAAAGGGGCACAGGTTAAGTTTAATCACCCTAATCTAATGACCGCTTACTTCATTCCAGTTTTTCCCAGGTCATGACACTGGGGAACAGACTCTCAGTGACCACCATACACACAGTGTTAACATTGTGCCACCCCTCCCCCAATATTTTTTTTTACTTTACATGCTTCCATTGAACCCTGGTTGCGAATGGCTGCTGTCAGGGACGGACTGACCATTTGGCCACTCGAGCACTGCCCGAGGGCCCCGGGCCACTAGCGGGCCCCATCAGGGTTGCCAGCCTCATTAAAACCAGGGACAGTATGGAAAAATCTGTGTTTTTTTGTTTTGTTTTTTTACATCTGTCCCTTACCAACATCCTTTGGGTCTAAAAATCCTGAGATTATAGCTGCCCCACCTTTCCAGTACCTTCTCAGCCAATAGAAACATGTCTGTGTATACTGTGTGTACATGTTTGTGTATACTGTTCGATTGTATACTGTGTGGCCCTATAATCTTTGATTGCCTGGGGGGGGGGGGGCATAATCTCCTATTGCCCGGGGGGCCCCATGAGTTGTCAGTCCGCCCCTGGCTGCTGTAGACCTTTTGGTATTAACTATTTACTTAATTGTATCTCCTCCATTTTATTCTTTTTTGTTTCCTGAATTTTTAATAACCTTCGTATCCCTATAGACAAGGAGGATCCCATGTAGAAGTATCCCACATGAGTCCTTTTATACATCTCGATGGCAAGAAATTGTAACTTTTTTTTTTTGTTTGTTTCATAAAAAATTTTTTGGAGTGAACATCCGAAAAAAAAAAGTAACAATATTTCAATGTAACATTTGAAAGCATTAAGGTACAATGAGAGAGAATAACATTTTGTTTTTGCAAAATAGGATAATAATAGTTAAGTGTTAATTAATACTTTACAGAGATATACATACTGTATTATGCATACTTCATTTATATACTTCATTTATATATATTCATATTGTAAAGCGCTGCGCAAACTGTTGGTGCTATATAAATCCTGAATAATAATAATAATAATAATATACTTAATTTATATTGTATGCATACTTCATTTATATACTTAATTTGTATACTTAATTTATATATATATTTAATTTATATTATATGCATACTTCATTTATATACTTAATTTGTATACTTAATTTATATATATTTAATTTATATTATATGCATACTTCGTTTATATATTGATTTTTGTATTCTAGTTTGTAGATGTGAAATTCTAAGTTTTCTTACATTAGTAAAGTGAGTTTAGAAAATGGCAGTTTGTGCGCATTTTTGAATAATATTACAATAATAATAATAAAAAATAAAAAAATAAAAGTGGGGGGGGGGGGAGTAGGGTAAGGGGTTAATTTTTGTATCAGAGTTTTCCCTTTTCTTTATTCCTTTTTCAACTTGTAACTTTTTTTTTATGGTGACTCCAAC
>NW_027507685.1:245950597-246300546 GCF_037356315.1 Lithobates pipiens
CGGGGGACAGATTCAGCATAGGACCGATGCTGCATCCACCAAATAAGTAGGATTCAACATAAGAAAAAATCCCATACATCTCTTTTAATACATGACTATGCACATTCAGGAGCTGGGGGTACAGCTAGCATGATGGGTATTAGGTAGGACAACAACTGAATCTCAGGGGCCTCCCTGCTTTGATGACTAGGGCTGAGAGTCCACCAACAGTTAAATGAGGGGGCCAAGATAAACAAGTCTGCACAAATGCAACGATTTAAGGGGCAAGTGCATTCAAAAGTGATATTTAATTGTAGGTGAAGCCTGGATGGCCGAGTCACCACTGGTTTCTTATATGTCTTGGATACTCCAGCAGTGACATCTCCCCACAATATTAGCTGCCTCCGTTCTTGTGTATCTGGAAGTTTTGGGTGTTCCTGCCCACCTGTGTGTGTTCCAGCTCTTCCTCTTACACTCTGCATGATATAAAATAAAAAATATAGCAGGGAGCCTATTATAATGAATGCAGAGGGTGTACAGACATGGAAACTGAGCCTAGGGATGATGGGAACCCCTCATTATGGACACAGCAGGTGCATAAACCTGGGAACTCAGCAAAGGGATGGTGGGAAACCCTCATATTGGACCCAGCAGGTGTAGAGATTCAGGAACTCAGCACAGGGATGGTGGGAAAGCCTCATAATTGGCACAGAAGGTGTACAGACCCGGAAACTCAACACAGGGATGGTGGGGAACCCTCATAATGGGCACAGTGGGTATACAAACAGACCTGGGAACTCAGCACAGGGATGATAGGAACCCCTCATAATAGACACAGCTGGTGTACAGACCTGGGTACTCAGCATAGGGATGTGGGCAACCCTCTAATGGGCATAGAAGATGCACAGACCCAAGAACTCGGCGCAGGAATGTCAGGAGCACCTCATAATGGGCACAGCAGGTATATGGGAATCCAGTGCAGGAATGGTGGAAATCCCTCACAATGAGCACAGCAATTGTACAGATCCAGGAACTCAGCACAGGGATGGTAGAAACCACTCATAATGGACGCAGCAGGTGTATAGACCTGGGAACTCAGCACAGGGATGGTGGGGAACCCTCATAATGGGCACAGTGGGTATACAGACCTCGGAACTCAGCATAGCGATGGGGGAAACCCTATAATGGGCATAGAAGTCATACAGACACAAGAACTCAGGGCAGGAATGTCAGGAGCACCTCTTAATGGGCACAGCAGGTATATAGACATGGGAATTCAGTGCAGGGATGGTGGAAATCCCTCACAATGGGCACAGCAATTGTACAGATACAGGAACTCAGCACAGGGATGGTAGAAACCCCTCATAATGGACGCAGCAGGTGTACAGACCTGGGAACTCAGCACAGGGATGGTGGGGAACCCTCATAATGGGCACAGTGGGTATACAGACCTTGGAACTCAGCATAGCGATGGGGGAAACCCTATAATGGGCATAGAAGACATACAGACACAAGAACTCAGGGCAGGAATGTCAGGAGCACCTCTTAATGGGCACAGCAGGTATATAGACATGGGAATTCAGTGCAGGGATGGTGGAAATCCCTCACAATGGGCACAGCAATTGTGCAGATCTAGGAACTCAGCCTAGGGATGGTGGGAACCTCACATAATGAGCACAGCAGGAGTGCAGACCTGGGAACTCGGCACAGGGGTGGTGGAAACCCCTCATAATGAACACAACATGTGTACAGACCTGAGAACGTATCATAGGGATGGTGAGAACCCCTCATAATAAACACAGCTCATATACAGAACCTGAGAACTTGGCTCAGGAATTGGTGGGAGCCCCTTGAAATGGGCACCGCAGGTGTGCAGACCTTGGGTTTTCCCCTGGAGATACGTGAATTGATCAAGTGATTGAGCTCTCCAACATCTACTGATCACTGAAATATCAGCTTTGAGTGAACTGACCTTTCGAGACTTAAAATTTACATATTTGCGTGAGCCCAATCAAGACTGGTTCTTTTTAAGAAAAACATAGTCAGTGCAATGTTCTCAGAGCCCTGATTTATGATAATATCTCTATAATTATTCTTACTCAATTGATCTGGGACTGGTGATTTGTGTTTTATTTTTATTTTTTTTTTCCTTTCTTGATTACTTTGTGTTTACTTTATTCTCCTTGTTTAATTTTCTATAGAACATTCATATAAAAACCTTGGCGGACGACGTGGTAAGGGGATTTCTGACCTCTCTTGCATGCTGTGTGTCCTGGTCACTAAACCTTTTTTTTTTCCACCAATGATACTAAAGCATGTGCATGATATATAACGCTTGTTGCTTGCGACATGATTATTACATCGGGATCTCACTCTAATCATCGCTGTCCATTTGTCTTTTAACGCTTGGTGCTTTTGGGAATTTTCATCATCATTATAATTTCCTCTATGAGAGACTCTAATGCTCCTAATTTGAAATAATTGCCTTTAAGTGCATGAAATGATTTACTTGCCAAAATCGTAAAAAACAAAACAAAAAAAAACTAAATCTGATTTTGTTACCCTCATTGCTTGTTATTTTCTATATATTGTTGTTTTTTTTTTTTTATTTCTTATTTTCTTAATAATTTTTACAATTGCAGTCTATAACTTTTGATGTTTGAGTCCAAAGTTTTAGGGGAATTTAATTAATTTGGATTTATATTTATGGAGGCGCCACTGATGGAAGCCTTGCGGCAATGTACAATAATATCTATTTATAGGCTACGATATTAAGCTGTAGATGGAAATCGGTATCTGCAGATGGGACGCACTCCAGCAAAGTTTATCTGAATAAGGTTTAAAACGCTGAACCTTTTTTTTTTTTATTTGGTGGAGAGGTACTTCACTTTCTTTTCACTTTGGCCCCTTTCACACCGAGGCGGTTTTCAGGCGCTACAGCGCTAAAAATAGCGCCTGTATTGCGCCTGAAAAAAACAGCCCCTTTCACTCCGGTGTGAAAGCCGGAGGGCTTTCACACTGGAGCGGTGCGCTAGCAGGACGGTGAAAAAAAGTCCTGCTAGCCGCATCTTTGGAGCGGTGGAGGAGCGGTGTATTCACCGCTCCTACCCATTGAAATCAATGGGGCAGCGCGGCTATATAACCGGCAAAAGCTCCGCTGCAGCGGTGCTGTGCGGGCGGTTTTAACCCTTTTTCGGCTGCTAGCAAGGTTAAAACCGCCCCGGTAGCGGCCGCATACCGCCGCTAAGACGACGGTAAAGCGCCGCTAAAAATATCAGTGCTTTACCGCCGACGACCGCCCCAGTGTGAAAGGGGCCTTTCTGGGGTTGATTTACTAAAACTGGAGAGTGAAGAATTCTGGTGCAGCTGTGCAGAGAAACCAATCGGCTTCCAGTTTTTTTTTTTTTTTTTTTTTTGAGCTTAATTGAACAAGCTGAAGTTAGAAGCTGATTGGTTACCATGAATGAATCAATGAATGAAATACTTGTATAGAGCACAATGCGAACTGAATCGCCTCTAGGCACAGCTGCACCAGATTTTGCACTCTCCAGGTTTAGTAAATCAACCCCTATGTGTGGTCACTAGGTTAGGAAATAAGGGGGAAAGCTCCTTGATGGAGACTGAAGTTGGCCATACGCTTATAGAATTTTGTTTGAAACTTTTCAGCCTCAGTGACAAGAAATTCCAAAGAGGCAGGACTGAAATGTTTTTCTTGAATAAACTAAAATCTAACCATGTATGTGTTTTTTGTTTGGGGAAAGTCCTCTCAATCCAAGATCGTATGGTAAAAACCAACTAAATTTTGAAGAACTTTTGAACAACATTCAATAAGTCATTGCATAAACTGAGATTTTTGTGTGTGTATATATATATATATATATATATATATATATATATATATATATATATAAAATAAATTTTTTTTTATTTCTTTTTTTGAAATGTCATTGAATATGCTGAGAATTTTCAAATGTGCTGAGAATGTTTTACAATTTTTTGAATGTCATCAAATGTACCAAGAATTTTTATTTTTATTTTTGAATGAATTTTTGAATGTCATCGAATGAGGTGCCACCACCGACTTGTCACAAAAACACAAAAAAAGATGATCCATCGCACACGACCGTCTCCTAGCAGTAACATTAGCCACATCTCCCAAAGCTGTGATTGGCTATATAAAGGAAGGGGCAGGGATAGTTGTGACCTTGCCCAAATATTGCCACATGTCCATATTTGGGCATTGATGTAAGACATCTTTCTCTGCCCATTTACATTTACATGGCTGAGAATTCTTGGACATGCAAGTGAATGGGCTGGATACTGTCAGTGGTTAGTAAGGACGCGGTGGTTGCCAGCAGCCGCTGGCTCCTAAGCAACCATTGACAGCGCTGCCCAAGTATGGCTATGATGCCATCTTTAGACAATGATGTAACCTTGTCATGTGTAGAGGAGAGCCTCTCTTGCCTCACCTTCTTGTGAGCTCTTGAGATTGGAACAACAGCCACAGAAGCACAGTGACCCAGGAGTGCCTAGAATCAGTCCAGTATCGGTATGGCTGGATGCTCGTGGCTGGAGGTGCAGCAGGCAGACCGGTAGACCAGAACCGTGGCAGACTGGATCGCAGATGGAACAGGAACAGGTGCGATTCACAGAGCAGAGTCGCAGCAGGCCGGAGGAGTAGATGCAGAGTCAGGCAGGCCGGGTCAGTAACGTTCTGGTGGATGAGGCAGAGCAGCAGGCAGAAGAGAAGTCCAAGAAACAAGCCGGAGTCGGGGTATCGAGCAAGCCGGGTCAAGGATCAAAGGTCAGCACGGATAACAGGAGCTGCACACCAAACAGCACAGAATCTTTGGTGTATTCACTTTAAATAGCCCCTTTGGCACCAACATTGGTGACAGGCGCACGTGTGCATGCGCTGACGTGGCGTGAATGTGCGCATCTGTCGTGCAAGTCCTGCTGCACGGTCATGACTTCCCTGACAAAACCTGCTACATTCCCTGCCCATTTGCTATTGTGGTTGGGGGTTCCTGGCCAAGGAAGTGAACAGGCCAATTCACTGAGCTCTATAATAAGAAAAAAGAAAAATGTTCCATCTTGCCCCTTTAAATTTTCTCATCACTATGGTCAAAAACAATAGTCACTAACTATTAGAAAATTGAACGAATGCCCTGAAAATGAAAATTTTTGAATAAATTCTAATGGTGTGTGGCCAACTTTACTAAGTCACTGTGGTTTTCTTAACTTAATGGTGGTCAACTAGATATAAGGGGCCTCACCTGTGGCCCTCAATACACACTATAGGCAAGCACACAACATTCAGTAGATTAAGTGTTACAGAAGAGTGTTAAAAAAAATGTCTCTGCTCTTTCATATCAATATGCATGGAGGCATTGGATTTACACATCCTACGCCTTCTCTAAAGTCCCAAACGTTTCCATGGTGTCCTACTGAAGAGTGTTAGAACATACTGTTGGCAATGGCCAAAGACTGGCGTGCCATACAATCGGTACCAAAGGGCTAACAGTTGGGCCCGGGACCTTAGCTGTATAAAGAGCTGATCTTTAGCTTTTTTTTTGGGAAGATGTGGTTCCATTGGTGCTTTCTTATTGTATCTTCCATGCTGTCCCAATGATGAAAAGAGTCAACCTCTGAAAACTTGAACCGGCTGTGGTTCAGCTGAGCTTTTTTAAAAATTTACGAAGCTCCCAAAACTAGAAATTTGAAACTGAAAGTCATATTGCACTCAATGGAAATGCAAACCAGGCATCAAAGAGCGTGCACTTTTTTTTTTTTTTACAGAGCAGCAATCAATGGAAAACTGTGCAGAATGGTTTGGGAATCTCCTGATAGCTTGGCCTGACAAAATAATTAGGTTAAAAAAAAAAAACAGCCTGAGTCACTTACTGTAAAAAGTTTACCCGGGATACTAAGATCGAATGGTGGGATTTGGTGGAACTGGAATTCAATCAAATGCCGCGTACACATGATCGGAATTTCTGACAACAAATGTTGGATGGGAGCTTGTTGTCGGAAATTCCGACTGTGTGTACCCTCCATCGGACATTTGCTGTTAGAATTTCCGACAACAGATGTTTGAGAGCTGGATCTCAAATTTTCCAACAACAAAATGAGTTGTCGTAAATGCTGAGCGTCTGTAGACGATTCCGACGCACACAATATTCCACGCACGCTCGGAATCGAGCAGAAGAGCCGCTCCGGCTATTAAACTTGATTTTTCTCGGCTTGTCGTACGTGTCGTACGTCGCCTTGTTCTTGACGTTTGGAATTTCTGACAACATATGTGTGACCGTGTGTATGCAAGACAAGTTTGAGCCAACATCCGCCGGAAAAAAAAAATCCACGGTTTTTGTTGTCGGGAAATCCGATCGTCTGTACGCGCCATTAGGGGGCTCGGGCAACAGAAGAAGGTGGACACAACTTTTAGAGCAGCCTTGGGTCTTTCTTCTCCTCAAAGCCTTTTGGAAATCCAAAACCAAAAACCACTTAAATTTGGATTACGATTTGTCCACCCAAATCTGTGACATTCAATCCAAATGTATTGCCATCCGGAATGTAGGGTTGACTATAATTATCAGTAGCCACTCTCCACTTCCCATCTACTCATAGCAGAATTCATATACTCACCAGGATTCTGCTCCTTTAAAAATCATGCAGAGCAAGCAGCAGCTCCAGGGGGTATAAACATCGAAGCCAACGAAAGTCAGAGATCAAGGGCGCACTTTTCACCCCCCAACGCCATCAGCCGAGGAAGAGGCACTCTCCGATTGTTAGCTATACTCTGACACCTTAATTATCACATCATTAGCATGTCATATAGCTCTTCCATACTCTAATGAGCCTATTCTTTTCCCATTACTGATAATGGTACACTGTAGCTGTTTATAGCGCGATTCCATTTCAGAGATATTTACAACTAGCTGAACCCGGGCTACGCTGAGCAAAATTAGATGTTATTTTTCAATCCTGGCTCCATTTTCTTTTCTTTTTTTTTTTGGTCTAATTTAATATTCCACCCTTGTTACCAAGACTCCAGATTTCAAATTCTGCTCTCTGTAACTTCTGTATGGAGTTGGCCAAAGACTCAGAGTCAGATGTTTGTAAATGAGTAACGAACCTAAAATAAGTACATAGGTTTGCAGTACAGACAGCAAAATGTCTGTCTCTCTCTCTCTCTCTCTCTCTCTCTATATATATATATATATATACAGTGGTGTGAAAAAGTGTTTGCCCCCTTCCTCATTTCCTGTTCCTTTGCATGTTTGTAACACTTAAGTGTTTCGGAACATCAAACCAATTTAAACAATAGTCAAGGACAACACAAGTAAACACAAAATGCAATTTGTAAATGAAGGTGTTTATTATTAAAGGTGAAAAAAAATCCAAACCATCATGGCCCTGTGTGAAAAAGTGATTGCCCCCTAAACCTAATAACTGGTTGGGCCACCCTTAGCAGCAACAACTGCAACCAAGCGTTTGCAATAACGTGCAATGAGGCTTTTACAGCATCCTGGAGGAATTTTGGCTCACTCATCTTTGCAGAATTGTCCTAATTCAGTTACATTAGAGGGTTTTCGAGCATGAACGGCCTTTTTAAGGTCATACCACAACATCTCAATAGGATTCAGGTCAGGACTTTGGCTAGGCCACTCCAAAGTCTTCATTTTGTTTTTCTTCAGCCATTCGGTGGTGGACTTGCTGGTGTGTTTAGGATCATTGTCCTGCTGCAGAACCCAAGTTCGTTTCAGCTTGAGTACACGAACAGATGGTCGGACATTCTCCTTCAGGATCTCTTGGTAGACAGCAGAATTCATAGTTCCTTTTATCACGGCAAGTCTTCCAGGTCCTGAAGCAGCAAAACAGCCCCAGACCATCACACTACCACCACCATATTTTACTGTTGGTATAATGTTCTTTTTATGAAATGCAGTGTTCCTTCTACGCCAGATATACTTGGACACACACCTTCCAAAGAGTTCCACTTTTGTCTCATCGGTCCACAGAATGTTGTCCCAAAAGTCTTGGGGATCATCAAGATGTGTTGTGGAGAAATTGAGACGAGCTTTGATGTTCTTTTTGCTCAGCAGTGGTTTTCTCCTTGGAACTCTGCCATGCAGGCCATTTTTGCCCAGTCTTTTCCTGATGGTGGAGGCATGAACGCTGACCTTAACTGAGGCAAGTGAGGCCTGCAGTTCCTTGGACGTTGTTGTGGGGTCTTTTGTGACCTCTTGGATGAGTAGTCACTGCGCTCTTGGGGTAATTTTGGGCGGCCGGCCACTCCTGGGAAGGTTCACCACTGTTCCATGTCTTCGCCATTTGTGGATAATGGCTCTCACTGTGGTTCGCTGGATTCCCAAAGCTTTGGAAATGGCTTTATAACCCTTTCCAGACTGATAGATCTCAATTACTTTCTTTCTCAATTGTTCCTGAATTTCTTTGGGTCTCGGCATGATGTGTAGCTTTTAAGGATCTTCTGGTGGACCTTACTGTGTCAAGCAGCTCCTATTTAAGTGATGCCTTGATTGTGAACAGGTGTGGCAATAATCAGGCCTGGGTGTGGCTAGAGAAATTGAACTCAGGTGTGGACAACCACAGTTATAGTATGTTTTAACAAGGGGGGCAATCACTTTTTCACACAGGGCTATGATGGTTTGGATTTTTTTTCACATTTAATAATAAACACCTTCATTTACAAATTACATTTTGTGTTTACTTGTGTTGTCCTTGACTATTGTTTAAATTGGTTTGATGTTCCGAAACACTTAAGTGTGACAAACATGCAAAGGAACAGGAAATGAGGAAGGGGGCAAACACTTTTTCACACCACTGTATATATATATATATACACAGAGTATCTCAGAAAAGTAAGTACACCCCTCACATTTTTGTAAATATTTTCTTCTATCTTTTCATGTGACAACACTGAAGAAATGACACTTGTCTACAATGTAAAGTAGTGAGTGTACAGCTTGTATAACAGTGTAAATTTGCTGTCCCCTCAAAATAACTCAACACACAGCCATTAATGTCTAAACCGCTGGCAACAAAAGTGAGTACACCCCTAAGTGAAAATGTCCAAATTGGGCCCAAAGTGTCAATATTTTGTGTGGCCACCATTATTTTTCAGCACTGCCTTAACCCTCTTGGGCATGGAGGTCACCAGAGCTTCACAGGTCACCACTGGAGTCCTCTTGCCCTCCTCCATGATGACATCACGGAGCTGGTGGATGTTAGAGTCCTTGTGCTCCTCCACCTTCCATTTGAGGATGTCCCACAGATGCTCAATAGGGTTTAGGTCTGGAGATATGCTTGGCCAGTCCATCACCTTTACCCTCAGCTTCTTTAGCAAGGCAGTGGTCGTGTTGGAGGTGTGTTTGGAGTCGTTATGTTGGAATACTGCCCTGTGACCCAGTCTCCAAAGAGAGAGGATCATGCTCTGCTCCAGTATGTCACAAGCTGTACACTCACTACTTTACATTGTAGACAAGTGTCATCTCTTCAGTGTTGTCACATGAAAAGGTAGAAGAAAATATTTACAAAAAATGTGAGGGGTGTACTCACTTTTGTGAGATACTGTGTATGTGTATATATATATATATATATATAATAATTTTTTGTTTTATAGATTAACATATAGAAGATTAATGTGCAAAATGAGCCAGGCACAGACTTGCCACATACACTATATTACCAAAAGTTTTGGGACCTTTACACGCACATGAGCTTTGATGACATCCCAGTCTTAGTCCGTAGGGTTCAGTATTAAGATGGCCCGCCCTTTGCAGCTATAACAGCTTCAACTCTTCTGGGAAGGCCGTCCACAAGGTTTGGGAAATGTCCCGGTATCCCAGTAGGCCAGTCCGGCCCTGTTGACTGGCATGCACAGGGTCTTGACCTCAACCCAATAGAACATCTTTGGGATGAATTAGAGCAGAGACTGCGAGCCAGACCTTCTCGTCCAACATCAGTTCCTGACCTCACAAATGTGCTTCTGGAAGAATTGTCAAACATTCCCATAGACACACTCCTAAACCTTGTGGACGGCCTTCCCATAAGAAGGTGAAGCTGTTATAGCTGCAAAGGGTGGGCCAACTCAATATTGAACCCTACGGACTAAGACTGGGATGCCATTATGTCTGTGTAAAGGCAGGCGTCCTAATACTTTTGATAATATACCGTAGCAGTAATGGCATTTACAAGGGCTTTTTCATGGCTCAGTACAAAAGATACAAGGTGATTTCTATTAAAGAACAGCATCAGAATTTTTTATTTTTTTTGTTCATGTTTTGTTTTACGAAGCGTATGAATTGTCATAACTTTTGTTTAGAGATTTAACCTCACTTCCTGTACAGGGCAATGGAGAAATTCAGATGAACGCTCTCACAATAGGAACAGCAATAAAAAAAAACTTGATAGAGGTTCTAACCATCGTCATCACCGTATCTTACAAAAAAACAGACAAAAAAAAACAAACAAAAAAAAGAAAAGCTGGAGGTTAATTTTCGTGCTGATATAATAATTTTTGTAGTAGTACTAGTAGAAATATAAGTATTTAATAATGACAATAATAGTAGTATTAATAATTACACATTAACTAAAATATCAATAATAAAAATATTATTATTATTATTATTATTACTACTACAATTTTTCATAAGTACTAGTAATTTGCAATATAAGGATGTGGACGAATGGCAAACATTTATTATTTTAATGTTTACAAGTGTTTCTAAATGTTTTTATTTTTTTTTATTTTTTTTACAACACTCATATACATTTATAAACAACACTTAAATAAAGTTGCAACTGTTAATAATGTATCTTTGTTCATCACAGACATGGCTTTGTTTATCAACAGAGCCATGTGATCTCCATGTCAGTGTTGACATGCAACTTTGTTAGCAAACAAAAGGTTACTGTTAGTGTTGGGATTAAAGTAATTGTTGTGGTTAGTGTTATTGTTCGGGTTAGTGTCATAAATACATTTATTGTTAGCAATGAATTTAGAGTTACGGTTACTGTTAAAATTAGGGCTGATTTTTTTGTAAACCAAAAAAAAAAAAAAATTAGGGCTGAGTTTAGGTTTATCTTTGGAATTAGGGTTATTGTTAGCGTTGGAGCTAGGGTTAGCGTCATGCCCCATACACGCGATCAGAAGTTCAGACAGAACAAGTCCGATCGGATTATGTTGTCGAAAAATCCTATCGTGTGCAGGCTCTATCTGACTTTTTCTGTCTGAATTTCCGACGGAAAAAGTTTGAGAGCTGGATCTAAAATTTTCCGACAACAACATCCGATCTGACTTTTTCCGATCGCGTTTAGAGAATTTCCTACGCACAAAGTGCGTGCGTGCATGCGTGCTCAGAAAAAATTTGGAGACGAAAGCTATTGGCTACTGGCCTCTATGTAATTCCGTCATACGTTTTGTACGTCACCTCGTTCCCAATGATCGGATTTTCTGACAACTTTGTGCGTCCATGTGTATGCAAGACAAGTTGTGGCCAAAATCCGTCTGAAAAAAATCAGACGGATTTTGTGGTCGGAATGTTCCGACCGTGTGTATGGGGCATTAGCGTTAGGTTGGTGTTAGGTTTATTGTTAGGGGTAGGTGATAGCATTGGATTTAGTTGTTTTTTTAGAGTTATTAGTGGAAATGTAATGGAAGGTTGTTTGTTTGCATCAGAGTTAGGGTTATTATTAGGGTTAGCTTTGGAGTTAAGGGTTGATGTCAGGGTTAACATAGACTTAGGGTTTATGTTGGTGTTGGAGTTAGGGTTATTGTTAGGGTTAATGTTGGAGCTGGGGTTATTGTTGGGTTTAGTGTTGGAGTTAGGGTTATTGTTCACATTGGAGTAAAGGTTATTGTTAGGGTTAGTTTTGGAGTTAGGGTTATTCTTAGGGCTAGCGTCTTAGGGGTAAGACTGCTGTTAGCCATGGAGTTAGGGTTATTCTTAGGGTTAGAGTTAGTTAGGGCCATTGGCATTGGCTTTAGGTTTTTGTTAGGCCTATTAGTGGAAATAGGTTGTTAGTGTTCGCATCAGAGTTAGAGTTATTGTCATACCGCGTACACGCGACCGGACTTTCCGGCAGACTAGGTCCGACGGTCTTCCCGACGGACTTTCGGCGGATTTCCGACGGACCTTCCAAACGAACGGACTTGCCTACACACAAACAGACTAACTCCCTTCGAAAGTCCTTTGTTTTGAACGTGATGATGTAAGACGGGACTAAAAAAGGAAGTTCAATAGCCAGTAGCCAATAGCTTCCCTTGCGTCGCATTTGGTCTGTCAGACCAGCATACAGACAAACGATTTTCCCGATAGCAATGAGTCCGTCGGACAGATTTGAAACACGTTCTATTTCTAGGTCCGTCTGATTTTTTTAATGAAAAATTATCAGATTAGCACACGCATGATTGAATTGTCCAATGGACTGATTCAGTCGGACCTAGTCTGCCGGAAAGTCCAGGCGTGTGTATGCGGCATTAGGATTATCTTTGGAGTGAGGGTTGATGTCAGGGTTAGCATAGAGTTAGGGTTATTGTTGGTGTTGGAGTTAGGGTTATTGTTAGGAGTTAATGTTGGAGCTGGGGTTATTGTTGGGGTTGTGGGTTATTGTTAGGGTTATTGTTAGCATTGGAGTTAGGGTCATTATTAGCATTGGAGTTAGGGTTGTTATTTGTGTTGAAGTTAGGGTTATTGTTAAAGTTAGCATTAGAGTTGCTAGCATTGGGGTTATTGCTAGGTTTAGCTTCGGAGTTGTGGGTATTGTTAGTGTTGGAGTTAGGTTTATTGCTAGCATTGGAGTTAGGGTTATTATTAGTGTTGGAGTTTGGGTTATTGTTAGCCTTGAAGTTAGGGTTTTTGTTAAAATTTAACATTAGAGTTGCTAGCATTGGGGTTATTGCTAGGGTTAACATTGGAGTTGGGAGTATTGTTAGTGTTGGAGTTGGTTATTGTTAGGGTTAGCGTCTTAGGGGTAGGACCGTTGTTAGCCATGGAGTTAGGGTTATTCTTAGGGTAAGTGTTACAGTTAGGGCTGTTGGCATTGGATTTAGGTTTTTTGTTGGGGGCTATTAGTGGAAATAGGTTGTTGTTAGTGCTCGCATCAGAGTTAGGGTTATTGTTAGGGTTAGCTTTGGAGTGAAGGGTTGATGTTAGGGTTAGCATAGATTTAGGGTTATTGTTGGCGTTGGAGTTAGGGTTATTATTCGTGTTGAAGTTAGGGTTATTATTAACGTTGGAGTTAGGGTTGTTATTTGTGTTGAAGTTAGGGTGGTTATTAGCATTGGAGTTAGGGTTATTGTTCACCTTGGAGTTACGGTTATTGTTAAAGTTAGCATTAGAGTTGCTAGCATTGGGGTTATTGCTAGGTTTAGCTTCGGAGTTGTGGGTATTGTTAGTGTTGGAGTTAGGTTTATTGCTAGCATTGGAGTTAGGGTTATTATTAGTGTTGGAGTTTAGGTTATTGTTAGCCTTGAAGTTAGGGTTATTGTTAAAATTAGCATTAGGCCGCGTACACACGCGCGGACTGTTTGCCCAACCTTGTTCGTCAAACAGTTTCGGCAAACAGTCCGCTCAAAATTTGCATGAGCGGACTTGCCCACACACGAGCGGACTGTTTGACGAACAAGGTTGGGCAAACAGTTCGCTCAACTTTTGAAATGAACGGACTCGCCCACGTAAGGAGGAGGCAAATCCGCCCATTTCGAGCGCGTGTACAGGTAGGCGGGGCCCGCGAAGGAGACGTCGCGGGCTCCGCCGCCTGGAATGGGCTTAAAGGGGAACCCCAACGCCGAAAAAAATCGGCGTGGGGGTTCCCCCAAAGTCCACACCAGACCCTTGTCCGAGCACGCTACCCGGCCGGCCAGGAACATGTGACATATACCATGTGACACCGCCCCATTGTCACTATATAAGTGACCGCACAGCGCGGCTCTGGCATTCCGGCCGGAGAGCTCGTCGAGTCAACATCTCCAGGAGAAGAAGAAGAAGAACAAGAAGAAGAACAAGAACGGAAGGCGGCGGCGGCGGCGACGACAGCGGCGACAGAAGACCGGGCCACCGCCTGTAAAAGAGCTACAAGAAGGCGCGGTGGCCCGGCAGAAGAACCGAAGGCGGCGACAGAAGAACGGAAGGCAGCGGCGACAGAAGACCGGGCCACCGCCTGTAAAAGAGCTATAAGAAGGCGCGGTGGCCCGGCAGAAGAACCGAAGAGGGGGACAAGACCCCCGAAGTTGGGAGAAGAGGCCGGCGGCGGGGAGGAAGAAAGCCGGACTCCTCCGCTAGTAAAAGAGCTACACACAGATAGCGGAGGAGTCCGGCGAGAAGACCCCCGAAGACGGAAGACCCCCGGAGCTGTGCAATAAAATATTTTTTCCCTGTGTTGTGTTTTTTTTTGTACTTTATTTCACAGGTGAATGGGTAGGGGTACATTGTACCCCATACTCATTCACATAGGGTGGGGGGCCGGTATCCGGGGGCCCCCTTCTTAAAGGGGGCTCCCGGATTCCGATAAGCCCCCCGCCCGCAGACCCCGACAACCAACGGCCAGGGTTGTCGGGAAGAGGCCCTTGTCCTCATCAACATGGGGACAAGGTGCTTTGGGGTGGGGGGGGGGCCGCGCGGCCCCCCCTTCCCCAAGGCACCCCCCATGTTGAGGGCACGCGGCCTGGTACGGCTCAGGAGGGGGGGCGCGCTCGCTCGCCCCCCTTTCCTGGCCGGCCGGGTAGCGTGCTCGGACAAGGGTCTGGTGTGGACTTTGGGGGAACCCCCACGCCGATTTTTTTCGGCGTTGGGGTTCCCCTTTAAGCCCATTCCAGGCGGCGGAGCCCGCGACGTCTCCTTCACGGGCCCCGCCTACCTGTACACGCGCTCGAAATGGGCGGACTTTCCGAGCGGGAACAGTCCGCTCATTTCGAAAGTACAGCGGACAGGCCCACACACGGGCGGACTGTTCGCTCAAACACAGTTTCAGCGGACAGTTTTTCGGAATTTCCGAAAGACTTTGTCCGTCCAACTGTCCGCTGAAACTGTCCGCTGAAAGCCCACACACGAGCGGACTGTCCGCCCAAACACTGTTCAGCGGACAAGGTTGGGCGAACAGTCCGCCCGTGTGTACGCGGCCTTAGAGTTGCTAGCATTGGGGTTATTGCTAGGGTTAACATTGGAGTTGGGAGTATTGTTAGTGTTGGAGTTGGTTATTGTTAGGGTTAGCGTCTTAGGGGTAGGACCGTTGTTAGCCATGGAGTTAGGGTTATTCTTAGGGTAAGTGTTACAGTTAGGGCTGTTGGCATTGGATTTAGGTTTTTTGTTGGGGGCTATTAGTGGAAATAGGTTGTTGTTAGTGCTCGCATCAGAGTTAGGGTTATTGTTAGGGTTAGCTTTGGAGTGAAGGGTTGATGTTAGGGTTAGCATAGATTTAGGGTTATTGTTGGCGTTGGAGTTAGGGTTATTGTTAGGAGTTAATGTTGGAGTTGGGGTTATTATTAGCATTGGAGTTAGGGTTATTATTCGTGTTGAAGTTAGGGTTATTATTAACGTTGGAGTTAGGGTTATTGTTAAAGTTAGCATTAAAGTTGCTAGCATTGGGGTTATTGCTAGAGTTGGCTTCAGAGTTGTGGGTATTGTTTGTGTTGGAGTTAGGATTATTATTCATGTTGAAGTTAGGGTTATTGTTAGCCTTGGAGTTAGGGTTATTGTTAAAGTTAGCATTAGAGTTGCTAGCATTGGGGTTACTGCTAGGGTAAACAGTGGATTTGGGGGTATTGCTAGTGTTGGAGTTATAGTTATTGTTGGCGCTTTAGGGTTAGGCGTGGACTGTTGTTAGCATTGGATTTAGGTTTTTGTTATTAGGGCTATTAGTGGAGTTATGTTATTGTTAGGTTTAGCATTAGATGTTATTAGCCATGGTTAATGTTTGAGTTGGGGTTATTGTTAGGGTTAGCGTCTTAGGGCTAGGACTGTTGTTAGCCATGGAGTTAGGGTTATTGTTAGGGTTAACTTTACAGTTAGGGCTGTTGTTAGCATTGTCATTAGTTAGGGCTGTTGTTGGCTTTGGATTTAGGTTTTTATTAGGGCTATTAGTGGAATTAGGTTGTTAGGGTTAACGTTGATGTTAGGGTAGTGTGGAGTTATGGTTATTATTAGCCTTGAAATTAGGGTTATTGTTTAAGTGAACATTAGAGTTGCTAGCATTGAGGTTATTGCTAGGGTTAGCATTGGGGTTGGGGGGTATTGCTGGTGTTGAAGTTACGGTTATTGTTAGGGTTGGTGTCTGAGTTAAGCTGGCCATACATTATACAATTCTCTTATTCAATTTCCTTTAGATTTACCTTCAACTATGAAGTGCACGAGCCTGCCTAATTGCATACAAATCAAAGATGTTTAGGTTTGACCTTGTATTATTCGGTTTTGGTAAGTCTAAAAGAAAACTGTGCAAGAAAATTGAATAATGTATGGCCAGACTTAGGTTTACACCATCTTGCAAAAAAGTGAGAGTTAGTTGAGTACGATTGGTGTCCAGTCTCTCAAGGTTGAAGAGCGATAACATTGTGCGTTCCACAGCTGGAAGGCTGGGTGGTGTTGGTTTAATCCAATGGGACATGATCATCCTACCAGCAACTAGGAGAGTTAGACGAGTCCATTGTGTAGGGATGAGAGAGCCTACTGATGATGTTGTGGAAGTTGGTGTTTCACATCCAAATATACACAATAACGGATTGTTGGGTAGCTGGATCTTATTGATTTTGAAAATGTATGCTAGCACCGAGTTCCAATATCTAGCAATGGTTGGGCATTCCCAGAGGCGGTGGAGTAAATTAGGATGTGGTAGTGAACACCAGGGAAATTGTGCTTTAGTAGCGTCTACCATATTGGTGTGGAACGGGTAATATTCCCTGTGGACCATTTTAAACTGAGTTTCACGCCACGTCTCCAAGATCGTGCCTTTGTGGATGTATCGGTATTGGCACAGTTTGGTTTTTATCTACAGACGCCCCTTATCTGCCTAGGCAGTTTTGTGGTAAAGGTGAACTATACTTTTAAAGAAATAAGCGTCAGAGTTAAGGATATTCTTAGTCCGCATTAGTGTTAGGGCTAATGTTGGCGTTGGAAGTAGGATTTTGGTATTAAAATATACTTGACATATTATTATTTTTTTTGATGATTCATTTATTTTTATTTTTTTACTCCGTAGAGAGACAGGTTAACCAGTTTCAGAAAATCTGGCGTGAAAAAGGAGAAACCGCTTATCCAGCACCCCACGGAATCGCTGTCGGCAGTAACGGAGTTCCCGATCCCGGAGGAAAGCAAGATGAATCTCTCCGAGAAGGAAATCATGGATCTCTTTGAGAAAATGATGGTGAGTGACTTCTCGTTCATTACAATGGCTTCAACGACGAAGACTCATGAGGAGATGAGGTTGGGAAAAAAATGGAAAGGCCAAACAAAGGTTTTTAGTTGGTTTTTAGTTGTATAATGGGGTTTAAATGAATCTTGGGGGCTCTAGAAGAGCCATTCTCAACCAGGGTTCCGTGGAACCCTGGGGTTCCTCCAGAGGTTTCTAGAAGTTCCTTGAGATGTGGCTGATGATGGACCACCTTTTTGATGGTGCCTACAGAGTTCAAGGTTCCACATCACTTAGCAAAGCCAGGAGGAACGATAAACACAAAATATCTTTTTAGCTGTCTTTAAGGGTGGCATCCTGAGCACCACTTTAAGGGGAACATTCTTCCTATGGACCACCAGTATAAGGAGCATTGCTCCTATTGACCCCTAATGAATTGTTTTATTAGTAAGGGTTCCTCGAGACCTGAAAACTATTTCTGGGGTTCCTCTAGGGCAGTGATGGCAAACCTTGGCACCCCAGATGCTCTGGTACTGGAGCCCCATGGGAAATGTAGTTCCAAAACATCTGGGGTGCCAAGGTTCACCATCACTGCTCTAGGGTTAAAAGGTTGAGAAAGCCTGCTCTAGAAGTTCAATTAAAATCCGTATTAAACCGAAAAAAGAAAATGGAATATATTGCAACTTACCAATCACTCGATTTGGTGGCTGCATTACTTTTCTGTTTTTTTTTTAGGCTTTTTCCCCTCTGGTGATATTGGCAGTAACACTAATCTCCTATATTAGAGTGACCCCCTCTACTCTGGATGAGGGAGCACCGGGGGCAATTTTGGACAGCAGCATCGTCAGCCTGGAGGGGACTGTTATGCCGCGTACACACGACTGGACTTTTCGATGGACTAGGTCCGACGGAGTTCCCGACGGACTCTCTGCGGAGCTCCGACGGACTTTGCGAACGAATGGACTTGGCCACACTCAAGCACATCAAAGTCCTACGGATTTGATGACGGTCTAGAACAAGGAAGTTCATAGCCAGTAGCCAATAGCTGCCCTAGCGTCGGTTTTCATCTGTCGGACTTGCATACAAACGAACAGATTTTTTGACCGGACTCGAGCCCGTAGGAAAGATTTGAAACATGTTTTATTTCTAGGTCCGTCAGACTTTTAGGAAAAAAAAAGTCAGCTGGAGCCCACACACGATCGTAACATCCAGCGGATTCATTCCGTCGGACCTAGTCCGTCGAAAAGCCCGGTCGTGTGTACGCACCATTAGATGCACTAGCAGATTTAGATATTGAAGCGGAACTCCAGCTCACACTTTATAATCAGTTACAGCAAACAGATTTTTTTTTTTTCCTTTTTGGGATGAAGATTTTACATAAATGGGGAGAAAAAAAGATCATTGTAAGCACCCCTGTCAGTGTTAACAGCTTCAGCCCTGGAAGATTTGGCTGCTGAATGACCGGGGAATTTTGGGGCGATTCGGCACTGCGTCAGTTTACCTGACAATTGTGCAGTTGTGCGACGCTGCACCCAAACAAAATTTACGTCCTTTTTTTCCCCACAAATAGAGCTTTCGTTTGGTGGTATTTGATCACCTCTGCGGTTTTTATTTTTTGCGCTATAAACAAGAAATTTTGAGCCGACAATTTTGAAAAAAAACCCACAATATTTTGTACTTTTTGCTATAATAAATATCCCACATTTTTAAAGAAAAAGCTATTTTTTTCCTCAGTTTAGGCCGATATGTATTCTTCTACATATTTTTGGTAATAAAAATCACAATAAGCGATTATTGATTGGTTTGCGTAAAAGTTATAGCGTCTACAAAATAGGGGATAGAGTTATGGCATTTTTATGATTATTTTTTTTTTTTTTTACTAGTAATGGCGGCGATCTGTGATTTTTAGTGGGACTGCAACATTGTGGCAGACACATTGGACACTTTTGATACATTTTTTGAGACCATTGTGATTTATACAGAGATCAGCGCTATAAAAATGCACTGATTACTGTAAACATTTCACTGGCAGGGAAGGGGTTAAAACTAGGGGTCGATCAAGGGGTTAACTGTGTTCTCTAGTGTGTGTTCTAACTGAAGGGGGGAGGGGACTGTCTAGGGGAGATGACAGATTGCTGTTCATACTTTGTATGTGTATATCGTGTGTTCATACAAAGTACTTTGTATGAACATACGATCAGTCTTTTCTCCCCTCAGAGAACTGGGATCTGTGTGTTTACGAGCGATCACGGGAGACCGGTGGTCATCGCACCCGCCCAGCAGTCATGGTGCACGCCGGGCACTCGCATCAGCTCCGGGGATATGCAGCGGGCATGCGTGTGCCCCTAGTGGCCACAGGGCAAAGCGACGTTACATAACATCGTTTCACCCGTGCCACTTTGCCGCAGTAAAACTGCGACGGCTGGTCAGCAAGTTGGTTAAATGGTTTGTCTCAACCCTCTAACAGTGACATCTGCGGGGGAACTTGCTCTTTTGGAAAACAACAGACTTACTGGCCGGATCACCAAATGAAAATAAGGGAAAGAAAGCATAAAAAAAAGAAAATTAATGCAGCCATCACATCTAAGAATTGGTGAGCTGCAATATAATATATGTTTGCTTTTTGGTTTAACCACTTAATGACCAGTTTGTCGCAGTTGGGTCGGGTGCGTACACTGCGATCTGTGGGTGCATGCCCGCCCATCCGCGGGTGGCTAGTGGACATTGCGTCCGCCGGGAGCCAATCAGCGGGTCCGGCGTACTCGATGTCCGTCGGCCACCTGCGATCGTTCCACACAGAGACAGAATGGGTATCTGTCTGTGTAAACAAAGCAGATCCCCGTTCTGTCAGGGGAGTAGAGTGAGATTGTTTGTTCCTGGTGATCAGGAACAGTGATCTCTCTCCTCCTCCAGTCAGTCCCCTCCCCCCCACAGTTAGCCCCTCCCTAGGGAACACATTTAACCCCTTGATCACCCCCCCTAGTGTTAACCCCTTCCCTGCCAGTGACATTTATACAGTAATCAGTGGCTATTTTTAGCTCTGATCGCTGTATAAATGTCAGTGGTTCCCAAAAAAGTGTCAAAGGTGTCCGATCTGTCCCCTGCAATTCTGCAGTCCTGCTAAAAATCGCTGATCACCGCCATTACTAGTAAAAAAAAAAAAAAAAAAAACATGCCATTAATATATCCCCTATTTTGTGGACGCGATAACATTTGCGCAAACCAATCAATTAACGCTAATTGTGATTTTTTTATTTATTTTTTTACCAAAAATATGTCGGAGAATACATATTGGGTTAAACTGAAAATGCAATAACTTTTTGCGCAAACCAATCAATTAACGCTAATTGGGATTTTTTTTTTTTTTTTACTAAAAATGTCGAAGAATACATATTGGGCTAAACTGAGGAAGACATTTTTTTTTTTTTTAGGGATATTTATTTTTGCAAAAAAGTTACAAATACTGGTTCTATTTCCAAAATTGTCGCTCTTTTTTTGCTTATAGCGCAAAAAATAAAAAACACAGAGGTGATCAAATACCACCAAAAGAAAACTCAATTTGTGGGGAAAAAAAAAAAAAGACGTCAATTTTGTTTGGGAGCCACGTCGCACGACCGCGCAATTGTCAGTTAAAGCGACGCAGGGCCGAATCGCAAAAAATTCCAGGGGTATTTCGGGGGGGGGGGGGGGGGGGGTAAATCCTTCTGGGGCTGAAGTGGTTAAGATCATCAGTCTCCCACCAACGACCTTAACGTTTTTGCCATAGTCGGAAAGGTAGCGTTCCCCTCGCAGTCAGGCCGCCGCCGCGTGCCTCTGTCAGCGATAAGACCGCCGCATGTGGATCTGTTTTTAATCATTTCTGCATTAAAAGGGGCCATTAGGTGATTAGGTTGGGGCTATAATTTGCAAAGCGTTTATGATCCTAAATGCAGGATCTTTGTTTTAACGGCCGTATACTTACGCCTGTGGAATGGGTTGAGTCATTCCCTATTAACAGGGAAAACAAAAGCTAAATATATCCGCAGTGTTACTAACGCCAGCCGCCCAGTGTAAATGGATTGAAAATATTAGATGAAATTAAAACAAATTACTAAACATTATCCTCTCTTTTAAACAGATTCATTTGCTTTTTTTTTTTTTTTTCACACTGTGAATTTTTGACGCATTTATTATTCATTAAAAAATAAAACAATAGAAAAAAAAAACAAAAAAAAAAGGAAATGAACAAAAGTTCTCGGCCTGAAGGGAGAACTCAAGGATTCCAAATGTTGGAAAGCTCTGCTAATTGGAATCTCACAATTTATCAAAGAGGAGCTCCACTTTTGTTGAGAAAGATACAATCCCCTCTGGGTGATCCATGTTACATTGCAGGGATTATAACAAACTTTGCTGCAGCAGATTCCTAACTTTTTTTGAAGAAATGTCCTTTTGTAGACTGATACTGAATGGGAGGGTCTGGTTCGTTCGTAATCACCTGGTACACTCTCAGTATTCTAATGAGGAAAGTTGCAGAATCTGTATCGCCTCATACAGTAATCAGTAATCGGTGCAACTTCCCTCATTTAACCCTAGGAAGGTTGTATCTCACCAAAAACTGAAATTCCTATTGCAGAGGATGCCTAAAATCTGACTTGTATCTTAAAGCAGACTTCCAGGAAAAATCAGTGAGCCAATCACATAGCAGGAAATTACATTTCTCTGGCATTAGTGTCAGAGAAACCTGCCAGAGGAAGGGGGTAGCAGACAGAAATTACACTTAGTCCTCTGGATTGAGACAAGTACACCAGTGACAGCCGGTTGAAAAAAAAATTTGGGGCGGGGGCAGCAAACAATATGCCAACCCATACCCTCAGTCGGTCATAAGCACTATCACCGGCGGCTTCCCCTTCTCCTGCTCTCCACAGATCTTCATGGCAGCGGCGGCGGCTCCCGTTTCCTCCCTCCTCGGGGACCAATCGGGAGTCTTCTCTTTTCATCCTATCGGAAAACGTGTCTCACACCTGCTTCTGATTGGCCGCATTGGGGATCGGTGTTCCAACAGCGAATGAACACACCTGGGTGGGAGCAGAGTTTCATTCTCTGAGCCCACCCCATTATGAAGCCTATTAGAGCCTCTGGTTCTAATAAAGTGCTTAAAAAAAAATCCTGGCTGCTGTAATTCATGTGCCCGGGGCCTTGAAAGGGGGCCGGACGCATTAATAGGGGGTGGCCGTGGATAGGTTCCAGCTATGCATGAACCTATCCATTGCATATAGGGGGGTGGCGTGTAGTGAGGGGTCGGAGCCAGTGCGCCCCTAATGGACAGGCCACCACTGAAGCACACACTATAGAGCAGGGATCCTCAAACTACGGCTCTCCAGCTGCTGCGAAACCACACATCCCATGAGGCGTGGTAAAACTCCGACATTCACAGACATGACTAGGCATGATGGGAATTGTAGTTCCTGAACAACTGGAGGGCCATAGTTTGAAGAACCATGCTATAGAGGGATATGCTTTGTTCATGTTTCATGTTGGAGGTTGGTGCGCCCGCTGGGTGTGCTGTATAAACTGTATGAAGTCTTAGCTACTTGTTCAACTCCAGAAAGAAAATACCATTCATAGGCAGCTTTGTATTTTCTGAATGAACGTAAAGCATGCTCTGATTGGCTATGGTGGAGAGGTAGGAAAATGACATTACACACTTTGCCTTAGCCAACCAAAAGAAGTCTTGTATTCATTCACAGAATACAAAGCTGCCTATGAATGACTGAGCAGCATGGTCATTAGGAGAGGTCAGCAATGGTCACCTACATAGTGTCATCAGTACAATGTTGCTTAGTATATTGATATATAGTACATAAGAGGTTTCTTCAGTCCTTTTTATCCATTCGGTATCCTTGCTCTTCTCACAGCAGCAGCGGGTGGAAGTGGCAGTGTAAGTGTGATATAACCAAAGACCCCGCTGGCACACCTTGCCGTGTCCCTCTGAGCGTTGGCTCACTCTGAAGAGCTCCATTGAAGTTTCAGAAAGCAGGCGTCATCCGTGGCAGATTGTTGCTCACTTCGGCCCCGCGCGCTCGCAGCTGAGACGTGTTCTCAGGAACAGATGTGACAAGAAGCTCCTAAGGAACAGGCGAGATAATGAATTCATCTTCCACAGATTAGCATAATTTCACTTTGCGTGACAAAATTAGCTTTAAAGGGCCTCTCCAACCAAACCACAAAACACACAGCCAAGAAGCCAATGTCAAGTTTGATACGTCTGCCACGTGACTTGGAAAGTAATCTGCACTCCCTGGAGGGGTGGCGAGGCTTTTGGGTTATGTTCATACCTTGGTATAGCTCCCAACTGTCCCTGATTTGAAGGATCTGTCCCGGATTTTGAGGGGCTGTCCCTGATTTGGAACAAAGTCCATCTGTCCCTCCTGTCTTTCCTCCTCATTTGTCCCTCATTTTGGTCTGATCTATATAGTTGTATATAAAATGCACTATTTATCTCTCAAAAAGTGTTTCCCATAGCTAAACCTTTCATCCAATACAGTGCAGGGTGGTCAGTTGGCAACATGTAGTGTCAGGGAGGTCAGTGAACAGTATGTAGTAGTAGGGCGGCCATGGAGGAGTATGTAGGGATAGGGCGGTCAGTGAGGCGTATGTAGTAGTAGGGTGGTCAGTGAGGTGTATGTAATAGTAGGGCGGTCAGTAAGGAGTATGTAGTAGTAAGGCGGTCAATAAAGAGTATGTAGTAGTAGGGTGGCCAGTGAGCAGTAAGTAGTAGTAGGGCGGTCAGTGAGGCGTATGTAATAGTACGACGGTCAGTGAGCAGTATGCAGTAGTAGGGCGGTCAGTGAGGAGTATGTAGTAGTAGTAGGGCAGTCAGTGAGCAGTATGTAGGTCAGTAAGGAGTATGTAGTAGTAGAGGGGCGGTCAGGAAGGAGTATGTAGTAGTAGGGCGGTTAGTGAGGAGTGTGTAGTAGTAGGGAAGTCAGTGACGCATATGTAATAGTATGGCAGTCAGTGAGGAGCATGTAGTAGTAGGGCGGTTAGTTAGGCGTATGTAATAGTAGGGCGGTCAGTAAGGAGTATGTAGTAGTAGGGAGGTCAGTGAGGAGTATGTAGTAGTAAGGCGGTCAATGAGGAGTATGTAGTAGAAGGGTGGCCAGTGAGCAGTAAGTAGTAGTAGGGCGGTCAGTGAGGCGTATGTAATAGTACGACGGTCAGTGAGCAGTATGCAGTAGTAGGGCGGTCAGTGAGGAGTATGTAGTAGTAGTAGGGCAGTCAGTGAGCAGTATGTAGTAGTAGGGCAGACAGTGAGCAGTATGTAATAGGGCGGTCAGTGAGGAGTATGTAATAGTAGGGTGGTCAGTAAGGAGTATGTAGTAGTAGGGCAGTCAGTGAGCAGTATGTAGTAGTAGGGCAGTCAATGAGCAGTATGTAGTAGTAGGGCAGTCAATGAGCAGTATGTAGTAGTAGGGCAGACAGTGAGCAGTATGTAGTAGTAGGGCAGTCAGTGAGGCATATGTAATAGTAGGGTGGTCAGTGAGCAGTATGTAGTAGTAGGGCGGTCAGTGTAGGACCACCTCATCTGGTGTGTATTGTCAAGGAGCATTGGCGTAGTAAAAAATAATCAGTGGCACCACAGCACGCAATATGCACCTGTTCCGCAGCACACAGGTGTAAACCCAACCTTGACGTCTACTTGTACCCTGCCCATGCAGATGTCATAGGAGGGTTTCCCTTCTCCAGGAGAGCTTTAAATGGGAGCTTGCATAGTGCTTATGACTTAGTCCTGTCCCACGTGACCGCATTGGGCCAATCACAAGCACTTCCACAAGGAGTGATTCAAATGCTCCTCCATACCTCGAAGTACCAGGTAACTTCTTTGCTCTAGAATGTGTTGGCTGATAATGTCCTGCATGAACACAACACAAGTTTTCTTTAAGGGCTTGCAGTTCTAGAGACACTGTGCCACTGCCCCGCCTCCTGTCTCTGTTTATGCCACCCATCCTGACCTTCTGAAAAAAAAGCACCTGAGCCCACCCCCCTCCCATTCCAGATCAGAAGCTCCTACTGCCAGCCCTATTTCAACTATAATCCAGTGTGTGCCAAATCTTTATGAAGGCGGAGTTCAGGCCATCACTTTGGCTGCACTGAAATTGATTTCACAGCACAGATTGCAGGAAACAGACCCACCCACTCCACGTGTGAGGTGGTCTCTGGAATATGCCACAGGTTAAAAATATAAGATGAAGGGTAATTAATTTAAAATTCTCACTTGAGTGAATTAGCAGCTCACTGATTGGTTTATAGTGTAATCATCTCACCATGAGCCCCTCCCCTCTTGCTTAGGGGGATCTATTCCTCTGATAGAAGGATACATGCAATAACCTTGTGTTGGACCCCATTGGGTCAGCGGGGTGGGGGGGAGCCATATATGTGACATAAAACAAATACATCAATGATTACGGCATCAATCAGTGAAGATGTCTCCAATGTCAGCCTGAAAAACTTCAAGGCATTTCAACTCATAAAGAGTTTTCATCAAGAGGTAAAAAGTGCATTCTGAAATATAAATATGCATAAGTACCAATAGTAATGCAAAACATTTCAATCATAAGGATGCCACTTTCAAGTTCTTACAAGTGTCATTTTATGACTGAAATTTATATTTTGCAATATTATTTGGACTTATGCATATTTATATTTCAGAACGCCCTTTTTACCTCCTGATGAAGACGCTTTATGAGTTGAAACGCGTTGAGATTTTTAAGGCTGACATTGGAAACATCTTCATTGATGGATGCTGTAATCATTTGGTGTATTTGTTTTAGGCAACATGTATGGCTACATATTTTAAGCGATGTTAATAAAAAAAATTATATTTTTTATGGTTAATTGTTACCTATAGAAAGTCCCACTCCATACCTTTATCTATTTAGTCATATGGTGGTTAGTAGACAAAAGGTATGGAGCAAGACTTTGTATAGGTACCAAATCCCTACTAAATATTTCCTATATACCTGACCCAGATCTAGCAAGATTTGACTGTGCTGCGCCAACATAGCAGATATCTTACTGGATTGAGCAAGGAGAGTGTATAAAATAAAAGTGACAAGTAAAAAATGTAACCAACATGTTTCTTTCAGCACAGATCTAAGCCACCTCTTTTCTTCTTACTTACAGGAGGACATGAATTTGAATGAAGATCGAAAGGCACCTTTACGTCAGAAGGACCTGGCAAGAAAGCATGAGATGGTGGTCCAGTACATCTCTGCCACCGCCAAGTCGGTAAGTTGGCTTTTTTAAAACTTCCAATAGGGGCCCTCAGTTCTCGTCTTGTAGAGTCCAATTGTCTGCTTATAGCATTTATGTTTACAACATATAGGGGGCGCTGTCCTGCTGTTACAGTCCTACCCATGCTCTTTGTTATAATTTCATAATGTGTCATGTGCAATGTGTCGGTGTTCCTGATCTCTGGAGTTTCTACCACACTCAATAAGAACAATCCAACCTCCAATAGACAACAACCAACAATCCAACCCGCAGGAGATAATGCAGGACTACAATACTGAGTGTGTTCAGGATTCACAAAATATTGGCGGAGAACCATCTTAGAAAGGTGGGGGTATACAGTATTCTTAAAGAGGTCTTGTCACTTTGCCCATATAGGACAATGTGACCGTGCCTGCTGATAAACCCTCTTTCCTTCCCAGCAAAGTTTACAATGCTCCCTCCAGCTTTCCTTCATCAGGAGTCCATCCCGAACAAACACAGGATCACGAACCGGTTGAAGACCTGCATGGACAGCGACTCCAGCAAACCAACTGTCACAGCCAGAAAGGGTGGAGAGGAAGATGGGGAAACTATGGATTAAGGTGAGTATTGCTCGGTGTTAGGACCCTTAAAAAAATCAATCGGCACTGAAGGGAGTCATTTTTGTGTGGATGGAGTTGAGCTGTAAATGCCAATCTCTGATACTCTGGGTCTAGTAACTCAGAAGCCAAATAAATCCAATTAGAAAAAAAGCTACACATTCACCAGGTCTTTTTTCTTTTCTGCATAAAACTTTAATCTAGCAATGAGTTCACAGCTTCACTTTCTAGCACGATAGTTATGCCCTGTGCACACGGTCGGACTTTCCAACGGAAAATGTGCGTTCCGATCTTGTTGTCGGAAAATCCGATCGTGTGTGGGCTCCATTGGACTTTTTCCGTCTGAATTTTTCGACACACAAAGTTTGAGAGTATGAGTAAGCACTGTTTCATGGTTGGGGTGAAACCCATCATTGGAGAAGGTAGGGTGTAACATGGATGAGTTTACTGCTTCAATTCCAAGGATATTGCCCTTCACCAGACTCTGCTTCGTCTCCTCTTGCATGTTTGACCTCAATGCTTGGGGTCAAATGTGTCAGAAGAAAAGACATAGTGTAACATGGATGAGAAGGAGTAATGTAACGTGAATGAGTTCGCAGCTTCAATTCCAAGCACATCATCTTCTGGTAGACTCTGATCCTTCTCTAGTGTGTTTCATGGTTGGGGTGAAACCCATCATTGGAGAAGGTAGGGTGTAACATGGATGAGTTTACGGCTTCAGTTCCAAGGACATTACCCTTCACCAGACTCTGCTTCTTCTCCTCTTGCATGTTTGACCTAAATGCTTGGGTTGAAATTTGTCAGAAGAAAAGGAGTAGTGTAACATGAATGAGTTCCCAGCTTCAATTCCAAGCACATCATCTTCTGGTAGACTCTGATCCTTCTCTAGTGTGTTTCATGGTTGGGGTGAATTGTGAAATGCATCATTGGATAAGGTATGGTGTAACATGGATGAGTTTACGGCTTCAATTCCAAGGATATTGTCCTTCACCAGACTCTACTTCTTCTCCTCTAGTGTGTTTCACCTCAGCAGTTGGGGCGAAACTCATCAGAAGAGGAGTGGTGTAACACGAATGAGTTCACAGGTTCAATTCCAAGCACATCTCCCTCTGCCTGACTCTGCTCCTTCTTTTCTAGAGCATTTCACTTTGATGTCTGGGGTGAAATGCATGAGCGGGGGAGTGGTGTAACATGGATGAGATTGAATTTAATTAAGTATATTGCCCTCTGCTATACTCTTCTCCTCTTGCATGCTTCACCTCAATGGTTGGGGTAAAAATAACGTCAGCGGAGAAGGCATTGCGTAACATCAATGAGAAGGTGTAGTACTACTCTGGTGTGTTTCACCTCAGCAGTTGGGGTGAAACCCATCAGAAGAGGAGTGGCGTAACATGGATGAGTTCACAGCTTCAATTCCAAGCACATCTCCCTCTGTCACACCCTTGCTTCTTCTCCCCTAGTGCGTTTCACCTCACTAGTTGGGGTGAAACCCATCAGAAGAGGAGTAGCGTAACATGGATGAGTTCACAGCTTCAATTCCAAGCACATCTCCCTCTGTCATACCCTGCTTCTTCTCCCCTAGTGCGTTTCACCTCACTAGTTGGGGTGAAACCCATCAGAAGAGGAGTAGCGTAACATGGATGAGTTCACAGCTTCAATTCCAAGCACATCATCTTCTGGTAGACTCTGATCCTTCTCTAGTGTGTTTCATGGTTGGGGTGAAATGCATCATTGGAGAAGGTAGGGTGTAACATGGATGAGTTCACGACTTCAATTCCAAGGATATTGCCCTTCACCAGACTCTGCTTCTTCTCCTCTAGTGTGTTTCACCTCAGCAGTTGGGGCGAAACTCATCAGAAGAGGAGTGGTGTAACACGAATGAGTTCACAGGTTCAATTCCAAGCACATCTCCCTCTGCCTGACTCTGCTCCTTCTATTCTAGAGCATTTCACTTTGATGTTTGGGGTGAAATGCATGAGCGGGGGAGTGGTGTAACATGGATGAGATTGAATTTAATTAATTAAGTATATTGCCCTCTGCTATACTCTTCTCCTCTTGCATGCTTCACCTCAATAGTTGGGGTAAAAAGAACGTCAGCGGAGAAGGCATTGCGTAACATCAATGAGAAGGTGTAGTACTACTCTGGTGTGTTTCACCTCAGCAGTTGGGGTGAAACCCATCAGAAGAGGAGTGGCGTAACATGGATGAGTTCACAGCTTCAATTCCAAGCACATCTCCCTCTGTCACACCCTTGCTTCTTCTCCCCTAGTGCGTTTCACCTCACTAGTTGGGGTGAAACCCATCAGAAGAGGAGTAGCGTAACATGGATGAGTTCACAGCTTCAATTCCAAGCACATCTCCCTCTGTCATACCCTGCTTCTTCTCCCCTAGTGCGTTTCACCTCACTAGTTGGGGTGAAACCCATCAGAAGAGGAGTAGCGTAACATGGATGAGTTCACAGCTTCAATTCCAAGCACATCTCCCTCTGTCATACCCTGCTTCTTCTCCCCTAGTGCGTTTCACCTCAATAGTTGGGGTGAAAGGGGTCATTGGAGAAGTGGTTTAACATAAATGAGTTTACAGCTTTAATTCCAAGAATATTGCCCTCTGCCAGACTCTACTTCTTCTCCTCTTGCATGTTTCACCTCAACAGTTGGGATAGGAAAACATCATCAGAGAAGACATTGTGTAACATGGATGAGAAGGAGTAGTGTAACAAAAATGCATTCACCGCTTCAGTCCTCCACCAGACTCTGCTCCTTCTCCGCGTTGAGTGTTCCACCTCAACAGTTGGGGTGAAACACATCATAGGAATAGCGGTAGTGTCTGGCGGAACCCAACACATGTTCTCTTTTTTAAATAATTTTAATAACTTGCTTTGTACAATGTGTCAGTGTTCCTGATCTCTGGGTTTGGGGTAAAATGCATCAGTGGAGAAGGTGTGTTGTAACACGAATGAGTTCATGGCTTCAATTGCATCTCCTTCTACCACACTCTGATTCATCTCCTCTAGCATATTTCACCTCAACAGCTGGGGTAAAATGCATCAGTGAAGAAGGCGTGATGGAACATGGACGAGTCCATCCTTTCAATTCCAAGCACATCGCTCTCTGCCAGACTCTGCTCCTTCTTCTCTTCTGGTGTGTGTTCACCTCAACGGCTTGTGAAACTCATCAGAGGGAAAGGAGCCGCGTATGGCGGTGGAAAAGAAAGTTAACAATGTGAGGCTTTTTTCGACTTGAATTTGGATTGTTGGGGGGGGGGGGGGGGGAAGTGCGGATCCCATTAAGTCAACACCAGCGGTCAGCGAAAGTGTGCCAGAACATAGCCCGGGGCAGTATCTTGCATTTGTATTGATTTCGGAAGCCTAATACCTAGACGTTTTCCGGGACAAAAAAAGTCGAAAACCAACAACTGCAGAATAGTGGCTCTGGGTGACCACAGGCAGAAAATATGTTCCAGTTGATAAGAAGAATTATACCAGAGCCAAAACAACTTCCATTTACGAGAAGACGCTGAATCCAAAGGTTTTATTAAGGCATTGCAATTAATCCTTGATCTTATTATTTATTTATATGATTGTTTTGCTGGCGACCTGGGAAACTCCAATCTCATTTTCTGCAATGTGCGCTGTTTTTTTTTTTTTTCCCCTCCTCTCCTGTTTAGTCACCTACAGGCAAAATTATTAGTAATTCTGTGAAATGAAGACACACCAGGCAGGACGAAGATAAAGCAGTGTATGAATAATAATGTTATTTAATCAAATTAATGGCTACAGATATAATTGGAATTTGCACATTAGCACCATGCTAATTTTTTATTTTTTTCCCTACCAACGCTCAATGCTTTCCCATGCGTGTTTGAATGCTGCATGTACGTGTGCACCTGCTTCACAGGAGAGTTCTTTGTGGATCCACAAACCAGCACCAGCAGGTCCATATCACATGTGTAAAAGAGGGGGTGAAATCTATGCTTAGAAAGATTGCGTTGGCTTATACCAAGTGTAATGACAGTGGCCTTCCCGTCTTTCAAGGTCTTATTTAGGTTTTTACTCGTAGGGCGAGATTCCACATGGTATTTTCCAAGTTATAAACCAGAATGCAAAACATTTAAGGCTTAAAACTTTTCCTCTCTCCATAGGGGTCCCATGAGGTCCTATCCTTGGACTCCTTCTAGTTTCTATCTACATCTCCTCCCTCGGTCAGTTGATAACCTCCCATGGCTTCCAATACTATCTCTATACTGATGAAACCCAAATCTACCTCATTACTCCTAACCTCGCTCTTCAATCCCCTCGCACATCTCTGATTTGCTACCTGACATTTCAGTATGGAATGTCAAACCAAACAAAGACTGAGCCCATGATATTTCCTCCCCCTTTTGCTCCCTCCATCAACTTTTCCATCAAAAACAATGCAGAAATATGTGTGTGCAGCCTATTGCTTTAGGGTGTGCACCCCAAAGCTCAAACACCCTCTCTGCTCAACTCTGTACTCCAAACCCCCCTCTCTGCCCATCTCTGTACTCCAACTTCCCTGTCTGCTCACGTCTGTACCCCAAACCCCCCTCTTTGCTCATCTCTGTACCCCAAAACCCCCTCTCTGCTTACCTCTGTACTTCAACTCCCCTGTCTGCCCATCTATGTACTCCAACACTCCCCTGTCTCCTCGCCTCTGTACCCCAAACCCCCACTCTCTGCTCATCTCTGTACTTCAACTCCCCTGTCTGTTCATCTCTGTACCCCAAACCCCCTCTCTTTGCTCACCTCTGTACCCTGAACCATCTCTCTGTGCTCATCTCTGTTCTACAAAACCCCCTCTTTTCTCACCTCTGTACCCTGAACCTCCTCTTTCTGCTCATATCTGTTCCACAAAGCCCCCCTCTCTTTTCTCACCTCTGTACCCTGAACACCCTCTCTCTGCTCACCTCTGTACCCCAAACACTCCTCTCTCTGGTCACCTCTATACCTCAAACCCCCCTATCTCTGCTCACCTCTGTACCCCAAACACTCCTCTCTCTGGTCACCCCTATACCTCAAACCCCCCTATCTCTGCTCACCTCTGTACCCCAAACACTCCTCTCTCTGGTCACCCCTATACCTCAAACCCCCCTATCTCTGCTCACCTCTGTACCCCAAACACTCCTCTCTCTGGTCACCCCTATACCTCAAACCCCCCTATCTCTGCTCACCTCTGTAGCTTAATATGCTGGTTTTATATAAATCTTGTATAATAATAATAGTATTAAGCATTTGCAGCCCTGTATATAATTTAGACAGCTAGCCCATAGCAACCAAGCATAACACATAAATCCAACCTGTCTGGCTCTAACTACACAACGGAGTCCAGTGATGGGACAAGGTCTTCTAGAGCCCAGGGTGAACATGCCAAACTTCGCCCCCCCCCCCCCCGCCCCACAAGATGTATCAGTATTATGTGGCAACAAAAAATCCTCCTCAACAAAAAACTGAGCACTAATCCTTTTCACTCCCCCTAAGCATCATTTTCCCTCCTCCCAGTACAAATCATTCCCCCTGCTGAAATCTCCCCTCCCAGCCCAAATCTTTGCCCCCCATCCACCAAACCCCCCAGCACAAATGCCCCCCCCCCCCCAAAAAAAATCAACCCTCCTAGCAAAAATTCTCTACCCCCAAAAATTCCTAATTTTTCCTTCCAGTACACATCTCCCCCCCCCACTGGAAATCCCCCCCAGCACAACCCCCCCCCCCCCAATCCTCCCTCTTAGTACAAATTTTCTTCTCTCATTCCCCTTCCCCACACAAAGCCCCCTAAATTAACACTCTTAGCATACCCCCACAAATTTCCCTTCCTAGGACAATACTTACCCTCTGCCACCCTCCAAGTTCCCCCTTCCAACAAAAATACCCTCCCCCCAATCTCCTTGTGGTGCCCCCACTCACCTCACATGATACCACAGTGCCCAGGGCAGCCGCCCCTTCTGCCCACCCCTTGTCCCGGCCTTGACGGAGTCCCTTTCTAGCAAATAAACCCTGCATCCAAAGTCCCCAAAACACAGTGGTTTTTAAGTACCAAAGTTGCTTACAAGCAGTGTCTCTCTGTAGAGCAAAATTCTCTTGGTTCTTCAAGACATGTTAGAATTTGAGAGAGACCTCTGTAAAAAGCAGCTGCCTCTTATATCAACAGCAATCACGACAGTGGCATAATTGTTCTTGATTACACAGATTTCTCAAGTATACACAACACCCTTTCCTAGGCAATATCTTTCCGAATAAGTGAAGAAAAATAATATTATACGGGTAATAAGAAGACCATTATTCCACAGATTACTGCACAAGTTACTCATAGCCTTGTGAACTGTTTACAACTGTTTACAAGGTCTTGGCCAATTATTCTGCACATGCAAAGTTCACATCCGCTCCTCCATGACCCATCCCTAGTAAGGACATCATCACGATGTAGATATTTTTTAATTTGAGGCTTCACTACATCAAATGATGGTACCTACATCCAGACCATGTAGCACATTATTAAGGCTGAAAGAAAAGCAGAAGAGAAATGACCTAATGCCCCGTACACACGAGAGGACTTATGTCCGACAGACCTCCAAAGGAGTTCCGCCGGAGTTCCGACGGAGTTCTGGCGGACTTTTCGACCGAACGGACTTGGACACACACCATCACACCAAACTCCGACGGAGTCGAACGTGATGACGTACGACTGGATTCGAATAAGGAAGTTCATAGCCAGTAGTCAATAGCTGCCCTAGCGTCGGTTTTAGTCCGTCGGAATAGCATACACACGAGCGGATTTTTCGAAGGGGACGGGTCCGGCGGAGTTCCGTCGGGAAAATTTGAAGCATGCTTCATTTCTAAAGTCCGTCAGACTTTAGCGAAGCTAAAGTCCGTTGCAGCCCACACACGATCGGATAGTCTGACGGACTCAGTCCGTCGGACTTTGGATGTCGAAAAGTCCGCTCGTGTGTACGCGGCCTAAGAGTTTCCAAAAAAGACTCCTACCACATCCCATAGGAAATTGTGGAAATTTCACGCAAAAACCCCTCCAAGGGCATTCTTTTTTCGCATTATTAAAGAGGCAGTAAACCCTGATGGGTTTACTTCCTCTTTGTCTTCCTGCAAAGGTAAAGCATAATGGGCTACTATGCATCGCATAGTAGCCCATTATGGGTCACTTACCTGACACAGGAGCCAGCGAAGTCGCCGCTGTCCCCTGTAGTCCGGAGCATCCATCTTCTTCCGGGTATCGCTGCTCCGGCCACTTACAGCGCCGGAGCAGCGGTGTCATCACTCCCACGCATGCGCACGGGAGCCACCACTAACGCCATATCGCCGTTAGCAGCGGCATGCTGCTAACGGCGATAGTGCGCCTGCGTGCCGCTGTCTACGCCACATGCGCCATAGACAGCTGTCACTGTCTTTTAGTAAATATCTCCTAAACCATGTAGGTTTAGGAGATATTTCTTGGACCTACAGATAAGCCTTATTCTAGGCTTACCTGTAGGTCAAAGTGGTTTGTAAGGGTTTACAACCACTTTAAGACTGTGCATTACAACGTTATTAAAATGCATGCTTGTCCTTCTGAACCCCTTTCCAGTTAATGGCAAGGCAACAGTCAACCAGGAAAATTCCACCCAAAAATGGAATTGTTGGTTCAGATTTTCAAGATTACCAAAGGAGCAAATTTCTATGGGGGAGATTTTTCCTACTATGAAATGGTTCTCACCAGGACAGTGTGCAAGAACAAATCTCTCTAATGGAGCCCTGATGTCGCGGTCAGAGATCAGTATTTATAGAAGTAGAGAGGATCCCACCGACCAGCTGGATAAGTGCACAAGCAGGCCACCCTGGCAGAGGACGCAGGCTCATCTGAGATGCGGGGTCTATGGACTAACCGTTATTCACCAGAACTCCTGATGGTGGAAATTAGTTTTTCTGTGTATTAGTACCAGGTTGCAGTCCTCAGGATCACCCCAACAGGAGGCAAGCAAGCCAAGGTCCAGTAGTGGATTTAGCAGGTAGAGATCAAGCAGAAACATAGTCGAGAAAAAAGCCATAAGTTGGTAATGAGTGGTAGAGGGGATAAGGACAGCTGCAGGTACACAATGGAACAAAATATGAGCTGGAAAGAGCACAATAAACTGGCAAACGGGAAGTGCAGAGACGTGGCTTAAATAGGAAGTTCATGGAAGGAGCAAAGAGTTCAAGGTTTACTAGAAACAGGTGACAGCAAGGCAAGACTGTCCTAAAAAGGCTGACAGGCTGCCAACCAGCATCCCTGGTGGCCCAGCAAGAAGAGCCACTGCCAGATGCAACAGAGGTTGTGGGTTCAGATCCAGTCCAGACGCATAGAGAGCAGTGAGACTTAACAGGATTTCAACAGGATTTTGGTCAGGGATCACAATCTTAACAAGAGCCTACTGCCCCTGGAAGATAAGGGACCTGATATTAAATAACGTGGCACTGTTTTTTGGGCGGCAAAGCACACAAACTTTTCTTCTGACATCAGCCTTAGTTGGGCAGAAGCCAGAAAGAGAATGATAACATAATGAACCCCAACTACAAACTTCAAAGGCTTGTCAAATTTACATTAGTGATAAAATCTCTGAACTGGATTCGGCAGCAAAAAACATTTCAGATATTGTATCATTTACGCAAATTCAGTTTGCTAACTGTGCTATTTGCATCCTTACAACATCTAAGCCCTGATGAAGGAGTGTTCAGACCACTGAAATATGTTGTCTGTTTTTTTTAAAAAAAAAACCTTTATTATCTTTCTCTTTCTGGATTCTGATTCTGGGTTCCCCAGTTAGTGGAACTCGATCTGAGAAGAATAGCCTCACAAGGGCCATTGAGCCTTATAAATGGGTTCAACCTTCCACATGATTGCACTGCTGATTATTCCAAGAGCCTTTCCAATACCCATTCTGGACTTAAGTTGGAGTGGGGTAAGCCATAACAGAAGGATAATATTTTCGGAAGAATATATGAGGCACAAGTGAGACTGATAGACATGTTATCTATTTACCATATTCATACTTCTGGACCTAAATCTACCAAGGTTTTCTAACTTCTTGCCACCTAGGTAATGCATGTGTGTGGAAGCAAATGGATTAGGCTTTAATGACCAAATGCCACACATATGTGTTCATGGACGAGTGAAGTTTCTCTACTGAGCCGTCAAGGAAAGCTTTCAGTGTCTCGTCATGATCGGGAGCTGGCAAGGTGGACTGGCAATCATATGACCACCATGACAGCCAATCACAGTGGTCATGGGCAGGGAAGGAGTAAAGAATGGAATAGGCCAGCGGTCCCCAGCCAGTGGTTCGTGGACCACTGATGGTTTACAGAAAAAATGTTGGTGGTCCCCAGGGATTCTGCGGCAAATCAACATTGTGCTGCATGGATACTGCCCAATGTTGTTTCCAGTGTTGTTCTCACTGTCAGTCCGCATTGATACCCAATGCCTTCTCTGTAGTTCTAGTTCCTGTGAACTCAGAGGGAGGTGCCGGGAGTAGTGCAGAGAGTGGGAGGTGGACTAGGAGGGGACTGCCAATGTAAGCATTGATTGCAGACTGTGAAAGGGAGCACGGAGCTTGAGTACATGGCTGGATAAGTAGGTGAGATCCAATGATAAGTCTGTGTAAAGCAGCAGTGTGAAGCAGAGTGTGTGTGTGTGTGTGGGGGGGGGGGGGGGGAGGGGGCATTGTGTGTACAGGGCAGCAATGTGATCCAGGGTGAGGAAGGCAGATAACTGGAGAATTGTGTGTATAAGACAGCAGTGTGATCCAGGGGGAGGAAAGCAGATAACCGAGACATTGTGTGTATAAGGCAGAAGTGTGCAGCAGAGTTTGTGTGTGTGTGTGGGGGGGGGGGGAGGCAGAAAGCCAGAGCATTGTGTGTATAAGGCAGCAGTGTGATTCAGGGGGAAGAAGGCAGATAACCGGAGCATTGTGTTTATAAGGCAGCAGTGTGATCCAGGGGGAGGAAGGCAGATAACCGGAGCATTGTGTGTATAAGGCAGCAGTGTGATCCAGGGGGAGGAAGGCAGATAACCGGAGCATTGTGTGTATAAGGCAGCAGTGTGATCCAGGGGGAGGAAGGCAGATAACCGGAGCATTGTGTGTATAAGGCAGCAGTGTGATCCAGGGGGAGGAAGGCAGATAACCGGAGCATTGTGTGTATAAGGCAGCAGTGTGATCCAGGGGGAGGAAGGCAGATAACCAGAGCATTGTGTGTAGAAGGCAGCAGTGTGAAGCAGAGTGTGTGTGTGTGTGTGGGGGGGGGCAGAAAGCCAGAGCATTGTGTGTACAAGACAGCAGTGTGATCCAGGGGGCAAAGGCAGATAACCAGAGCATTGTGTGTATAAGGCAGCAGTGTGATCCAGGGGGAAGAAGGCAGATAACCGGAGCATTGTGTGTATAAGGCAGCAGTGTGATCCATTGGGAGGAAGGCAGATAACCGGAGCATTGTGTGCATAAGGCAGCAGTGTGATCCATTGGGAGGAAGGCAGATAACCGGAGCATTGTGTGCATAAGGCAGCAGTGTGATCCAGGGGGAGGAAGGCAGATCACCAAAACATTGTGTGTATTAGACAGCAGTGTGAAGCAGAGTGTGTGTGTGGGGGGTGGGGGGCAGAAAGCCAGACATTGTGTGTACAAGGAAGCAGTGGGATCCAGGGGGAGGGAAGCAGATAACCGGAACATTGTGTGTGTATACAGCATGTAAAATTCATGTTAGTGGTCCCGGGATCCAAAATTGTAAGTATAGTGGTCCCTGAGGTCTGAAAATTGGCGACCACTGGGATAGGTACCTGCATGTAACCTAATTTCTTTTTGCAAACCTCTATTTTTAATGGGCTCCAGATAATGTGACCACCATGACAGCCAAACACAGTGGTCACGTGATTGGAAGTTGGCTCCGCCCCTGGGCATGAAGACCCACTTGTAGTCAGGGATGGATGGGAAAGGGGTTACCATTGTTGGTTTCCTGGATTTGGCTTGGCATGACAGCTAATAGAAAGCAATAAGCTCCACTGCATAGCTAGAAAACAGTCAAGAATTTTCATTTTAGGTAATGTAGTTTTAACTGTTTTTAAAGTAAATCTCTGACAACAGATGTGTGGGTGCTGACATTGGTGACCACCTTCTAAAAATGCAAGTTGCCTGACTGTTAAGCAGATCCACCATCTTTGGTACTTGCTGAGTCACTAACCGAATACAAGTATCAACTGGCAAAAAATATATAGAAAACACATAGAAAATCGAATGTCATTGCCTGCGTGATCAAGATCAGTGACTCAAAGCTTTAAATCTGGAGAATCCTTTCAGAAAGGAAGGTCAGCAGGTTTAGTTTCAGTAAATACTTCAAAAGATCAACTTTCTCAACAATGTGTTACACTTTATGGCCAAGGTTGTTGGACATCTGATCATCACACCTACCGGTATATGATGTTTTTAAACATCCCATCCTTAAACCATGGGTATTAATGTGGAGTTGGCCCATCTTTGTGGCTATAGCAGCCTCCACTCTTTTAGGAAGGCTTGATTTCGGACTGTATCTGTGCTCCAAAATTCTCACCCCAAGACCTACAGTATAAATAAGAACATGACTAAGGCCGCGTACACACGCGGGGACTGTTCACCCAACTTTGTCCGCTGAACAGTGTTTCGGCGGACAGTCCGCCCGTGTGTGGGCTTTCAGCGGACAGTTTCAGCGAACAGTCTGCTGAACAAAGTTTTTCGGAAATTCCGAAAAACTGTCCGCTGAAACTTGGTTTCAGCGAACAGTCCCCTCGTGTGTAGGCTTGTTCGTCAAACTAAGTTCCGCGCATGCTCAGAAAGGATTTACACACCGAAAGTTGTAATGCAGTGTATAGGACGTCGTATTTTCCGTCCCGTCGTACGTGCCGTTCACGTCATCGCGCACGGTTTCAGCAAACTGTTCGTCCGTCGTGTGTGGCCATGTCCGTCCATGCTAATTTTGAGCGGACTGTTTGCTGAAACTGTTTGACGGACAAAGTTGAGCGAACAGTCCGCGCGTGTGTACGCGGCCTTAACCTTTAATATGTGGATATCACCACTATTTTCTCAAAAGAAATGAGCCCAGAACTTTTTAATATGCAATGATAAAGACAAAATCATTTCATCTTCAACAGAGAAAAAAAAATAAAAATCTAAAACGCCCTACTGCTCTGAGGCCATGCTGGTATATCACACCCAACCAGAAGCATAACTAGAACCTTCAGGGCCTCCGTGCAGGAAATCCTGAAGTACCCACCTGACCACTGGGGCTCTTTCCATCGGTCTTGGGGCTGTTTCCTCTGGTCCCAGGGTCTTTCCTTTCAAGCCCGAGGCCCTTTTCTCCGGGCTCAGAGCCCTTCCTACTGATCCTGAGGCCCTTTACTTTAAATCCTTTATAGGCCTTTTAAATCACAAAATTCACAAGCAAATTGCAAGGACAGTGCAAGAGAATCTCAAGCAAGTTGCAAGGAAATTGCAAGCAAGTTGCATGACTTTGCGGTCGTAACAGTGTGAACCTGGCCTTACGGTCCCACAGTGAGAACCTTTCACATGTTCTGCAGCAGCTTCTTCCTGGCGTCTTGGGGCCTTCCCATAGTAGCAGAACACTAGGATTTTGGTAGTTTCACTACTACCCCCAACATACGTACTATATGATATTGCCCCTAAAGCACATGAAAACAGTCTTCTTGGGTTAAAAGTCCATATTCCATCTAGGATAAGGGGATAGCACTGCAATCCTGCACCTAGGCATAAATCAGATAAGAAATATTGGCAAGTTCCAAGGTATCTCCATTCGTTTAGTCCTTGGTAGTGAGGATTTTGTTTATTACCGTCCGTGACCTTACAAGCTTTTCCTTTGTCTACATGTTGAACACACAGTTGGGTTTTTCTTGGTTTCACTTATTTCAAAAAGTCTTCAATAGGACTGAAGTCAAAGATCTGTGCTGGTAACTTGAGTTCCTTCATATCAAATTGGTCAAACCATGTCTTTAATGGAACTGGCTTGGTATACAGTGGAACAGTCATACAGAAAAGGGCCTTCACCAAACTATAACCACAAGGTTGGCACCATTGTCTAAAAATTCTGCTGTAATATTAACAGTACCCTTTACTGAAAACAGTTGAACTATATCTTTTGGATGGAGGTCAACGTGCTTTTGTCCACATAGGTAAGTGTGATGGTTATGTGTCCGTGAACTGTTGGCCATATAGTGTATGTCCACTGCTGGATTCCCCTCAGTCCTACTCCATTGTCTGTGCCATGTCCACGTCTGCCATTGTGTGACTTCTGCTTGTTGGTTGTGCCATGAAAAGGCTACAATATCGATATACAAAGGCCGATTGCATTATACACATTGCAGTTGCTTCCTCTTGAGATGTATCGATTCACTAGTGCATGAAACCATCTTAATTCCATATTCAATGTTGGTGAAGAATAGCATGTGTTTGGATAAACGTGTTTGTCTTGTGGGTTGAGCTGTCTGTGTAGGTAATCTAGTCAAGTAACCATTGTGATTAGCTATTAACCATAGAGTGGCTCTGCTTGAATCTACTACTAATTGTGCTGTATTTGTTTTTTCCACCTTCTAATCCCTCTCTCCGCTGAACTCCTGCATGCAGATAACTGGAAGTAAAGCTATGGTGAGTACTTATCTATGTTAAATGTAAATAATGGGTAAGCATTGTGTCTTTTATTGACTAGCTGTGACTTAAAGCTGAAGCCTAGCTATGATTTTTTATTTTTATTTTTTTTAAGGCATAGTTATATAATTTGTCCATAGTCCATTTATTTCAACCAATATAAAAAAAATAAAAAATAATAAAAAAAAGATTTGAAAACCTCCATATACAGAACCCTACATCCAAAGTTGATCAAGAGGAAGGCAAAAAATAATAATAATAAAGCACAGAGACTATTTGTTCCAATGGTTCAAAAAAAAAATCCTTCCTGATCCCCCAGTGATATTCCCTGGATCAACTACCCCTTGTGTTATTACTTGGCCAGAACTAGTTTTTGAGAGTCTATTCCAGTGGTCTCCAAACTGTGGCCCGGGGTTGGATGTGGCCCTTTGCTTGCTTTTATCTTGGGGCATTATTCTCTCCACTGTCAGAAACTGTGGGGCATAGTTCCTACCACTGACCGACATTGGGGCACTATTCCTCCCACCAATACCAGTGATGGGAACTATTCTTCCCATCAACACCAGTGATGGCAACTATTCCTCCCATTGACACCAATGAGTGGGCACTATTCCTCCCACTGACACCAATGATGGGGCACTATTCCTCCCACCAACACCAGTGATGGGGCACTATTCCTCCCACTGACACCAATGATGGGGCACTATTCCTCCCACCAACACCAGTGATGGGGAACTATTCCTCCCACTGACACCAATGATGGGGAACTATACCTCCCATTGACACCAATGATGGGGCCCTTATCCTCCCACCAACACCAGTGATGGGAACTATTCCTCCCATTGACACCAATGAGTGGTCACTATTCCTCCCACTGACACCAATGATGGGGCACTATTACTCCTACTGAAACCAATGATGGGGGACTATTCCTCCCACTGACACCAATGATGGGGAACTATTCCTCCCACTGACACCAATAATGGGGCACTGTTCCTCCCACTGATACCAATGATGGAGAACTATTCCTTCCATTGGCACCAATAATGGGGACCTATTCCTCCCATTGGCACCAATAATGGGGACCTATTCCTCCCATTGACACCAATGATGGGGCAACTATTCCTCCCATTGACACCAATGATGGGGCAACTATTCCTCCCATTGACACCAATGATGGGGCACTATTCCTTCCATTGACACTAATAATGGGGACCTATTCCTCCCATTGACACCAATGACGGGGCACTATTCCTCCCATTGATATCAATGATGGGGTATTATTACTCCCCTTAATCCCAATCATGGGGCATTATTATTCCACATAATACCAATCATGGGCCATTGTTCTGTCCATCTGATATAGTGTTAATTTTAGTCTAAGGACTAAAATGGTATTTTAGTTTTAGTCCCATTTTAGTCTTCTGCAATTCTTTTAATTTTAGTTGTATTTAGTCAACTAAATCTCCAGTACAATTTAGTCAACTAAAATGTCCTACGTTTTAGTCTACTAAAATCTCCAGTACATTTTCAGTAATTGCAAATTAGTTGCAGTCATAGTCTTTTGACTAAAATGGCATTTTTAGTTTTAGTCTCATTTTAGTCTTTTGATTAAAATGGCTTTTAGTTTTAGTCGTATTTTAGTCATCTCAATTGTTTTAGTTGTATTTTAGTAGACTAAAATAGTATTCATTTAGTCAACTAAAATGTTTTAGTCATTTTAGTCGACTAAATTAACACTGCTCTGACACTAGGAAATTTTCTACCCTCACTTGCCAAAGTGTGGCCCCCCCTAAAGTTTGAAGGACTGTAAACTGGCCCTTTGTTTAGGGAGTTTGGAGACCCCTGGTCTATTCACATTTTCAGAGCTCTTACTGTGAAGAAGCCTTTCCGTATGTGGAAATTAAGTCTCTCTCCCTCCAGGCATAAAGAGTGCCCCCCCCTTACCTACCTGGACCAATAAAAACATGCATATCTCATACGTGATGAATCCCTGTGTACTGTAAGCTGCAAATCAATGTAGTAGTCACTGCCGCTCCATTGGTAGAAGAAGCATCCTTCTACATTAGTAACCATAGGTAGTCATTCACAGAACGCCTCATATTGTTTTTATTTATTTTTTACAAAGAATACTCTAATTGGGGCGAGGGTGGTGACATCGCGATCTCCACCTTGTCCCATCAGAGAACTTGTGGTATTTATTAAAAAAAAAAAAAAGTACAAGACTTTCTCTGAGTGGCAGCAGTGTTGAGTGATGATGACCCACCTTTGTTGATGTGCAGAAGGGCAACGGCCGTGGTTGGAGGGGTTTGTTTTTTCCTTGCATGGAAAATGTTGACAGCAACGGATAATGTCTTAACTCTGACAATGAAAATATGTATATGTTTAATTATTAACTATGTACTGTATGTGTATGTGTGTGATATATATATATATATATATATATATATATATATATATATATATATATATATACGCAACACACAATTTTTTAAAATTATTTATTCAAATTATATACGAATTAATTCAATGATTAATGCATTTAGAAAATAATTATAGTTTAAATAAATAATTTATTTATAAAATTAATTATTTATAAAATTATATATTTTTATTTATAAAAATATTAATCATAATTTAATAAACTTTTTAAAATATTTAAAACTAACATAATTGTGCTGCCTGTCTTTAATAATGTAGTCTAAAGAAAATCTTGGATGCAACCAAAGCACACTTGTATGTGGTAAGCTTCACCAGGTTGCCTTTCTGGCGCAATCTAATGTAGAAGCACTTTGAAAATCCCTCCCATGACAGCATTTGACCCTGACCCTGATTGGCCACTGAAGTCCCAGCGCTTTTGAAGGGGATTGGCTTCAAAGCATGGTCTAGGCACCAGCGATGTCACTTTACATTTTCTTGTGCCACCCAGGGCCGGATTAAGAGCATCATGTGCTTGGTGCTGAGGATTTTGGTGGACCTTTTACTGGGCACCCTTCTGTTTTCCAAGAGCCTGTGCTGGCACGCGCCCAAACTCAAAAGGGCACAGCTACACAGGCATAACACTAGGGAAGCCTGGCATTTGCTTTGCCAAGTTTCTGTAAGGGCCGTGTATCGGCATTCACTCTGAGCTGGAAGAGTGCAGCTTAGCAGGCCTAACGCCATGGAAGCCCCAGACTTCTGAAGGAGCCCTGCATTGACCTGCCCCAGGCTTCTGTTGGGACTGGTCACGCAGTGCCCATTATCAATCCCACCACCCTGCCCAGGCGGTGCATGTGGAATGCAGGGCCCATCGGGGGGGGGGGGGGAGGGAGATCTCTTGCCGTGGGCCCATTGCTTTCCATGAGCAGTCTGTCCTTTTTTGGGTGGCTGGGCCTATATAATGGTAGGGGCCTGGAGCTGCAGCTCCAATAGCCCCTACGTTAATCCAGCCCTGGTGCCACCGCATGGATATATATATATATGTGTGTGTGTGTATGTATGTATGTATGTATGTATCATATATATATATATATATATATATATATATATATATAAATAATGGAAATAATCAGGGTGTGACAGTGACGGGTGGTTATTCACAGTCTATCAACAAACAAACATTTATATATATTCTGTTAATTTGCTACAATGTGACCATTTATAGCTAGACCTCGTCTAACATATAAAAAAAAGCACATAGGAGCTAGTGCCCTCTGGAGGATGATGTTGTTATGGCGGCTCAGAGCTGCATCCAGCAGAAGATTTAGACAATGTAACAAATCATGTTGGTTGGTTTTAAAATGAGAAATTGTATCTTCTGTAATATTGTCATATAATTGTAAGCATGTTTTATTTTTAATAGCAAATCAAATGCTACCTTATGACTGGTCCCATGTTCAATACTGCACCATCGCTTGCAAAGGACATTAAATGCGGGGAATGATTGAGCAATTACTGGCAGAATCAGGGGTCTATCTAGAGCAGATCAGACCATGTCCCTTTTATTTTTATTTATTTATTGCTTATTTGTGACCCCCTGCATCTGCACAGCCATCTGCGACAGGTTCAGGACCACCTGCAAACCTAGCAACTGACCGCATTCCATTTAAGACACAAACACACATAAGAAATGGTCAGGGTATTACCAGTACCAGGGCAAGATCACCCAGTGCCCAGGGCAAAGATGTCAAATTGCAACCCCCCCCCCCCCATTCATTATGTGCAAGCTTATGAGGAGGAGGGGGAGAGGGAGAGCACAGCCCGCACCTCCTCCCAGCTCTCTCCTCCTCTTCTTGCCCCTTCCTGCACTGGGCTTACAGAAGTAATAATGCCACTGTCACTACTCCAGTCAGCCTAAAGCCCCATATACACTATCAGATTGTCTGCTGATTTTTGTCTTCAGATTTACCAAAACCATGTAGTGCAAGGGCCTGCCTGATTGCATACACATTGAAACTCCTAAGGTTTGACCTCATATTATATGGTTTTGGTAAATCTGAAGGAAAAAATCAGCAGACAATCTGATAGTGTGTATGGGGCTTTATAGTGGATGGAATTTGCGGCGCCCCCCCCCATCCCTACATTACGAGCTGCACCCAGGGCATCCACCTCTTCTGCCCACCCTTGTCCTGGCCCTGGGTATTACATTGGCACATTGCCACTTGCATGGAGGAAATCTGCAATCTTAAAGTGGCTGTAAATGCATATATCCAGTGAAGTGGTGATAAACAGAGATGGGACAAATCCTCCTGCATAAGTTGTACCTGTTTATCTGCAGCTCTTTACTATAGCCGTTCAAAGTCCAAAATTGAAAAAGCTTGTCTGAGCTGTAAGGAGACAGGGGGTGGGGAGCATTGGTCCAGCTTGGACCAATGTAATTATGCATGTGCCGTACCTGTGGGATCCTCGTGGAAGTAGGAAATTCTTGTACTTCATCACTATTCCAGTGATATCCTCTAGCTTCCAGGATCCACACCGAGTTGCTGCATTGTGAACACAGGAGGTTGCTTGCTCGGCATGGACACCATTCAGGAAACTCTTTGCATTTGCTCAATGAATGCAAAGGGTCCTCCAAGTGGATAAGGTAGAGAGGAGGGACCGTCCCGATCTCCACCTTGTACAATGAGAGAACACGTGGCATTCATTGAGAAAATAGGAAGTACTGTATTCTCCAAATGTCGCCTATGCTGGGTGAGCAATCTTATTTTTTTCAGTAAGCAGCAGGGCAGACGCTCGGCGTGGGAAGCTGGTGGAGACTACTTGAGTAGTGGCGGCTTCTACAGCAATTTCCAGCTTCTGCAGAGATCCCCCAGGTATGTATGTCACATACTTCTTGTACATTGATTCAAGCTGGACCAATGTAACTATGCGAACATCTACAGCTGTCATGGTGCTACCAATGTGAAATTTGGAGATTTGAGCATTTAGATAAGAACTGACATAAGAACACTGGCAGCTGTGAATGCTATCACCAGAGTCATGCCTTAGATGTGGCTGTTTTGAGAAACATTCAACCCAGCAGGTTTAGTTCCACTTTAAGAGCACACCCTTTGTTTTTAGATTGGATGATGGAGTAGCTGCACACGAATGAAGTCACCACCAGAGGCTTGACTCCTAATGCTGCTCCTCCATTTTCCAGTCTGAGCATTATTGTAGAATAGGGGTCTCCGAACTTTCAATACAAAAGTTCCATAAGATTTCAGGAGGCCCAGACTGTGGCCAGTTGGAGTAGAAAATGCTTCAGTGTCAGTAGGAGTAGACAATGTCTCAGGCGTGGTGGTCAGTGGGAGTAAAAAAAAAATGACATGGTACCTGTGGTCAGTAGGAGAAGAAATAGTGCCCCATAATTGGTTTTAGTAGGAGAAGAAATAGTGCCCCATCATTGGTTGGCAGTGGAAGGAATCGTGCCCCATCCATGGTGTAAGTGGGAGGATCAGTGCCCCAACATTGGTCTCAGTGGGAGGAATAGTGCCCCATCATTGGTGTTAGTGGGAGGAATAGTGCCCCATCATTGGTGTTAGTGGGAGGAATAGTGCCCCATCATTGGTGTTAGTGGGAGGAATGGTGCCCCATTATTGGTCTCAGTGGGATGAATAGTACCCCATCATTGGTCTCAGTGGAATTAATAGTGCCCCATCTTTGGTGCCAGTGGGCGGAATCGTGCCCCATCATTAAAGTCAGTGGGAGATTCAGTGTCTCATCACTGGTGTCATTGGGAGGATCAGTGCCTCATCGTTGGTGTCATTGGGAGGATCAGTGCCCCATCGTTGGCGTCATTGGGAGGATCAGTGCCCCACCGTTGGCGTCAATGGGAGGAATAGCACCGCATCTTTGGTGTCAGTTGTAGGAATAAGGCCCTATCATTAAAGTCAGTGGGAGATTCTGTGCCCCATCACTGGTATCAGTGGATCAGTGCCCTATGGTTGGCGTCATTGGGCGGATCAGTGCCCCATCATTGGTGTCAGTGGGATTAATAGTACCCCATCATTGGTCTCAGTGGAAGGAATAGTGCCCCATCTTTGGTCTCAGTTGAAGGAATAGTGCCCCATCTTTGGTGTCAGTTGGAGGAATAGTGCCCCATCATTAAAGTTAGTGGGCGATTCAGTGCCCCATCCCTGGTGTCAGTGGGAGGATCAGTGCCCAATCGTTGGTGTGATTGGGAGGACCAGTGCCCCATCGTTGGCGTCATTGGGAGGAATAGCACCGCATCTTTGTTGTCAGTTGGAGGAATAGTGCTCCATCATTAAAGTCAGTGGGAGATTCGGTGCCCGATCACTGGTGTCAGTGGATCAGTGCCCTATCATTGTGTCAGTGGGAGGATCAGTGCCCCATCGTTGGCATCATTGGGAGGATCAGTGCCCCATCATTGGTGTCAGTGGAAGGAATCTGGCTCCGTCATTGGTGTCGTTTGAAGGACAAGTGCCTCTGTGTGAGGAACAGTGCCCCACAGGCAAGCAACGGGCCGCATTTGGCCCTCGGGCCACAATTCAGAGACCACTGTTGTAGAAGGAATTGCGGGTACCAAGACAACATTTTACTTACACTAAACACACTTGAAAATGCATTTCGTGATTTCCTATGAAATCCATAAATTCATTAGTTGTCAAGCCAAGACTTGACCACCGAAGATCTTTTCCAAATTTCCTTAATGGGACATCCCAAATTTTGGAAAATTCTGGGAAGACACGGAAGCTGTGCGCAGGAACCTGGGTCATTTATTCACATGAACCTGCCACACGTACCATTTAACCCTTTTCTGGTGGAATGCATTATGTTAAATGACTTTATTATTTTGAAGATCGACACTTGAGTAGCGACAATGATTGGATCTTTGTCAAGTGACGGCTTCTGACTACTAAGTGTTAACCTCTTCTTCTAAGGGTCCTTTACACATAATTAGACCTTTAATTAGGTCAGAGCCACACAAGCCCTTTGCGTCATAGTATAAATAATTATACTGTATATATATATATAACCCTATAGCCCTTTTCCTGGACATAAAACTAAAGCTTTAAGCATTTCAAGAGTGAATGGGAACACTCCAGATTTGCCCACTCAGGCCATCCACCGCCTAAAACAAATATCGAACGCTGTTAAGTCAATTTGATGAAAAAGAGACCTCAATCCAAATTTCAGAGCGCTCGATCGACCACAGAAATTCCATGCAAAAAAAAAAAAGATTCCCTTTGGCTGCCAGCAGGGGGAGACAAACCCTCGCCAATGGCCGCCTTGTCCTATTTTGGTCTCAATAGCTCTCTTTTGTTTGATATATTATTTTCATACCTTGATGTAATTTACATATTTATAGTTTTGTTCATGGCATTGTATGAATACTAAATATAAAACATTAACTTTGGTAGAAATATTAGCGTTCATAATACTGGCAGATTGTAACATGGCAAAAGAGGGGAGGGGGGGGGGTTGTATATATACTTAAATCGGAGGCTTCAAAGCGAAAAGGTAAACGTTGAATTAATTACAACGCTAAAAGGAGAAAAGAAAAAAGACCTTTGACATGAAAAGATTGCTGACCTTCTATAATCTGATTAGTTCCTATAGATATGCATATTGCTCGCTTAGCTGGCGGTTCTTGATTAGATATTTCATAAATGAATGCAGTGATTTTTTTTTTTTTTCATAAGGCGGTTTGAGTAAGGCATGATGTTTGGGCTCCTGTATATTACATCCCTGACATCTCCCTGTAAATTCTATTGTCATTCCACCTGTCATTCTACCTTGGCCTTAGTCTGCCCTTTCCATTACTGCTCACAGGACATCTGTAAATCTAGCAGTCTCTACTTGAGTAATATTGCTAATACATGCCCCATTCCAGGCCCAAGGGACCACCAAAATCTTACTCCGTGATCTCATGATATCTGACCTTGACTACTGTCTGCTATTCTGTTAACAAGACTCTATAATAAACTCATGAATAACTCTACAATGTACTAAGAATGGTGCTGCAGGATTGTCCTACCCTTCCCAACATGTTTCGTCTGCTCAGCGTCTCTTCCAGTTGCCTTAAAACAACCTTTCTTAACCGGGGCTCCATGATGGGGTACATTGTAGGGTTCAAGGAATCTTTAGCAACCCCTGTACGAACCATAGGGTAGAGTTCATACAAGGGTTGCCAGGGATATCTTGAATGGTGGTCTCCTACCATCCTGTGGTTAGATGTTCTCAGTTTGATGGCCAAAATGATTAAATCTTGAAAAAAACGAAACACTGCTCCAGCCTGGTCTACTGTTCCACTTCCTCTACCACAATAACAGGTGCTGGCCTTTGTTCACCACAATCTTTTTTTTTTGTTCTGCTTCTCATTTTCGGGGTCCAGTAACAGGTTGGGGGTGCGTCCGGGATGACTTGGGCTCAGAAGAAGAGTTTAAATGATTGAAGGAAAAAAAGGTTCTGAACATCCATAAAATCTCCATTATTTTGATATTTTCAATGAAACCTCTTCACAACATAAAGGGGAATACAGCATCCACAGCAAAATGCGCTTGGGACTACATCAGGCAGCCAACTATGACGTAGTTGATGTAGCACGAAACACATTAGCTGGATTTTGTTTTCCCCTTTATATTGTGAAGATTTTTCATTGAAGATTTACACATAATGGTGATTTTATTTATGTGCGGCCAACCAGAACCCTTTTCTCCTTTCTCCTTCTCCTCTTCCTCTGAGCCCCAGTGATCCCGGACGCACCCCCAACCTGTGACTGCACAGTGAAAGGAGAAGCAGCACAGTGATAAGCTCACCTATCTGTCACTTTGTTGTCTCCTCCTATCACCATGCTCCATGTCAGTACATGAACACATTTGGCTTACTGAGCTGCTTCTTCCTCACATACTCCAGCCCTGCTTTACAGAAATTGCAAAAGGCTGGTACCAGATCTCATTTACCTAAACTGCTTGTATTTAAAAAAATATATTTGCTGATGTATTACTGTTTACAGAGCTACATTAATCTGTTTCTCTTGAAAGCTTTAAGTGATTTCCAAAACGTGGATATCATTGCTGACCTTTCCTTCTGATAATGCCGGTTGCCCGGCTGTGACCAGCTTCCAGATTTCTGAGCTGCTGCTCCAGAACAAGACTATAGATAAGGCATTTAGACTTGAGTCAGCATTCTTTAACGGTATACCTATTCCAAGTCTGTGCCTCAGAAGTATAGAAGTCGGAGGCAAATAATGTTATCAAAAGGAGGCTGGGGATGGCAGCCTCCATATTTGTCATGACATTACCTTAGAACCCAACTCCTCCAAAGTCTCCATCTTTTTTTTCCACCTAATCGCTTACTCCCGAATGACCAACTGTTCCTACCACCAGCCACTGCTATGTCCCCTATCCATCATACCTACTTCCATACCTCTCAGGTTCTGCTGGCTGTCTTTCACTTTGGTTAGGTTATGCCATCATATTTCAGACCCAGTCTAGGCTATTCACCAAACTCCTCCTTGATCCTTGTTACATATTTACATAGTTGGTAAGGTTGAATAAAGACACCAGTCCATCCAGTTCAACTTGTGTTGGGTGTGTATGTAATCATGTCTCCACCACTTGCCATATCCCTGTATATTGTGTTCACTAAGATGGTCATTTAAAAGGTTTTGAAATGATCAAAGCTTCCTGCTGACACCACCAATTGTGCAAGGGAGTTCCACATCCTTACCATTCTAACAGTAAAGAATTCCCTGCGCAATTTAAGGATTAAACCACTTCTCATCCAACTTTATTGAGTGATCACACGTTCTCTTGAACTCCCTGAGACTGAATAGTTTCCTAATGTAGAAAAAGTGATGCGCACTCCAGTTGTTGCTCTTAAAATTTCTTCATTTGATTGAATAGCCACAGTGAACAAATGCAGATTAAGTCAGTTGACGCGTTTCAGCCTATAAGACCTTAGTCATAACCATGACTAAGGCCTTATAGGCTGAAACGTGTCAACTGACTTAATCTGCGTTTGTTCGCTGTGGCTATTCAATAAAATGAAGAAATTTTGAGAGCTACAACCGGAGTGCGGATCATTGTTTCTACATTACTCTACTCAGCCAGAGACTGTCGATCGAGCACCTGGGAGCTCTGCTATCTATGTGGTGTATGGGTAGTAGCACTGACTTTTCTGTTTATATTTTGAATAGTTTCCTCCCTATGCTAGGATCACCATTTAGGTGTTTATATATTGAGCAAGGTAAATAAAGACGTGGATGAGCGAGTTTGGGGTGGAGGGACTTGACTGGCCTGCACAGAGGCCTAACCTCAACCTGATTGAACACCTTTGGGATGAATTAGAGCAGAGACTGCAAGCCAAGCATTCACATCCAACATCAGTGCCTGACCTCACAAATGTTCTTCTGGAAGAATGATCAAACATTCCCATAGACACCCTCCTAAACCTTGTGGACGGCCTTCCCAGAAGAGCTGAAGATGTTATAGCTGCAAAGGGTGGGCCAACTCAACATTAAACCCCACAGACTAAGACTGGGATGCCATTAAAGTCCATGTGCATGCGTCCCAATACTTTTGGTAATATAGTGTATGTTTCCTTTCACTGTCTATTTTAACTCTGTAAATGTTGCACCAGCAAGCTGCAACCACATGCATTGCATATGATTACAGGGAGTTTGCAGTGCATCCCTATTCACTTGAATGGGTTGCATACAGAGGGCTTACTGCTCGCGAAACACATCAGGAGTGGCAGTTTTTGCCGCGGATTTGACGCAAAGCATCATGACTGCGGCATGTGAACATCCCCATCTGCTGCCTTTGCACCATAATTGGGGAGGGTGGTTGGAAAATGCTAAAATCACGGCTCAACCATATGTTAACACCCTCTAACTGTAAGTCACAGGTGGAAGGGAAAACAAAAAAAATCGCTTAATTCCCCCATCATGACAGTCAATGTTGATTGGGGAATGCCTCCCACAGGGCTATTGTTTTGTGCCGACGGGGAGCCTTCCCTGTGGGCAGACATTGCTGGGACAAGGTCACCTAGAGCCCAGGGCAAACATGCCAAACTGCGCCCCCCCCCCCCCCCCACAAGATGTATGAGCATCATGTGTCAGAAAAAGTCCCCCCCCCACAAAAAAATTGGGCCTAATAATCTGCACAATTACCCCCAAAGCATAATTCCCCCTCATCCCAGTACAAATCCGCCCCCCTGCTGAAATCTCCCCTCCCAGCACAAATCTCTGCCCATCTCCATCCATATACCCAAATGCCCCCCCCCCCCCAAAAAAAGAAACCATCATCCTCCATCTCTCAATTTTCCCCTCCGAGTACACATTCTCTCCTCCACTGCTCCACATCCCCTGCTGGCACAAATATCCCTTCCCCCCATTCCCCCTCCTAACAGGAACACCCCCAAATCATCCCTACTAGCATTAATACCCCACCAAAAAAAGAAAAAAATCCCCTCCCCCATTCTACCAGATCACCTCTTATAGCACAACCCCCCCCCCCCGCCAAATCGACCCTCCTAGCACAAATCCTCTTCTCCCATCCCCCTCCCAAAACCACAAATCCCCTTGAATCACCACTTCTAAAACACCCCCCCCAAATTGCCCCTTCTAGAACAATTCTTACTCCCTGTTGCCCCCCAAATTCCTCCCCTCAACATAAATACCCTTCCCCCTCAATCTCCCCATGGTGCCCTCGCTCACCTCACAAGGCAGCCGCTCCTTCTGCCCACCCCTTGTCTCGGCCCTTCCCGCAGACCACAATGATCGCTGCTAGTGGCTGTGGCCGCCGGCAGTAATCGCATACAAAAAGTGGCTTGACTTCAGTGCAGCGAACCTCCCTATTGATGGAGCGAATCTCGGCTGGTCCCTGCCAAACTGGCCAAAATTTACTCTATCTATGGCCGGCTAAAATGAAACCTAAGAATTATCATGCGGCCAGTATGGAGTGCATGTAGACATGAAGTGGCTCTAAAGAGACTGTAGGAGATTAGCATCACTGCGATGCAACAAGGATGCAAAATGAGAGAAAAGCAAGTGTTTTATAAAAAGAAACATTTTAAAAATGGCAATATACAGTATCTCACAAAGATGAGTACACCCCTCACATTTCTGTAAATATTTTCTATCTTTTCATGTGACAACACTGAAGAAATGACACTTGTCTACAATGTAAAGTAGTGAGTGTACAGCTTGTATAACAGTGTAAATTTGCTGTCCCCTCAAAATAACTCAACACACAGCCATTAATGTCTAAACTGCTGGCAACAAAAGTGAGTACACCCCTAAGTGAAAATGTCCAAATTGGGCCCAAAGTGCCAATATTTTGTGTGGCCACCATTATTTTCCAGCACTGCCTTAACCCTCTCGGGCATGGAGGTCACCAGAGCTTCACAGGTTGCCACCGGAGTCCTCTTCCCCTCCTCCATGATGACGTCACAGAGCTGGTGGATGTTGGAGACCTTGTGCTCCTCCACCTTCCATTTGATGATGCCCCAAAGAGGCTCAATAGGGTTTAGGTCTGGAGACATGCTTGGCCAGTCCATCACCTTTACCCTCAGCTTCTTTAGCAAGGCAGTGGTCATCTTGAAGGTGTGTTTGGGGTCGTTATCATCCCCATAGGGCCCAGTCTCTGAAGGGAGGGGATCATGCTCTGCTTCAGTATGTCACAGTACATGTTGGCATTCATGGTTCCCTCAATGATCTGTAGCTCCCCAGTGCCGGCAGCACTCATGCATCCCCAGACCATGACACCCCCACCACCATGCTTGACTGTGGGCAAGACACACTTGTCTTTGTCCTCCTCACCTGGTTGCCCCCACACACGCTTCACACCATCTGACACCAAATATGTTTATCTTGGTCTCATCAGACCACAGGACGTGGTTCCAGTAATCCATGTCCTTAGTCTGCTTGTCTTCAGCGGTTTGCGGGCTTTCTTGTGCATCATTTTTAGAAGGGGCTTCCTTCTGGGACAACAGCCTTACACGCTGTACACTCACTACTTTACAATGTAGCAAAGTGTCATTTCTTCATGACCAGTGCAGATTATGCTGCGTACACATGACCGGACTTTTCGAGGGACTAGGTCCGACAGACTTTCGACGAAGTTCTGACAGAGTTCTGACGGAATTTCCGAATAAACGGACTTGGCCACACACAATCACACCAAAGTCCGACGGATTCGAACTTGATGACGTACGATCGGACTAGAATAAGGAAGTTCATAGCCAGTAGCCAATAGCTGCCCTCGCGTCGGTTTTTGTCCGTCGGACTAGCATACACATGAGCGGATTTCTCGGTAGGAACTGGGTCCGGCGGAGTTCCCGCGGAAAAATTTGAAATATGTTCCATTTCTAAAGTCTGTTAGACTTTTGCAAATCAAAAGTCCGCTTCAGCCCACACACGATCGAATGGTCTGCCGGAATCGTTCCGTCGGACCTTTGATGTTGAAAAGTCCGGTCGTGTGTACGCGGCATAAGAGGTACACCTTCTTTCATAACTGACTGCTGCCCCTTCATTACACCCCCAACCTGTTTCCCCATCCTCTTACCTATAAGAATGAGGCCACACTTTCTTTGGGGTATAACTGGCCATAACAGCCTTTTATTTATAAAATATAGACATGTATCAACTTTAACCATAAATAACAAACTCAAAATATCAGTTTTTTTACCCGTCGGTCTTGTTCGGCACTTCCCCAAATAACTGTTCAACTTCTACACTGCGGGCACGCTACCGGTACTAGGCCTCCGGCAGTGATAACTTCGGCCCCGAGACAACTCATTACCCGCAGTGTCCACCTTCCCATCCTCAGCTAACCCGTGTTAGCTCTAACCAAGGGACCCCATGGCACTAATGAGTCCCCCACGCTTCCATCTCCTGGGTTAGTTACCACCATACAAGACCACCACCACCGCCTCACAGAATGCTGCCATGATGCATCCGCAATCGTACCTAAGCGTCAAAAAAAATATAGTAAAAAATAAACACAAAACAACACTCAGGGAGGGCGGGCGGGAAACTTCTCCTAACCTGGCCCCCCACTGGAATGCTGCCCGGGACCCCCTCCTCCTCCCTAATTGAATTAAAACCCCTCCCCGCCCGTTCTTTACCTAGCCACCCCGCTTCCTGCTCCAAACTTTCAACTAATAATTTAACCCCTTACTGCACCCTTCTCCCACTTGTCATGTTGGCCCTTCAGCTACGATCCTCTTTGATCCTCTCGCCCCCCCCCGGCCTCTCTGTGTTGTCACATGAAAAGAAGAAAATAGTTTTAAAAAAAAATGAGGGGTGTACTTACTTTTTGAGATACTGTATCTAATGCACAGTGCTTTAGCAAACTAAAGGGTACAATATATTAAAGTAAATGTAAGCCCTAACTGGACGATCGGGTATATTTATAAACCATTCACCGGTGGTGAATCAACAATAATTGCCATTAAAAAACGCATGCACCCGCGGTGAATATTTTGGTGAAAGTCACATTCACTGCTTTATAAATCCACCTCCTATGTGTCGTTAGGACTTCCATCTACTTTAATGGACAGCGCTGCACTGAGCCATATGCCGGCGTTCTATGGGGATTCTTACATTATTACGAATTACAAAAGCAAAAAAAACGTTATTGAATCCCAAGGTGAAAGGAGCCGATCGGAGGAATAATAGAATTCAAATCTGGTCCCAGGTTTTTAAAGAAGGATTTATTTTTAATTTTGCTTAACAGGTCCTCTTTCCTTTTAAAATTGATATGGATTTATTTTTTTTATTTTTTTTATCCTTTATTTTTTATTTCATTTATTTATTTTTCTTTTTGGTCACTGCGCACATTTCCTATGCATGAATGCATACCGTCAGTCAAGTGGCCTTGCTATATGCTGAATAGGCTGCTTATTATTGAAATCTTTTCTATAAAAGCAGCATGTGCTCGGAATGTTATGAGACTTATCTAATGCTCCGGTGCTTTTTACTGCTGTGTCCATATAGCCGGTATATATATTAGACTTAAACAGGGATTGAGAAAGGATTTTTGTCATGGACATGGCAGGATGCATTAGTGGGATAAGCAGTTGATATATAAATATTGCTGGAGTTTCAAGGACTGGAAAGATGTGTGTGTGGGGGGGGGGGGGGGGGGGGGTCGCCTGTCAGGGTCCTGTGCATGTAAAATAACAGCATGATTACACATTAAAGAACACACAGCACACCATGCTCTGCCAAAATGGACAGTATTAAAAGCCAAAGCCTGGCTTTTTTCTTTTTTTTATATGTCCTTTTGGATGTTTAAAAAAAGGGAAAAAAAAATGCACAGCTGGCTACAACAATCGCCTTCAGTCTAGAGCTGACCCTGCAATACTTTTTCTTCACCACAAGATGTCCTCAGTGCCCTGGGTTGAACCCAGAGGCAGTGGCGGCTGGTTCTCCAGCAGGAGGGGGGGGGGGGGGGGGCTCACGGTCAGGCTCTCAATCGGTGGCATCTCCAGAGTCCCGGATCTTCCTGTACAACAACCCCCCCCCCGCCTGGCCAATACGATGTCTTCTCCTCTCAGAAGCAGTGCTGCCTGGTGCTCCAGCGAGGGCAGGGGGCTCTGCCCGAGGGCCCCGTGCCACTAGGGGGCCCCATCAGGGTTGCCAGCCTCAGTAAAACCAGGGAAAGTATGTAAAAATCTTTTTTTTTTGTTTTGTTTTTTTCATCTGTCTCTGAAATGTCCCTTACCAACATACTTTTGGTCTAAAAATCCTTAGATTATAACTGCCACCCCTCTCCAGTACCTTCTCAGCCAATAGAAACATGTCTGTGTATACTGTGTGATTGTATAATGTGTGTGTTTGTGTATACTGTGTGGCCCCATAATATCTGATTGCCTGGGGGCCCCATAATCTCCTATTGCCCGGGGGGCCCCATGAGTTGTCAGTCCGCCCCTGCCTATCATTGTCACCTATCAAGGCCCATAGGGCAACCTATAAATGTCACCAATCAGTGCCTCATCACCAGTGCTGCCTATCAATACCACCTACCAGTGCCCGTCAGTGCCACCTACCAGCACTACCTATCAGTGCCACCCATCAGGGCCCATCAGTGCGGTCTTATCAGTGTCGCCTCATCTATGCCCATCAGTGCCCATCAGTGCAGCCTCATCGGCGAATATTAATGAAGGAGAAAAATGACCCGTTTGAATTTTTTTTATAACAAACTATTAAACGTGTTTTTTTCAAAAATTTCTGTATTTTTTATTTTTTTTTGTTTAGCAAAAAATAAAAACCCAAGTGATCATTAAATACCACCAAAAAAAAGTTCTATTTGTGTGAAAAAAATGATAACAAATTCATTTGAATACAGTGCAGCATGACCGCACAATTGTCATTCGAAGTGTGACAGCGCTGAAAGCTGAAAATTGGCCTTGGCAGGAGGGGGTTTAAGTGCCCAATAAGCAAGTGGTTAAATTCTGTATTATAATAATTATTAATAATAATAATAATAATAATAATAATAATAACAATAATAAAATCTATAATCTAGCAAAATTAGGCTCTGCAGAATTGCCCACCTCTCTCCTCCCACCATCAACAGTTTCAATTGTTTCGCATTTTCGGAAGCAGCGGAAAAAATCATCATCTTTCGTTGTGTTTTTTGGGTAACGCTGAAAACCAAATCGGTCACATCTGAAATCGCACAAATCCCACAACCAAAAAAAAAAAATGCTTCATCCGAGGGACGATCTCAGCGTCTTCCTAGCAGCATTTAATCCGGCGCGGTTTACACGGCCTTCTATCGAGCCGCAGCCCTTCATACATTGCCAGGTAACATAAGCCGGGGTTGACATTTGCTATTTCTTGTTTAGATATAACAAATCAATAGCGTTTTTGTGCGCAAAAACAAGGTTAGTATATTTATTATTGATGAATGCACAATTTTAACTAGGGAGAAGGTCAGCTCCGCAATGTGTTGTGCCTGCGCTTTATTAGGAGATTTTTTTTTTTTTTAAAGTGGAGATTTGTCACCGCCGTTCACATGGAATGAGCTTTACAGTAAACTTGTCGCCAACCTGAGCAATTTATACTGAGCTGTGAAGAGGTGTGTGAGCGGTCAGTGATAACTCCATGTCCAATCGATCGGTAGATCGGAGAATATAGGGCAGTGGAGTTAAAGTGATTGAAAAAAACAGCGACCCTAATCATTTCTCTAATTCAGGGGCCTCCATACTATGACCCGGGGGCCACATCCAGCCCACCATCAGATTTTAGGCAACCCACAGATAGTTTCAGTGGTGTATCCTCAGACTCCATGCACAAACTGAGGACTCTGATGGGTGACTTTGCAGGTGACTTTGATAGGGACCCTAGTGTATGTAAGGACTCTGATGGGGATCTTAGTGTAAGAGGGAGGCCTTTAAAAGGCCTGTAAGAAAGGCACTTTGATGGGGACCCTGATATAAAGAGTGACTCTAATGAGGAGCTTGATGTAAGGAGAGGGACTCTGATGGGGATCCTGATGTAAGGGGGAACGCTGATGGGGACCTTGGTGTAAGGGACGGACTCTAATAGGGACCCTGGCATAAGGGAGGAACTTTGATGGAGACCCTGATGTAATGGGGGGTGGGTTGATGGATACCCTGATTTAAGAGGGGACTCTGATGGGGACCCTGATGTAAGGGAGGGACTCTTATAAGGATCCTGATGTAAGAGGGAACTCTGATGGAGATCCTGATGTAAGGGAGGGAATATGATGGGGACCCTGATGTAAGGGGGGTCACTTATGGGCATCCTGATGTAAGGGGGGTACTATGATGGGGACCCTGATGTAAGAGGGGGGTCTCTGATGGGCATCCTGCTGTAAGGGGGGTTCTATGATGGGGACCCTGTTGTAAAGGGGGGGGCTCTGATGGGGATCCTGATGTAAGGGAGGGACTATTATGGGGACCCTGATGTAAAGGGGGGCTTTGATGGGGATCCTAATGTAGGGGAGGGACTATGATGGGGACCCTGATGTAAAGGGGGGGGCTCTGATGGGGATCCTGATGTAAGGGAGGGTCTATGATGGGACCCTGATGTAAAGGGGGGGGGCTCTGATGGGGATCCTGATGTAAGGGAGGGACTATGATGGGGACCCTGATGTAAAGGGGGGGGGTTCTGATGGGGATCCTGATGTAAGGGAGGGACTATGATGGGGACCCTGATGTAAAGGGGGGGGGTTCTGATGGGGATCCTGATGTAAGGTAGGGGCTATGATGAGAACCCTGATGTTAGGGGGGGGGCTCTTATGGGGATCCTGATGTAAGTGGGGGACTCTGGTGTGTAAGCAGTGGGCTTCTGATTTGAAGTTACTTCTTGTAATAAATGTTGTTTATAAAATGCATATTTTTTTCAGCCTGTGAATATTCCTAAAGTATACAATGTGGCCCTCAAACTGACAAGTTTAGAGAACCCCTGATCTATTGTATCTGTACCCTTTACTTCTTTATAATTAGTTGTTGATCCTGCCAGTTCACCCTGGCTTCCTTGTTCTTGGTGGCAACACATTAGAGGCAGCAACACCTGCCAGGCAGATCTTATGTCTTGATCGGCAGTGGCACCTCTAGGAAACATCCATGTCAGTAAGGAGGAGGTCAACGCCTCCAGCACGCATGAGGCTCTGGAACCCAACCAGGGCTGTGCAGACCAAGGAGAAGAAAAGTGATCACGTGACCCGATGCATTAAAAAAAAGAAAAAACCTCTTCAGTGATGAAGGGGCTAATACAATGCCACAGGACAGCTGCACCCCCTCCAGATTTCACCCGGCACTATCTAGTGCAGGGGTAGGGAACCTCGGGTCTCTCCAGCTGTTTTGAAACTACCAATCCCATCATGCCTCTGCCTCTAGAAGTCATGCCTGTGATTGTTAGGGTCTTGCAATGTCTCATGGGACTTGTAGTTTCAAAACAGCTGGAGAGCCGAGGTTCCCTACCCCTGATCTAGTGAGTCCTCCAGACCAGATCCTTAGGTGAGACTGCTTAGTTAGCTCCAAAGTTGATTGGGAATACCCCCCCCCCCCCCCCCCCAGGTCTGCCACAACTAGGACCTCCATAAGCATCAGCAAAGCAAACTCCAACAACAACTGCCTCTGAGGGGGCAGCAGCCCCTGAGGCCATGGAGCTTCTCCAGCATGACAAGAACATGGCTGCTGCAGACCCCGGACTATTTGTGTTCTCCCCAGCCACCTACTGGGCACACCATTTGTGTTCTCCCCAGCTAAATATCCAAGCAGCCCATTTGTTTTTCCCAGCCCTATGTTCTGGAAACCTCCAGAAAACGTCAAACCTGTGAAATCTAGAACAGCCCAAAGAAATCAATAGCTGCTCCAATGATCACAGAGGAACCAAAAATAACTAAATGTGCCCATCATCCTAGCAGCCTATCTCAATGGGTACTACAGTGGCATAAGGGGGAGTGTTATCCCTTTCTGAGACACGTTTCATTGCCATTGATGGGGGAATTTCCGCTTGCTTCCTGCTGTAATGTCAGCAGAACAGGAAGTGAAGGAAACTTCCCTGAATAGGGCTGCAGAAGTGCAATCTGCTTATATTTAGCCTCCCCTTGTTCTTCCCTCCACCTTCATCTGTATGCAAATGAAATTATTAAATAAAAGACTGAAAAGATCCATATACTACTGACAATAAGTAAGCTTTGCCAACTGTATTATATGTCTCCTTATTATAATGTAAAAATGTGAAATATCACATTATAACATGTCAAACCACATTAATAAATGTAAAATTGCCCAGAAATGATGATCACTTTGCCTTTAAATCTCACCACCGATTCTTCTAAGTGCTACAATTTAACCCCTCGAAGAGCACGTCGCTGCTCCTCAAACGTTACCGTCAAGTCAACATCTGGAGCGTAGCATATGGTGTACCTATTTTCTTCTGCTTCAGCGTGCTCTGAAGTCTCCTAACAGCCACTTCTCCCCCCCCCGGTGTGTTTATTTCGAGCCCTCTCCTCTCCCGGGCTGAGCCATGAGTCGCTCAGTACATGAAGCCACTTTGTTCCTGTGGAAGGAACGTTTCTCAATCTCGGATTTGGCGGGGCACCCACCATCCCTCAATGTCAATGTGCATTACCTCCTTCTGCTGCCACCGCAGCTTTCCGCTCACCTGGCCAGGCTATGATTGAAGTTTCGAGTCAAGCTAAATCAGGCCGAATGTTCTCGCGGTTGAAGTCGGGTCTGGCGTCGGGTCATAGAGTTCTCCTCAAAGCCTAGTTCCAGACAAAATGTATTTTTTTTTTAGCTTTTGATACGGGGAGGAAAAGCTGAAATGCATTCCAGATTTTTATTTCAAACAGTGACCCAACTGGAGAGTTTTTTCCACACTTCTTGTTCCTGTGACACCAGCAGGGCCGGGACAAGGGTTGGGCAGGTGGGACGGATGCCCTGGGCACACTTGTTTATTGCAGGTGGGGGGCCTAACCCTGAGGGAAGGGGGGGGCTCAGTTTGGTATCTTTGCCCTGGGCGCTGGATGACCTTGTCCCAGCACTGGACACCAGTAGGGCCAGGACAAGGGTTTGGCAGATGGGGCAGCTGCCCTGGGCGCAATTGGTAGGGGAGGGCCTAACCCTAAGGGAAGGGGGGGCTCAGTTTGGTATCTTTGCCCTGGGCGCTGGATGACCTTGTCCCAGCACTGGACACCAGCAGGACTAGGACAAGGGTTGGGCAGATGGGGCAGCTGCCCTGGGCACAATTGGTAGGGGAGGGCCTAACCCTAAGGGAAGGGGGGGTCAGTTTGGTATCTTTGCCTTGGGCGCTGGATGACCTTGTCCCAGCAGTGGACACCAGTAGGGCCAGGACAAGGGTTGAGCAGATGGGGCAGCTGCCCTGGGCACAATTGGTAGGGGAGGGCCTAACCCTAAGGGAAGGGGGGAGTCAGTTTGGTATCTTTGCCTTGAGCGCTGGATGACCTTGCCCCAGCACTGGACACCAGTAGGGCCAGGACAAGGGTTGGGCAGATGGGGCGGCTGCCCTGGGCGCAATTGGTAGGGGAGGGCCTAACCCTAAGGGAAGGGGGGGCGAAGTTTGGTATCTTTGCCCTGGAAGCTGGGTGACCTTGCCCCAGCACTGGACACCAGAACAATAAATGGAAGATGTGGTCAACACTGCGTCTAGAAGGCACAAACCGCAATAATAATGTTGTTCAACTGTAGCCAGGTGCTGGGCTACAACAATATCGAGATGAAGACATTGCCCTTTATTCTCCTATCCCTCTACTAAGATGCTTATTTTATGCTGCACCATCCTCCTGTGCCCAGCAGGGGGAGAGTTATATTTTTTGCAGAGGCCCTAGAGAATAAAATGGTAGGCGTTGCAATTTCACTAAAGTGTATTTCTTTTTTTATTTTATTGCATTTGAAAAACCTCTGCAATTTTTGTTATCTCACGTGGTATTTGCGCAGAGGTTTTTCAAATGCAATAAAAAAAATAAATACTTTTAAACCTTGAAATTTTTTTACTCTGCATAACATCATCTTTTATATTTTACTAATTGGATATTATAGTCTGTTTTTGTGAATTAAAATTCACTAAAGTGTATGTCTTTTTTTTTTTTTTTTTATCGCATTTGAAAAACCTCTGCGCAAATACCGCGGGAGATAACAAAAATTGCAACGCCTTCCGTTTTATTCTCTAGGGCCTCTGCAAAAAAAAATATATAATGTTTAGAGGTTCTATTTTTTGCAGAGGCCCTAGAGAATAAAACGGTAGGCATTGCAATTTTTGTAATCTCACGCGGTATTTGCGCAGAGGTTTTTCGAATGCGATAAAAAAAAAAAAAGAAATACACTTTAGTGAATTTTAATTCACAAAAACAGACTATAATATCCAATTGGTAAAATATAAAAGATGATGTTATGCCGAGTAAAAAAAAAATGTCAAGCTTTAAAAGTATATATTTTTTTATTGCATTTGAAAAACCTCTGCAATTTTTGTTATCTCACATGGTATTTGCACAGAGATTTTTCAAATGCAATAAAAAAAAAAAAATACTTTTAAAGCTTGACATTTTTTTTACTCTGCATAACATCATCTTTCATATTTTACCAATTGGATATTATATTCTGTTTTTGTGAATTAAAATTCACTAAAGTGTATTTCTTTTTTTCTTTTTTTTTTATCGCATTTGAAAAACCTCTGCGCAAATACCGAGTAAACTAAACTAAAAATTGCAACGCCTTCCGTTTTATTCTCTAGGGCCTCTGAAAAAAATAGAACCTCTAAACATTATATATTTTTTACAGAGGCCCTAGAGAATAAAATGGAAGGCGTTGCAATTTTTATTATCTCACTCGGTATTTGCGCAGAGGTTTTTCAAATGCGATAAAAAAAAAAAAGAAATACACTTTAGTGAATTTTAATTCACAAAAACAGACTATATTATCCAATTGGTAAAATATAAAAGATGATGTTATGCCGAGTAAAAAAATGTCAAGCTTTAAAAGTATATATTTTTTTATTGCATTTGAAAAACCTCTGCAATTTTTGTTATCTCACGTGGTATTTGCGCAAAGGTTTTTCAAATGCAATAAAAAAAAAAAAAACTTTTAAAGCTTGACATTTTTTTACTCTGCATAACATCATCTTTCATATTTTACCAATTGGATATTATATTCTGTTTTTGTGAATTAAAATTCACTAACGTGTATTTATTTTTTTCTTATTGCATTTGAAAAACCTCTGCGCAAATACTGCGTGAGATAACAAAAATTGCAACGCCTACCATTTTATTCTCTAGGGCCTCTGCAAAATATATATATATACTGTTTAGAGGTTCTAAGTACATTTCCAGCAAACAAATTTATATTTTTTTACATGTAGGAGAGAAGTGTCAGAATAGAAGTGGTTAATATAGCCAATCATTTTAGTCTTTGAGTTCACTTTTCGCTTGCAGCGAGGAAAAGGGAGGAGTCTGGCCAGGCAGCAGAAGTACAAGATTTGCATGATTTTCCTGAAAGCAAAAAAAAAAAAAAAACTGTAATTTCTTTCTATCCAATGCCAAGTGCTGCAGAAAAGTGTCTCGCCACTGATACAAGGTGATGACAACGAAGCAAGACATATTAGCAAAAAGTGCAACAATATCGCCATGTCAGAACAATAACACTAAACAGACAAGAGGTATGAATTTTCGCATATTGCAGTCTGTATGACACGAAATCTACAGTCATTAGAGCGCCGCGGTGAAAGCCTGTGAAAATTCACAGTGAAATCAGCCCGATGATTAAGGCAGGCTTTGATGTACAGACCTAGAAATAATTAATATTAGAAGATTTTTGATTAAAACATGGATTTTTATAATAATAAAAAAAAAAAAACTCAATATAGTCTACTGTACGTTCTGATCCGTAGTTTATTTTTTTTTATTTTTTTTATTTTTTTACACGCCGCCTATCGCAATGTACTGGCTGTACGTCGGAAATGACATTAAATTGCATTTTACACACATCACGGCCCTGGAATAACATAGCGTTATTAAAGTGACAAGTGAATAAAAATCATTTATAAATATTGTTTACACAGTAGCTGTTTGTATGTAATATTAATGGCTTTTAGTGGCAGCTGACACCAGGGGCGGACTGACAACTCATGGGGGCCCCCTGGCAATAGGAGATTATGGGGGCCACACAGTATACACATACATGTACACACAGTATACACAGACATGTACACACAGTATACACATACATGTACACACAGTATACACAGACATGTTTCTATTGGCTGAGAAGGTACTGGAGGGGTGGGGCAGCTATAATCTCGGGATTTTTAGACCAAAAGGATGTCGGTAAGGGACATTTCAGAGACAGATGTAAAAAAAAACCAAAAAAAAAACACATATTTTTACATACTGTCCCTGGTTTTACTGAGGCTGGCAACCCTGATGGGGCCCCCTAGTGGCCCGGGGCCCTCGGGCAGTGCCCGAGTGGCTGAATGGTCAGTCCGCCCCTGGCTGACACACAGAACGGAAAACCGATGACACTTCGCTTAAGGGGGTTCTATAGGGACAAATGTGTCTATTAGAAAGAAAACAAGTTGTTTGTGTATGTGTGTGTATATATATATATATATATATATATATATATATATATATATATATATATATATACCATATCCCACAAAAATTAGTACACCCCTCACATTTTTGTAAATCTTTTCTTCTATCTTTTCATGTGACAACACTGAAGAAATGACACTTGTCTACAATGTAAAGTAGTGAGTGTACAGCTTGTATAACAGTGTAAATTTGTTGTCCCCTCAAAATAACTCAACACACAGCCATTAATGACTAAACCGCTGGCAACAAAAGTGAGTACACCCCTAAGTGAAAACGTCCAAATTGGGCCCAATTAGACATTTTCCCTCCCACCGGTGTCATGTGACTCATTAGTGTTACAAGGTCTCAGGTGTGAATGGGGAGCAGGTGTGTTAAATTTATTGTTATCGCTCTCACTCTCTCATACTGGTCACTGGAAGTTCGACATGGCACCTCATGGCAAAGAACTCTCTGAAAGGATCTGGAAAAAAAGAATAGTTGCTCTACATAAAGATGGCCTAGGCCAGTGATGGCGAACCTTGGCACTTCAGGTGTTTTGGAACTACATTTTCCATGATGCTCAAATACACAGCAGAGTGCATGAGCATCATGGGAATTGTAGTTCCAAAACATCTGGGGTGCCAAGGTTCGCCATCACTGGCCTAGGCTATAAGAAGATTGCCAAGACCCTGAAACTGAGCTGCAGCATGGTGGGGCCAAGACTGTACAGTGGTATAACAGGACAGGTTACACTCAGAACAGGACTCGTCATGGTCCACCAAAGGTGTTGAGGTCACATGCTCAGCGTCATATCTTTGGGAAATAGACGTATGAGTGCTGCCAGCATTGCTGCAGAGCTTGAAGGGGTGGGGGGTCAGCCTGTCAGTGCTCAGACCATACGCCGCACACTGCATCAAATTAGTCTGCATGCCTGTCATCCCAGAAGGAAGCCTCTTCTAAAGATGATGCACAAGAAAGCCCCCAAACAGTTTACTGAAGACAAGCAGACTAAGGACATGAATTACTGGAACCATGTCCTGTGGTCTGATGAGATCAAGATAAACTTATTTGGTTCAGATGGTGTGAAGCGTGTGTGGGGGCAACCAGGTGAGGAGTACAAAGACAAGTGTGCCTTGTCTACAGTCAAGCATGGTGGTAGGAGTGTCATGGTCTGGGGTGCTGCCGGCACTGGGGGGCTACAGATCATTGAGGGAACCATGAATGCCAACATGTACTGTGCATTTTTCTATTTCTTTTTGAATGTTTTTTTGTTTTTGTTTTTTTCATTTCTTTGTTTCTTTGAATAAATCCCAGGACCAGGTGTGCCTCGTCTCCCAGTTCACCCACATTTCACCCCAACATACCCAGCCAGAAGAGCAGCCCATTTCCTGACATGTTTCGGAGAGGTTCTACTTTGATGCCCGTTACTTCATAGGGCAATGCCAAGGCTTAAACAGAAAATTTGAAACACAAACTTAGTCGTTTTTTTTTTTTATTTCAAAATGAAACAGCGTTTTTTTCAAAGCTTTGCATAGTGATTGTAACGCATGTCACTAGCTGTCATTATCTGCTAGATTCTACAAATATTAAGAAGGTGAAATATAGGACACATGATCCGGGCTGCCAAAACGTATGTGATTTCCAATGCGAAACTTGCGATAATGCTCGATAAATATGCAGAGTTGTGGAATTAGCTGCCAGTTTAGAGAATAGCGCTGATCACAAAAGACACGTCCCGGCTTGTTTAAATGGGAGATATGAAGCTGAAAGATTTCGAAATGTCTCCATTACAATTTACATATTTTAAGAAGTGCAGATAAGAATTACCTTCCTTACTACTTTTTTTTTGCTTTGCTCTTATTTCACTCTTGTGGTAAAAATATATTTTGCTTAAAGTAAATCCACACTTAACCCGGGCGATAAAGAACACGGTGCCAGTCAGTATATAAAATACACTGCCAAGTGCAGATTCGCTTAAATGATATATGGCATTATTCTGTTTTTCAGATAGGATACAAGATTTATATTAGATACAGTAGATTGATATGAAAACTGTAGGTAGACCTTGTGGACAAATGGACATCTGACCATCAACCGGCCTATTAGGCCAAAAGTATGTTGGGACTGGAACTTAGATTATTGAGTTCAGCTGTTTTCATTGAAGGGTACTGTTAATGCCTCGGACATGTTAGTTTACTCCCAACTTTGTTGCAACAGTTTGGTGAAGGCCATTTTGTTCCAACATGACTGTGCCCCATGCACAAATCCAGTTTCATAAAGACATGGTTGGATGAGTTTGCTGCGGAAGAACTTGAGTAGCCTGTACAGAGCCACAACCCTACTGAACACCTTTGGTATGAGTTGGATCTGTGGGCCAGGCCTTCTCATCCAGCTATGGTTTGATGAGTTTGGTGTGGAGGAAGTCGAGTGTCCTGCACAGAGCCCTGATCTCATCCCTAATAAACACCTTTGGGATGAGTTGGAACCCTGGGCCAGGCCTTCTCATCCAGCCATGGTTTGATGAGTTTGGTGTGGAGGAAGTCGAGTGTCCTGCACAGAGCCCTGACCTCAGCCCTACTAAACACCTTTGAGATGAGTTGGAACCCGTGGGCAAGGCCTTCACATCCAGCCATGGTTTGATGAGTCTAGTATGGAGGAAGTTGAGTGCCCTGCACAGAGCCCTGACCTCATCCCTAGTAAACACCTTTGGGATGAGTTGGAACTCTGGGCCAGGCCTTCTCATCCAGCCATGGTTTGATGAGTTTAGTGTGGAGGAAGTCGAGTTTCCTGCACAAAGCCCTGACCTCATCCCTACTGAACACCTTTGCGATGAGTTGGAATTGTGGACCAGGCCTTCTCATCCAGCCATGGTTTGAGGAGTTTGGTGTGGAGGAACTGCACGGAGCCCTGACCTCAACCCCGCTGAACACCTTTGGGATGAATTGGAACTCCGATGATGCCAAGGTCTTCTCACCCAATATCAGTAACTGACTTTGCAAATGTTCTTTTGGCTGAATGGGCACAAATGCTTACAGATACACCCCGAACTCTTGTGGAAAACCTTCACAAAGGAATGGAGGGTTAAGGTGAATGGTTTGGAATGGGATGTCCAACTCATGGTCTGACAATCAGGTGTCCACATAGTTTTGGCCATATAGTGTATGAGAGAGGAAGACAGCAATAGAGATAGTTGAATAGAATGTTTCTTTAGGTGCCAAAATCTTGGGAATAAATAAATAAGTAAATGTAAATTCTATTGTGAGTAACTTTGACCTTAATCTTTAACCCATCCCTAAAACTTAACCCATTAGCAGTATGTAACTTTTACAGGCAAAAAACATATTTAAGCATGGGAATTTTTTTTTATTGTTTAAAATAAATGTGAATTCTCTTGTGACCAGCCTTGACCTCAACCTTGAGCTTCAGTGAAGGAATGCTGCCATCATGTTCCGCACTGTGCTCACCAACGCCCGTAAACATCTCACCTCGGTTCCTCTGTTCTTGTTCAGGGGTTGCAGTAGATAGCACTGTGTTACTTTTAGGTGCCAAAAGCCTATTTTTGTTCTGAAAATCAATGTAAAGCCAATTTCGAGAAACCTTGGCCCTCATACTTTAATCCATCCATAAATCTTTGCCCAATGGGGGAGATTTACTAAAACGAGTGCACACAGAATCTGGTGCAGCTGTGCATAGTAACCAATCGGCATCTAACTTCAGCTTGTTCCATTAAGCTTTGACAATAAAACCTGCAAGCTGATTGGTTAATATGCACAGTTGCCCCAGATTCTGTGTGCACCAGTTTTAGTAAATCTTCCCAAACTTAACACTTGCTAAAGAAAACACCAAAGGCTTATCTTACCCTTTTACCCTTAGAATCAAACTTTAACCTAACTCTAATACTAACCTTACCCTTACAAGTTAACCCCTAACCCAGCCCTTACAATTCACCCTTACCCTCACCCTTAATACTTCACCTCATCCCTCCTTCTAAACCCTAGGTCTTTACCAAAACTTTACAACCCAATAACTTTTCACTCAAAGTTTGATCCTAATATACGGTAACCCTATGAAGCCTTAAGGCCCCGTATACATCAATGGAATTTAAAATGGGATGTGAAGCTTCACCAGAAGCACTTCAATGCTCAACATTAGGGTTTAAATTATAGTTAAAGAAGAAGTCCAGGTATGGTATATTTTTACATAGTTACCGTACATTGGTCCACCATGGACCAACATAACTGTGTATATGCCATACCTGGCCAAAGCCCCTGGTAGCTGGAAGTCACTGTAGTAGACACCGTTACTCCACTGATCACTGTTTGCTTCTGGGTCTTGTGCTGAGTGGCTGGCCTGATGCCTTCTGAACACAGGAGTTAGGCCAGTCAGCATGGGTACTATTTAACCCGTTGGCGCCAGCCGCACGCAAATATGCGTGAATTGGTGTGAATAGAGCTGTGCCGAGAGCACGCTCCTGTCACAGTTACCGCCACTAACGTAAAACTTCCATTTGCTACTTGCGATTGGGAGCTGTCTGTTCATGTGGCCGCTGTGACATTCAGTCACGAAGGTCACGTGATCATAAACGCCGCCCCATCTCCTGGCATCTTAAAACCCCTTAAAGGACTGGGAGGGGTTAAAGAACGTTTGCATTTTCTGGACAATGCAATGCGTTCTTGGATTGGATTAGTTGGAGAAGGGGGGCGGTGATGCCACTTGTGTCTACTTCAGTCATTTACAGCTTCCGGTGGCATCGGCCAGGTATGGTACATACAGGCATGATGGTGTAGATATGCTGCTTGCAACAAAGGTCCAATATACCCCAAAAAAATATATAAAATAGTTCAGCACCAGTGAGTTAATAAATGTAAAGCAATGTGTTTTACAGAAAAGTCAAAGGAACCAGTTCATATGAATTCAGGAAAGCTGGCTTGGCACGTTTTGTCCAATCAGATGTCTTCAAGAGGTCGTCCAACTGGACGAAATGCGTAAAACGGAGTGTTAGTGCTGACGTCACGCCGCTACACGATTCCAGGTCTGCAGCAGCTTACACTGTGTGTGACTCACTACGTTTTCTCCTGCTTTGTTCTGAGGTACATCGGCTCTGTTGTTTAACAACATTTATTTAAAATGCTACACTATAAAGGGCTCTTTGCCGGCTCCATGGCAAGCTATTTATTGTAGTGAAAATGCTTCCGACTGCTAGCTTAAGAGGCATTTTATACAGGTATGGTTTATACATAGATACTGTAGCGCCACCCCCATAGTAGCCATTGGTATTTTGCCCAGATCTTCCCTAGTTTCAACCCACGCAGCCAGGCACACAGTATTTCCTGCAGTCAGGTGCACACAACTTCCGCTCATTACTCCAACGACCAGTCTAGGGGTTGTAGTGTTTTTTTGTTGTTTTATATTGGTTTAGAAACTGTGATAGGAGTAGAGAATAGTAACATACTCCAAATCTAACTATTTACAGTTGTGGATAACTTCCTTGGGGGAACTGTATACCAGACGGCGGTGGATTGAGCAAAATCCCTTGCAAAGAGAAGGAATTCAGTGGAAAGCACTTCCCCCGACTTGTTTAAGCCCCGACTTGTTCATGCCCAGACTTAGTTGGGGTAGGCGGAACACTTTGCTGGGGGTGGGTCAGCCCAACACTTGACCTTTGACCTCTGGGGACACACCTCCTGACCTTTGGCCTTTGGAGGAGGTCCCTATTCAAATCCCTGAGTCCTAACCTTGTTCTTCTAGGGGAAACCCTAACCCTAACCCTAACCCCTAACCCTAACCCCTAACCCTAACCCCTAACCCTAACCCTAATCCTAACCCTAACCCTACACTCAGCTGCTGACTTCTAGTACCCAGAGGGGGATTCGGCAGCACAAGTCCCTAGGATCCCTTTGAGAGGTCTGTACTCACAAGGCCCTGGTCGCGGGTCACCTTCATCGGTGATACCAAACAGGATCTATGGACGTCCTCTCTGTCAGCTCTCAAGAGAACCCTGGGTTTCAGCATTTACGCATTTAGGTCACTCGTCTGAGACCGTATTGCAGCTTCTGCTGGTGGGAGGCAATGTGCCCCCCTCTCCAACTGGTTCTCTCCTCTCCAGGAAAAGGCCAGGAGCCCAGGTGCTTCATGAACATAAATGCAGGCACCCAGCACGCCTAGGGGCACCTCCCCTTCTAATTGGCCAGGGCTGCCTATATATTCACGCTTCTCAACTGAGTTGTTTCCACCCACAATCCAGAACCTTCCTAAAGTTGCTTGGATACAGGGAAGCTCCAGACAGCATCAGAGCATCCGGACCAGGCGGAACTAAAAGATCATGGCTCAAATAAATATACCTTAAGCAGAGGAGCCAAAACTATTCTACCACCGACCTAGGAGGGTGCTACCTTATAGTGGTCCAAGCTTGACCAACGTAACTACGGAAAGAATACAGTATACCATACGTGAAAATCATCTGTAATGTTCCCCCTGGCTTGACTGGTCTATTGAAAAAGTACATGAGCTTTCTTTTGAAAAAGAGTCTTCTATGGTTGGTTGGAATCCATATACGTATCTCTGACCACCTGAGGAGCAGGAGATCCGAAGCAGTGTGTGAGCACACATCTAAATCTCGCTTTTTGGTTTAGAGCAGTGGTCATCAACCCTGTCCTCAAGGCCCACTAACAGGCCAGGTTTGATGACCATTGGTTTAGAGGACCAGCTAATCAACATGTTAGTCTCCAGCTTCCGAAAAAGAAAAAAGAAATAGTTAATTCTTAAAAATCTGACCTTGGGAATTAGAGGCTCTTTTTTTTTTTTGTTTAGAGTGCTTCCTAAATGGTCTTGTAACTCACTTGGAAAATAATTACTTGGAAAATAAGTTATGGCTTGGCTGTGCAGCCAGACGCTCCGAGATACACCATGTTAAACCCCAATTAAACCTCTATCAATATAGTTTGAAAAAAAAAAGAGTCAGTCATTCCTCCTCTTGATATCTGCAGGCCGGAGTTTAGCAAACACAGGGTGGCTGCCCCGCGGAGTGTCCTTTTAACATCTGTTAGTAAAATGTGAAAATAATCCACTTATTTGCACATCAATGAGAAATCCCTATTAGGCTGGATCTACAGTAGGATGCGTTCGCCTTAATTGAATTTGCTGGCTGCGGGATGCAGATATATGTACGTGTCTGGCTGATGATGGTTGGGGGGGGGGGGGGGTAGCACACATATAGCCTCTGACTGGCAGTAGTTACATTTAAAAAATAAATCGCCACGATAATAATGTACTCTGCTGTTTTGTATCTTAAACGATCGCATACAGCTGGCCGACAAAATAATGAAAAAGCCTAATAATGGGTTACAATATAGGCTGCTCCTCTGTTCTTACTACTTACAGTAGGGCTGGTACATGGATAAGGACAGAAAGCTCGCTAAAATTGATCTTAATGGCATAATCGCAGATTTAGCCTTCACTGAAATTACATTAAGCACTTAAGGATCGGAAGAATTTGCCCCCATGCCATTTGACCGGGCCATTTTTTGCAATACAGCACCAAGTCGTTTTAACTGACAATTGCGCGGTCATGCGACGCTGTACTCAAACAAAATTGATGTCCTTTCTTTTCCCATAAATAGAGCTTTATTTTGGTGGTATTTGATCACCTCTGCGGTTTTTATTTTTTGAGCTACAAACAAAAAAAGAGCGACAATTAAGAAAAAAAGAAAAAAAACTATATTTTTTTCTTTTTGCTATAACAAATATCCCCCAAAAAATTATATAAAAAAAATAAAATTCATCAGTTTAGGCCAATATGTATTCTTCTACATATATCTGTTAAAAAAAAAAAAAACACAATATATTGATTGGTTTGTGCAAAAGTTATAGTGTGTACAAAATAGGGGGTAGATTTATGGAATTTTTTTATTGTTATAATTTTTTTTTTTTTTTACTAGTAATGACAGTGATCAGCGATTTTTAGTGGGAATGCGACATTGTGGCGAACAGATCAGACACTTCTGACACTTTTTTGGGACCAGTGACATATGTACAGCGATCAGTGCTATAAAAATGCACTGATTACTGTATAAATGACACTGGCAGGGAAGGAGTTAACACTAGGGGGCGAGCAATGGGTTAAGAAGTGTTCACCGGGGAGGTGTTTCTAACTGTGGGGAGGAGGGGATTTACTGGAGGAGAAGAAAGATCACTGTTCCTGATCACTAGGAACAGTCTCTCTCTACTCCCTTGTCAGAATGTGGATCTGTTTGTTTACATTGATGGATCCCTGTTCTGTTTCTTTACATTGACGGATCCCTGTTCTGTTTGTGTACATTGACGGATCCCTGTTCTGTTTGTTTACACTGAAGGATCCCTGTTCTGTTTGTTTACACTGAAGGATCCCTGTTCTGTTTGTTTACACTGAAGGATCCCTGTTCTGTTTGTTTACATTGACGGATCCCTGTTCCATTTGTTTACACTGACGGATCCCTGTTCTGTTTGTTTACACTGACGGATCCCTGTTCTGTTTGTTTACACTGACGGATCCCTGTTCTGTTCGTTTACACTGACGGATCCCTGTTCTGTTTGTTTACACTGACGGATCCCTGTTCTGTTTGTTTACACTGAAGGATCCCTGTTCTGTTTGTTTACACTGAAGGATCCCTGTTCTGTTTGTTTACACTGAAGGATCCCTGTTCTGTTTGTTTACATTGATGGATCCCTGTTCTGTAGGTTTACATTGACGGATCCCTGTTCTGTTTGTTTACCGTGGGCACGCGCACGCGCCCCCACTGTATCTATTGCACAAACCGATGTAGAGCCATGGCGATTCTCGCAATAGAGCCAACCTACTGCAGTATAATGATGGCAGCTGGTCAGCAAGTAGTTAAGAACTTCTCAACTGCCCCATAGCAAATATACAGTTTTGCTACAGGGCGATCGTTCTGTTCAGAATCACGTATATATTATATATATATAAATGTGATTATGCACATCCGCCTAGGGGGTGTGCTCACGCGCTGATTACTTACAGCCAGGGGCGGACTGACCATTGGGCCACTCGGGCACTGCCCAAGGCCCTTATGCTACTAGGGGGTCCCATCAGGGTTGCCAGCCTCAGTAAAACCAGGGACAGTATGTAAAAATTTGTGTTTTTTTTTTTACATCTGTCTCTGAAATGTCCCTTACCGACATCCTTTTGGTCTAAAAATCCAGAGATTATAGCTGCCCCACCTCTCCAGTACCTTCTCAGCCAATAGAAACATGTCTGTGTATACTGTGTGATTGTATACTGTGTGTGTGTGTGTTTGTGTATACTGTGTGGCCCCATAATCTCTGATTGCCTGGGGGCCCTATAATCTCCTATTGCCCGGGGGCCCCACGAGTTGTCAGTCCACCCCTGCTTACAGCAGAAGCCAGTCTGCAGGTACCGGGCAATGGATGTCTGTGGGCACCCACCGATCGTTGGGGACAGAAACAAGACTGAGCTCTCTAAACAAGGAAGAGCTCTGTTCTGACAGGGGAGGGGAGTGATGGATTTTGTGTCCCTTAGTAAAGGCACCACATACAGTACACATAAACACTGGCTAGGCAGACAGTTAACCCTTTGATCCCCCTAGATGTTTAACCCCTTCCCAGGCAGTGGCATACAGTGACAGCGCATGCAGAATTTTTAGCACTGATCATTGGATTAGTGTCACTGGTTCCCACAAAGCGTCAAAAGTCTCACTTAGTTTCCGATTGTCCACCGTAATATCATAGTCTCACTATAAGTCATTGATCGCTGCCATAACTAGTATAAAAATAAGTAAATAATTGCAGTATATTGTATATCCCATAGTTTGTAGATGCTACAACATTCAAGTAAACCAATCAACATACTCTTATTTGTATTTTTTTATTTTTTTTAACAAACATAGGTAGCAGAATACATATTGGCCTACATTTTTGAAGAAATTTGATTTTTAAAATTTGTTTATTGGATATGTTTTATAGCAGAAAGTAAAAAATATTATTTATTTTTTCCAAAATTGTCGGTCTTTTTTTTGTTTATAGAATAAAAAAACGCAGAGGTGATTAAATACCACCAAAAGAAAGCTCTATTTGTAGGAAGAAAATGTCATAAATGTTACTTGGGTACAGCGTTGCATGACCGCGCAATTGTCAGTATTCAGTATTGTCAGTGCTGTATAGCAAAAAATGTCCTGGTCAGGTAAGGGGTAAATCGTCAACTGGTTAGGGACTGTCCTATTCCTATATAAGCTTAAGTCTGACAGGTGCTCTTAAAAACTTGGACGTCAAAATGCTAAATTCTGCTGTTCTGAGCCTCGCTGTAAATAGCCATGAGCAAATCAGTTTGCAAACCAGGCAAATTGTCAGATCAGCAAACATCTGATTCTCTTGAATATATGCATGAAGGTTTGTCCGGACTGCAGAATCACAATTTAGAAAATTACAGTTATTAGTGTTCGTAAAAACTGCTAATCAGATGGATCCGCATTCCAAATTTTTAAAGTCTTGAGTTATTGATCCTTCTGATTGGACTGTCCTCAATGTAAATATACAAGTACAGACCTCCAAACTAGAGAGAGGAGAGATGGCTTCTTATTTGAACTGTGATGATCCTCTCTATGACCCATGTAGTTCCTATTCCCCCTAAAATTACTTTTATGAATTTAGTCACAAATGCCCAGAAGATGGAAAACAAATTTTAGAAAATTGTCACAATTTGTATGTTTTAAACCTTGGTGCAGCTCCCTCTATCCTGACCGACCTAGGCAAGAGCCCACAAATGCCTTTACGGAAACAGTAGTTCATAGCAATTTTTTTCATAAATTGTATTTGTCAAATATATATCACCACTCTGCACACATCCCAAAACAATAATATATAAACGTATGAGGAACCATGGATCACAAAAATTGTCTAAGGGCAAAGCTTCAATTTCCTAGTTGCCAAGTAAAATAAAGAAATTTATGTTTTAACCTTAGAAAACTTTTTGTGATCCTTGGGTTCCTCAAAAATCCATTCTCTGTTGTTTTCGGATTTTTGGATATTGAGTGGATTGTGGTACCCCTTCTGAAAATCTGATGGGGATTGGTGTCACTGTGGGGGGATGAAGGTTCTGGAGAGGGTTGGGGGACTCTGCCATTGACTTGACGGCCCTATTGGACATAAGGTTTCTGGAGGAAGCTCAGGGAGACCTGTGGGGAATGGGATCTCTAGGGTGGTGGTGGTCTCTCTAGAAGGCTAGGCTTTGCAGAGGCAATGTGGAGAGTGGAAGGCACCGCTGGGGCTTAGGACGCTGTTGAACACTATTGGAGGGACTATGGATTTCTGGATATTGTGCAGAAATCTAGGGGTGCACTGAGGGAGGCTGATGGAGATTGTCAGGCACTTTAGGTACTGAGGGCTCTTAGGGAGGGTTTAGATAGTGTGACATGTTTAATGGCACTGATGACCAGAATAGGAGGTTGGTGGTGCCCAGATGACCAGAATGCGAGTTGGTAGGCATAGTGGAAGGTTAAGAGATCTGAAGCTAGCTAGAAGCCCAGAAAGTGGGAGGTTTGGCCTGGAATTGGGCCAAGGCTGAGCAGTTAAGAACCAGTGGGCTAGAAGTAGGTTTGTGGAGGGAGCTCAAGGGAGACCTGTGGGGAGATGAGGTCTCTGGAAGGGGGCTGGTGGCCTCTCCAGGAGGCCAGGTTTTGCAGAGGCAATGTGGAGACTGGAAGGCACTGCAGGGGGGCTTAGGTCATTGTGGGATACTGTTGGGGGCACAATGGGAAGCTAGATATTCTGCAGCAAACTAGGAGAGCATTTAGGTAGGCTGAGAGGCACTGTAGGAGGTTGATGGGCACTGTGGGGCTTCTAGGAATGGTTTGGGTGGTGTGAAACTTAGAACCACAATGGGAAGTTGGGTAGCACTATGACAGCTGGTAGGCATGGTGCAAGATTAGGGGATCTGAAGCTAGTTGGAGGCACAGGAAGAGGGAGGTCCAGCCGGGCATTGGGTCACAGCCCAGCAGTTGGGAACAAGTTGGCTTTAAATAGGTTCCTGGAGGGAGCTCAGGGGAGACCTGTGGGAGAGGGGTCTCTGGAAGAGGGACTCTCAAGAAGGCTAGGTTTTGCAGAGGCAGTGTGGAAACTGGAAGGCACTGCTGGAGCTTAGGGCACTGTGGGATACTGTTCCAGTTACCACGGGGGGGGGGGGGGAAGGGGGGGGGCTGGACATTCTGTAGCAAGCTGGTGGAGCATTTAGGTAGGCTGAGAGTTACTGTAGGAGGTTGGTGGGGACTGAGGGCTCCTAGGGAGGATTTGGGTAATGTGAAATGTTTAAGGGCACTGAGGAGCAAAATTGGGAGGTGGGTTGACACTATGGAAGTTGGTAGGAATGGTGGAAGGTCAGGCGATCTGAAGTTAGCTGGAGGCCCAGAAAGAGGGAGGCCTGGCCTGGCATTAGGTCACGGAACAGAAGTTACAAGTTCGCTATAAATAGGTTTCCGGAGGGACCTCAGGGGAGACCTGTGGGGGAATAGAATCTCTGGAAGGGGGCTGGTGTTCTCTCCAGGAGGCTAGGTTTTGCAGAGGCAGTGTGGGGACTGGAAGGGAAAGCTGGGGCTTAGAGCACTCTGGGACACTATTTGGAGTCACTGTAGGAGGTTGCTGAGGACTGTGGGGACTGAGGGCTCTTAGGGAACGTTTGGAAAGCGTGAAATGTTGAGGGGGCACTGAGGACCACACTGAGAGGTTGGATGCCACGATGGGAGCTGGTAGGCATGGTGGCAGGTTAGAGGATCTGAAGCTAGCTGGAGGCCCGGTTCAGCACTGGGTGGTCGAGAACCAGTGGGCTAAAAGGAGATTGGTGACCACGGTGTGCTTCTTAACTGCAGTGGGGAAAGTGTGGTCGCCAAATTGGTTGAGTCTGGATAACATTTATCTGTTTGCCAATATGGACCTTCTGGCTAATATTAGCTCACAGTGTGCTCCTCATTGTACACTCTGAGGCTGGGGGGTTGGAGGGCTGGTGGGTGCCCAAGCTGCATGGCCTAGTTGCAGAACAGGAAAGTGAGGTCACATTTTTTTTTTTGCCAGGCAATGCACTTTCACATATATTTATCCCAAAGGTGTATGTTTAGTATGCCTGCATGGCATTTATCAAGGAGTGCAGGCAGCAGGCAGGCAACAATGCAGTTGCTGCCTGCCTTCTGTTGCCTTAGCAGACCTCATTAGAGAACGTCTTGTAATTAAAAGTTCTACTCTAGATATTCTTCAAAGTCTTTAACTTTGGCAAATCTCTGCTGTATTGTCGCTTGCCTCCTTTTGTCCTCCCGTAATGACAATGGCTCAGTAAACTTAAAAAGTGATCAGATCGATTGGCTTGCAGTATGAATCCACACCTCCTGGCTGAGTATTGATTACCTTGCAGCGCTGAGATTTATGTTTTTAGACTAGCATTGTTCATTAGTATCCTTTTGTCGCTATTCAGATGGTCTCATCCTGTTAATTGCGTAAGAAATGACAGGAGGAGATTGAATTAATTGTTAAGGTGGTCGGATTCGGAGTTCATTTAGTCTCAGTCTAGAGATGGGTTTGAAAGCGGCAGACTCGGTATTGACGTTTTGCTCAGTCGCTGGGATTCAGGGTTTGTGGTTTGTCTGTAATATACTGCAAAAAGAATCCATACATCATAGCCGCTCAAATAAAAGAGATGTAACTCCCGGCAACAAGTGAAAACAGTCAGTGAACCTGTAATGCTGGCTAACAAGTCCAAATGGGCAAACCGGAGATATTATATATATATATATATGTATGTGTGTGTGTGTGTGTATGTATATATGCCCACTTGTTAGCCAGTATATATATATATATTTGTGTGTGTGTGTGTGTGTATATGTGTATATATATATATATATATATATATATATATATATGTATATATATATATATATATATATATATATATATATATATATATATATATATGTGTGTATATATATATATATATATATATATATATATATATATATATATATATATATATATATACTGGCCAACAAGTCCAAATGGGCAAATCTGAGATGTTATATATATATGTGTGTGTGTATATATGTATATATGCCCATTTGGACTTGTTAGCCAGTATATATATATATATATATATATATATATATATATATATATATATATATATATATACACACATATATATATATATATATATATATATATATATATATATATATATATATATATATATATATATACTGGCTATGTGTGTGTTTATATATGTGTGTGTATATATATATATATATATATATACTGGCTAACAAGTCCAAATGGGCAAACCTGAAATATTATATATATATAATGTATGTGTGTGTGTGTGTGTGTGTGTGTATGTGTATATATGCCCATTTGGACTTGTTAGTCAGTATAATATATATATATATATATATATATATATGTGTGTGTGTGTGTGTGTGTGTGTGTGTGTGTATGTGTATATACTGGCTAACAAGTCCAAATGGGCACACCTGAGATATTATATATATAATATATGTGTGTGTGTATATATATATATATATATATATGCATATGTATGTGTATATATATATATGTATGTGTGTATATATATATATATATATATATCTATATATATATATATATATATATATATATATATATATAAAATCATTTATTTATTTACTTCCTTTTCTAGTCCCGTCGTACGTCATCGCGTTCGGAACGAACGGACTTTGGTGTGATCGTGTAGTGGGCAAGTCCATTCGGTCGGAACTCCGTCGGAAACCCAGTCGGAAAGACCGTCAGTGTTTATTCTGACGGAAAGTCCGGTCGTTTGTACGCGGCATTACAGATCCGCTGGTTGGAGGGCACTGAGCAGGTGCTAGAAGCAAATGACAAGCGCCCCCTATTGATATCTGTGTGAATACCACCTGAAAATTATTTCACATTGGTGTTTTCTGCACCGTGTCAGACATAATTATAACTGCAGAAGTACATTGTAACAAATGTCTTTAATTTGCTACAATGTAATCTGCCAGCGTGCTGTCAGCGAAGTGTGCAGGAGGATTGCTTGCTTAGGGGGAACAAAAGAAAACCCATAATGCATGGTCAGAGCAGAGCGATTCCGCTGATAAGCCAGGTGGGTGCATTTTCCATCACATCAGTCCCAGTTCACACTTCACTGAGCGAGTGGCAGTGCGATGTTCAGGTACGCTTGTACATGCATTTTTTGCTTTATAGAGATTTTGTGTAATTCTCTTAAAATGGTTATAAAAGGCACGTTTTTTTATTTTTTTCCCTTAAAAAAAAAAAAGAGGGGGGTATTGAACAAAGCAGCTCTGATTTTTCCACTTTTGGGGTCTCCTTTATGCAGCGCTTTACATTGTGGGGGGGGGGGGGAGCACAATTACAGTACAGTTTAATACAGAAGGGAAAGGATTACATTCGGATAATTTAGTTTTTCGTATTTTCGTTCTTTCCGACTATTCGTTATCACTGAATGTAAAGAATGAATTGATCAATGCATTCAAATTTCTTTTGGATACATTTGGATTCATTCAGTTTTCAGATGGGCAGTGTTAGCGTGTTATCTCTGGCCAATGAGCTTTGTGCCTTATTCTTTTTCTGTGTCAGTGGTGGCTGGTGTTTTCTTTTTTTTAGGGGGGGGGGGGGGGCAGCAAATAACAAACACCAACTCACTCGCTGTCTGACGGTCAGTCCTCCAGCATTTACACCATCTAGGTGGCAGGTATCGGGTAGCGATGGGCATCGGTGGGCATCAGACATAAGGCAGCGGCGGTAGGGTTGCCACCTTTTCTTCAAGCCAAACCCAAACACTTTTGCAGGACATGGTCATTCTTTTTTTTTTTTTTTTTTTTATGGAGTAAACACTATAGAATTATAAAAGACCTGGGATACATTTTTGTGCAACAAGGAGAGTAGTAATGTAGCGCACAGGGCTCATCTTGGCAAACAGTGGGTGTGGCCAAATTGCTCTTGCTGACGTTATCACCCCACCCTTCAGTCAAACCTGCCCCCAAAGAGCTGCCTGCAGCTCCTGGACGGCAACAGGTTTGTGTATGACTATCTTAGTTACTTGGGAAGCCACAGCCTAGTCTGAATAATGTGTCCGGGTTTCAAGTGGACTGAAACCCAGACACATGATTCAAAACCCGAACTGTCCAAACGAATCGGCGGGCATTGGGCTCCTGTGTCTTCTCCTCCTCCTCCTCGCTTCCACCATGTGTCTACTCCCCTCCTCCTAGGCATCCAAAAGGATCACCTGCCCTTTCAGCCAATTGGGTGACTGGTCTCAGACCCACTTCCTGATTGGCTGGGAGGAGAAATAGCAAATATTCATTTGCCGTTGTAACACACCTTGGTGGGCTTCAGACCCAATGCTCTGTGCCCGGAGCCCACCCTATTTTGAAGCCTAATAGAGCCTCTGGCTCTAATCAGGTGCTTAAAAAAAAAAAACACCCCCGCCGCTGTAATTAATGCGCCTGCCATCCTGCAAGGGGGTCGGACACATGGATAGGGAGTGGCGGCAGCATGGATAGGGGGTGGTCGGTAGCATGGATTGGTGGGCGGCACCCGTGTGCCCCTTAATGGATGGCCCAAACTGTATTCCATCCGGAGTCCAGTCAGGATGTGGTGAGCCCGTGGCACTTTTTTGTTGGATATGTGGGTCTCTTGTGACACAGAGAGTGAGAGATAAATTATTTATTAATTTCTGATTACCATACCATATCTATTTCCACCAACCACCAATGTCCTAATAAACGAAAGATCCGAAGCAACGAATGCTGTATCCGACTGAATGGAACCGAACGAATACGAATGCATCCAAACTTACGAATTATCTGAAGTTACGAATGCCTGATCACAACGAATGATCCAATAAATGAAAAAAATATATAAAAATAAAAACAAATGAAACAAACCAAACTTTTTGGTAGTGCACATGCCTAGCTCTGTGTGTCCATAGACACACAGCGCAGCTCGGCCCCTTCCCCTGCTCCCTCCTTAAAGTGGTGTTGCACATAAAAAAAAAAAAAAAATCATCAAAATTCCTAATAAAAAATAAAATTTGGTTTTTTTTTAAACTCACCTCTAAATGCCTGTTGCTAGGGGGTCCCTCGTAGTCTGCCCCCTTCTGTGCCTGGGCTCTTGACGTCACTTCCCCTCGGCGCAGGAAGGGCTCAGCTCCGCCCCCTCCCTCCTGTCAGTCATCTGGGACACGTGACAGGTCCCAGATGACTGCGTGGCCAATAACGAGTGGATGGGGGAACGAGCGGGGCACCGCTGGACCCTGGGACAGGTAAGTGTCCGATTATTAAGTCAGCAGCTGCAGTATTTGTAGCTGCTGACTTTTATTTATTTTTTGTTTTTTTAAGGGGAACTCCTCTTTAACTCTGCTGCGTCCCAAACGACCGGAATGAGGCTTCTCAGAGCGCATGTGCATCCTTGTGTGGGCAAACGCGGCCCTCGCCCCCGGGATGTACGCTTGAACACACCAGTGCGCACGAGGTCCTCAAAACTGTGCAAGGCTGAAAGGAAAGTCGGAGTTCACCTTTAACCAAGTTCTAGACCGGCCTTTCAGAAGAAACTTCTAGGTTGCTCCTCTTGTAGAGCAGAGGTTGGCGGCGCTGCATCGGTCGCTGTCAGAGCCGCAGCCCTGCTGCTTCCATCAATGTGCACAGGTGGGTGTACGGACAAACAAAAGAATGCTGAATGAAAACAAAAGCCATTGGAGACCCCCCCTTCCCCCCCCCCCCCCCCCGGATATCTATATCTATGGATGAGGACGGCTGAGATCTCCAGTTCCAGAGATGAAAAAAAATCCCACGAGTGACTCCGATATCTTTATAGTTTGATTCCGCTTTTATTTTTGACCCCTTCTGAAGTGCCGACTTGACTTTATGTTTGTAAATATCATCACGTCTACACACACACGAAGAGTGGAGCATGTAGTATCAATCATTTATTCCGTGGATGGGGTTCAGTTTGCTTTTTCGGGAATAGTTCTTAAAGCTCAACACCAGGCAAACCTCTACAGGTGCGCCTCGTAACATTAGAATATCATCAAAAAGTTCATTTATTTTGGTAATTCAATTCAAATAGTGAAAACTCATATATTTTATATAGATGCGTTAGAGTGATAAGCATTTTTTTTTTTTTTTTTTTTTTTTTCATTTTGATGATTATGACTTACATCTAGTGAGAACCCAAAATTCGGTATCAGAAAATTTGAATATTACATAAGACCAATAAAAAAAAATATTTTTAATACTTAGTGAAAAGTCTGTCCATGTACAGTATAGTATGCAATCAATACTTGGTCGAGGCTCCTTTTGTATGAATTAGAGTGGAACCTTGGATTACGAGCGTAATCTGTTCCAGGAGAATGCTTGTAATCCAAAGCACTCGCATATCAAAGTGAGTTTCCCCATAGAAGTCAATGGAAACTAAGATAATTTGTTCCGCATTGACTTCTATTGCATGCAATACTACATGTGGCCAGAGGTGGAGGGAGGGGCGCCGGAGAGCCTCGGAAATACTCAGGGACAGCTTGGCTGAACTCAAAAAGGCTCTGAAACACTTGGGAACAACATGTGGCCGAACATTTCCGAACCGATGACACCTTGGCATTATGCACACAATGCACGCAATGACACCTTGGCATTATGCACACAATAAGCCCCAACTGTTTAGTGCAAAGGTGTCCTTTGAAAACCAAGCATTCTCAAATGGCTCCGAACCGTTCTGAGTGTCACCGGCGCCCCCACACCTCTGGCCAAATGTGGTACTGAACACCCCATTAGCTTGAATTCTGCTCGTTTTGGGAGACAACACTAGCAAACCGAGTCAGAAATTAAACAAAAAAAGTTGCTCGTCTTTCAAAGCGCTTGTTTTTGGTAAACCAAGGTTCCACTGTACTTCATCAATGCGGCGCAGCATGGAGGTGATCAGCCTGTGGCACTGCTGAGGTGTTATGAAAGCCCAGGTTCCTTTGATAACAGCCTTCAGCTCCTCTGCATTGTTGGGTTTGATGTCTCTCATTTCCCTCTTTACAATACCCCCCCCCAGTTTCTCCATTGGGTTTAGGTCAGGCGAGTTTGCTGGCCAATCAAGCACAGCGATGCGATGATCATTAAACCAGGTATTGGTACTTACCAGTAGTAAATACAGTGGTAGGACAATACCCAGCTATAGATGCAGTCTCACAATGCCTAATTTATGAACAGACTGAGGAGAAAGAGAAGTTCAGGTTTTGGTACTTTTGGCAGTGTGGTCAGGTGCCAAGTCCTACTGGAAAATGAAATCAGCATCTCCATAAAGCTGGTCTGCAGAGGGAACCTTGAAGTGCTCTAGAATTTCCTGGTAAAGGGCTGCGCTGACTTTGGACTTGATAAAACACAGTGGACCAACACCAGAAGATGACATGGCTCCCCAAATCATCATAGACTGTGGAAAATTGTGCATTTCATTAAGGATTCAAGGTTCCAGAGTCTAGATGAAGAGTGGAGAGTCCAGAGGAAGAGTGGAGAGTCCGGAGGAAGAGTGGAGAGTCTGGAGGAAGGGTGGAGAGTCGGGAGGAAGGGTGGAGAGTCCGGAGGAAAAGTGGAGAGTCCGGAGGAAGAGTGGAGAGTCGGGAGGAAGAGTGGAGAGTCAGGAGGAAGAGTGGAGAGTCAGGAGGAAGAGTGGAGAGTCGGGAGGGAGAGTGGAGAGTCGGGAGGAAGAGTGGAGAGTCGGAAGGAAGAGTGGAGAGTCGGGAGGAAAAGTGGAGAGTCGGGAGGAAGAGTGGAGAGTCGGGAGGGAGAGTGGAGAGTCGGGAGGAAGGGTGGAGAGTCGGGAGGAAGGGTGGAGAGTCGGGAGGAAGAGTGGAGAGTCGGGAGGGAGAGTGGAGAGTCGGGAGGAAGAGTGGAGAGTCGGGAGGGAGAGTCGGGAGGGAGAGTGGAGAGTCGGGAGGAAGGGTGGAGAGTCGGGAGGAAGGGTGGAGAGTCGGGAGGAAGAGTGGAAGAGGACAGAATCCAAGTTGCATGAGGTCCACTGTGAAGCTTCCACAGTCAGTGATGATTTGGGGAGTCATGTCATCTGCTGGTGTTTGGCACCATCCCGATGTAATAACAAGGCAATTCATTTGTTATTCAATTTTTATTTTCTACGGTTTTCATTTTGCACCAATGTGCCACGTTAGAATGCGCTGAAAAATAATTAGAAGAAAGGTCAGCACTGCGGCACCTAGAATTCCAAATTCTAGAATTACAAAGTAAAAGAGCAAGGAACGCAATGTGCAGCACGCAATGACACCTTGGCATTATGCGCACAATGAGCCCCAACTATCTAGTGCAAAGGTGTCCTTTGAAAAAAAAAAAAAGAAGCGTGAGTCCTCGGCCTGGCTGTTCCAGCTGACATTTTACCACAAAGGGCGCCGCGGTTCTGTAACTGTTCCGTCGTCTTCTCTGCGCATTAAAAAAAAAACGTGGAGGCTGAAGATGGGATCCCATTTAGAAGGAGATTTGAGAGCGCCTATAAAGCGGGGAAGTTCTAACAGCTTCTCAGACTCTCTTAATAGGAGTTTGGTATTTCCAGATATGTTTTAATGGATTTATAGACACTGTATCAGAGTCAGGAGCTCGCTAAATGATACTGAAGTGATCGCTGCCGTAGATTGCTGGGAAATGTGAGGATCTCAATATCATTTTGTTAGCTGGTAATAAGAACGGGAAAAATAGCTGCATCGGCTACAAAAAGCATTTCTTGGCAGTGGTTATTTTTTTTATACATATAAATAGTGAGAATGAGTTCAAAAGTAGCGCTTCAAGAACACAGTTCGCTCGCCAAAATCTTAGTTTTAGGGCTTACGTGCCCGTTTTTAGACATGTGCAATTCATTTTGTTCCGAATTAGTTTTTTTATGTGATCTTTGCTGGAGTATCGGAGGTCTATCCCAAGGCTGCCTGACCAAATGCATTTCTATATGGGGATTTTTTTTTTCCAAAAGCCTGTCAGACCTACCTTTTTAATTAGGGGGTCCTGGCCACATAGTAAGCATACATCTGACTCCCTTGGTGGTGGTCAGCCTTTGAGGTGAAGGGGGTTTGGTTTTGGCTCATGCGCCAATTTGGCACAAGAAGAACCTTCATCATTATTTTCACTTGGGACTCTATTTATTTTTCACCTTGTACTCTTTTTTGATTTTTTTATACATTTTTCAGTTTGGACTTTTTGTTTATATTTTTATATTCATTCAGCGCAGCACGTTTGATTATTATCTTGGTCAAAGTGCTCCCAGCTCCCGACATGCCGGCCACTGCGGACGTGGTCACCATGGACACACACGGGGCAGTATGTGGGCGTTAACGCCTAGACATGTGCATTTGTTTTCGTCACAAATTAATTTTCGTCTGAATTTCGGGTATTTTTGTTATCGTTTTAACAAATGATAACGAACGTGCAGAATCCGAAAACCGAAAGATCCGACATAAACATATGCTTTATTTTTTTCGTTTTCGTGGCAACAGTTCGATATAGATAGGAGATTCGACACGACGCTGACAATAGCGATCTGTGTCCGTCGAACCTGTGGTTGAATGTGCCTAACCTTAGCTCTATTAGTCCAAGATTATTCGACATAGAGAGAAAAGATTCGACATAGAGAGAAAAGATTCGACATTATAGAGACAATAGCAAAAAAGGTTGAATGTGCCTAACCTAACTCTATTAGTCCAAGATTATTCGACATAGAGAAAAAAGATTCAACATAGAGAGAAAAGATTTGACATAGAGAGAAAAGATTTTGACATAGAGAGAAAAGATTTGACATAGAGAGAAAAGATTTGACATAGAGAAAAAAGATTCGATATAGAGAGAAAAGATTTGACATAGAGAAAAAAGATTCGACATAGAGAGAAAAGATTCGACATTATAGAGACAATAACAAAAAAGGTTGAATGTGCCTAACCTAACTCTATTAGTCCAAGATTATTTGAAATAGAGAAAAAAGATTCAACATAGAGAGAAAAGATTTGACATAGAGAGAAAAGATTCGACATAGAGAAAAAAGATTTGACATAGAGAAAAAAGATTCGACATAGAGAGAAAAGATTCAACATAGAGAGAAAAGATTCGACATAGAGAAAAAAGATTCAACATAGAGAGAAAAGATTCGACAGAGTGAGAAAAGATTAGACAGAGTGAGAAAAGATTTGACATAGAGAGAAAAGATTCGACATTATAGAGACAATAGCAAAAAAAGGGTTCAATGTGCCTAACCTAACTCTATTAGTCCAAGATTATTTGACATAGAGAGAAAAGATTCAACATGAAGACTCGACGAAGCAGTCACTGCAAGCCGACATTAATGGTCAAATGCTCCGCCCATAGGCTATAGAAGAATTCTAATGTTGGTTGACTAGTAATAATAATTAATAAATATAATTATTACTAGTGTCATACAACATTGGAATTCTACTATAGCTTGTAGGCGGAACATTCGACCGGAAATGTACGATTGCGGCGTCGTACCGTTTAGCTGCTCCGTCGAATCTTCTTAGAACATTCGACAGACAACATAAGCCTTCAATGACAGATTCAACCTTAATAATTTTGGATTTTCAGGCGAATTAATTTTTTAACAAAACAAAATATATAAAAACGAATTTCGGGAGTAACTAAATACATTTATTTTTCGGACGAAAACTAAATTCCGAAACAAAATATTTCAGTGTGCTCATGTCTAGTAATGCCCACTCATACCCCACATATGTGTTATTTGGTTGACAAGAAGCTACTGTAGCCTGCCCGCGATTCCAAATTGCCCATATGTGAAAAAAAATAAAAAATAAATTGCAACCATCAACATTTTATTCTCCAGGGTCAGAAAATATGTAATTTTTTGGGGGTTCTTTAGGTTCGTTTTTTTAACATGCATGCAAAAAAAAAATGCTTTTGCAGCAAAGGGTTAATCGGTGGTCAGGTTGTAGTATTTATACTAGAGACAGGTCCTTATTATTATTATTATACGCTTCTTCAACCCAAACGTGAAAGGCGCAGACCTCCTCCTCTGGCGACGCAGTCATTATTATAATTTTTTTTCTTACAGTTGATGAGATCAGGGAAACTACGGTGACCTTAATCCATGTAAGCAAGCGCACGGTTTGGGAGATGAGCATGAATCAAGCTCCGTCCCTCTTGCTTTGCACACCACCAGACTTCTTGAGACCGGGCCAAGTCTGCGTGTCGGCATCAGCGGGTGCTGCATCGCTAATGTCCCCGGCTCTGGCTGTGCTGGTTAATTAATCAGACTACAAGTCCTCCAGCAGATCAGGGCAGCGGCGGTGGCGGGTGGGAGAAATGCTCCGTCTTGTCTCTCTCCGCTGGGTGACTACAAGAGGCCGCTTGTGTGTTGTCACCCTACTGATAAAATCTTTTACACTTCATCCCCCTCGTCAGTCCCTGGGGTGAGGAGACCACCCTACCGGGGGGGGGGGGGGGACCAGCCTTGGCTCGCTTTCTTTTCCCCCGGGATCTTTCCTTCTATATAATTCTCTTAGAATTTGGGATGTGGCTTGGGTTTCCAGTTTTCAGACCTTTGGGGAGCTTCAATTATTTCAGTTTCCTTCTATATAAATGTGTGCGGCTTTGTCTTGTACCAGCCATTCCCTAGTACCTCTTTATTAACCTCATCTAAGAATAGGCACATGTGGGTGTATATATTTTGCAAAAGTTTTAGGCGGGTATGAAGAAATGCTGTAAATCAACCACTTCAGCACTGGACCATTTCTGACACCTATATTTATTTATATTAGTTATTACTGTTACTTTTGTAGCACTAACCCCCGAAGGAGCTGCTGTTTTTGTTGGGTTCACCGTTACCTCACCTGTTCACTGTGTCTGTCTTAGGGGTCCCGTTGTAGAGTAGATTAAAGAATATTAGCTCCGACACTTAGTCCTTTTTTCTGGGTGTTTATTTAACAAAAACACACACTCTTGTACAGCGCCGCCTCCTGCACTATGTGTTTTTCAAATTTAAGGTTACACCTGAACTGCAGTTTGATTTGGGTACAATTGTCTAAATTTGGACTTCAGAATCAGTCTGACTGGACTATGAGATGTTCAACCACCGGGGGGCACTGTCTCTTCTGGCAGGCATGGAATTATGGTCTGGTCGGGGGCTTAAGTTACTCTCTCTCGGAGCCCGCCCAGTGTGAGTGGCGCTCTTGCTGTGCTTTCTGGGAGAGGGTATTTAAGATGCGGATGTCACGTGGTTCAGGTTTCCGGTCCAGAAGGATGTACTGACTTTATGGTCCTGGTCCTCCTGACCAGCCCCCAGGAAGGCTATGGCCTGGGGTGCGGATCCACCCGATCTTGTTGTCTCGGGGCTGGCTAGCCCGAGGCAAGGAAACTCAAGGAGGATTCTGAGGTGGTTGGGTGCCGTCTCCGATTTGGGAGAGAACCAGTGACTTCATGCTATCCAGGGGAGGACTCTTCAGAAGAAGGCCACGTACGGGTTGGTTTCTTAGCAAGAGCCTGGAAGTACCCAAGAGAATCCTGTCTCCTGTATATAGCCAAGCTGGCTGAAAGATCCAGGTATCCTACGAGTGTTCTCACGTTTAGTTTTCCTACCTCTTCTACAACAACGTTTGTGGCAGAGAATTGTTCCTGAGTAGGGATGAACTCAGTGTTCAATTCGAACGCATGTACGACTCCAACATCGGCCATTCGTCTGTTCGTTGAATTCAGAACTTTGTGGACCGTTCGCACCAAATTCGTGTGGCACAAATGGCCCACAATGCACTACGCTATCGCAGTGCATTGCTGGCTCATGATTGGCCAAGCATGCACTGTGACCCCGCATGCTTGGCCAATCAGAGCGCCGGCAGCAAGGAGAGTCATAATTGGCCACAGGCAGGATGCCTGTGCCCAATTATAGCTCAGGGGGTTTAGTACACGCCCCACACTGTATAAGGCCACCAGCGTGGCAGCCTTGTGTAGTGTGTTGACGTGCAGGGAAAGAACTAGATGGGCAGGGACAGTGTGTTCTTTTCTCAGCCATCTGCAGGAGTTAGTGGGTGTTGTGTGCCTCCAGCGCAGTATACACCTGTATCTACCCTTTATTGCTGGTGTTCTCTAATACAGGCATCTGCAAGAGTTAGTGGGTGTTGTGTGCCTCCAGCACAGCACAGTATACACCTGTATCTACCCTTTATTGCTGGTGTTCTCTAATACAGGCATCTGCAGGAGTTAAAGTGGGTGTTGTGTGCCTCCAGCACAGTATACATCTGATGTTGTCTGTTGCATAGCTTGCATATTAGCCTTTAAAATTAGCACTTTTGATTTCGAACGTTCGAGTCCCATAGACTTTAATAGGGTTCTAAAGTTCGTACGAATTTTCAGTCCGTTCGAATGTTCTGGTGCGAACCGAACCGGGCGGTGTTCGGCTCATCCCTATTCCTGAGTAAGAACCTTGTTGGCTGCTAGGCCTTGTGAGAGAGGGATTGTCCAACTTGAGTGAACATCCAGTTGCGAATGGCTATTCTCTGGATGCAGTCAAAGTAAGCAAGTTCTTCAATATTGACTTTGACACTAAGAGTACCTGATTTTCCTTTCCAACCCTCTGATCCCATTTTAAGAGACTGTTCATTGTCTACTGTTTTTGCAAATAAAATCCATTTAAGTGGATCTGTCGTCAGTCTCTCAAGTTACTGGGCTATCTACAACGGGATGCCACTAGACGTGAAGTGAGGAGAAAGAAGGTAACGGTAAGCCCAATCAAACCAGCAGCTCCTTCAGGGGTTAGTGCTACGCTAGCAGTAGAGGGGTAGAGAGTAAGGGGGAATTCAGGTACCTTTGTAGTTATGCGGGTTAAAGGTATTTCCTTGATCCAGAGGACAAACGATTTCCACAAGCTGGATCTAGTAATGACCGGATAGGCCTCTCTCACTGACCTAGCAGCCGTGAGATGCTCGAACGAAGTCTCTGTCAGAGACTTGATAAGTTTAGCGATCTTGTTATGCAATCCTCTGCCACAGGAAGGCACAAGAAGCTTCTGGTTGCAAAATGAAAGAGTTTCCCCACAGTACCGGATTCTTTCAGCCGACCCGGCGATACTGTGTGGTAGACAACCCAGGATGCACCCTCCAACTGAGTCTCCAGGCTTCTCCATGAGGCACCAGCCTTGTTGCTCGGCCCTCCTCTGGATCCTCCAGTTGCTTGGCTTCTCCCTGCAGGCAAGACAGCACAGGATCATCTCTGGATCAGTAGGCCCCAGAGCCTCTGGGCCTACCTTCCAGTTGCTGAGCCTCAGGCAAGCTGGCCCCGAGACACTGAATCAGGCAGCACAAACCGAAAACGAAATGTCGAAACAAAATATTGAATATGTTATGTGGTAATATCTCTGAGGAAGAAGTTAATTGTAACTATACTTTAAAACACATTGGATACTCCCGCCTTACTGGACTTATCCATCCATGTACCAACAGGGTGGAATGTTAGCCTCTAGATGGGGGATACCACATGGTATACTACCGCTGAAATATTTTGATATAGGACATGTTAGCCTAAGTTCATGTTTAGATTGCATAATATATTTTATCTTGTCATTACAATTTTAAATTATACAATTTTCCAATAAATTATTTTATAATGCAAAGTTATGTAAGTATGTAATATGTTTGATTGCATTAAAAGTCCCACCAAATGAGGACATGCTACAAAAATTATACATTGGGATGACGGCAATTACACCCACAATCCTTTGAGTCTATATATTTATTTTAAGTATTGGAACGCCTTCCTTTACACGCACATGAAATTTAATGGCATCCCAGTCTTAGTCCGTAGGGTTCAATATTGAGTTGGCCCACCCTTTGCAGCTATAACAGCTTCAACTCTTCTGGGAAGGCCGTCCACAAGGTTTAGGAGTGTGTCTATGGGAATGTTTGACCATTCTTCCAGAAGCGCATTTGTGAGGTCAGGCACTGATGTTAGACAAGAAGGCCTGGCTGGGTGTTCAGTGTGCCCCTGTACCTTTAGGGAGGGGTGGGCTCCTTCCAGGTCCACCTGTCCTCATCTATCCATTAAAATGCATGTGCTCTCATTGTAGAGACTCAAAAGTCAGAGTAAGGGACTGCAGAAAACAGGGTGCCTTGACGGGGTGTGTAGCTTACGCATGTATTTGCAAATTTTTACCGACTAAACCACTGTTGTTAACAAATATTGTAAGACCGGTCAATTTGGTTGGTCGCTGGCTGGTTGGTAAGTTTGAGCTTGGAGCCCTCCTTGTATTTGTTTGACAGGCGTCGACCTTCCAGGGCTCCCTGCTGCTATAGACCAATTATAGATGGAGGCAGTGGCCACTTGTTTGAAAGGCCTAGCTTGCAGTCTCCGCTTTAACTCATCCCAAAGGTGTTCTATTGGGTTGTGGTCAAGACTCTGTGCAGGCCAGTCACGTTCCTCCACCCCAAACTCGCTCATCATTGTCTTTATGGACCTCTCTTTGTGCACTGGTCCAAATCATTTGGTGGAGGGGGGATTAGGGTGTGGGGTTGTTTTTCTCGGGGATTGGGCTTGGCCCCTTAGTTACAGTGATGGGAACTTTTAAGGTGTCAGCATACCAAGACATTTTGGATAATTTCATTCTCCCAACTTTGTGTTCCTGTTCCAACATGACTGCGCACCGGTGCACAAAGCAAGGTCCATAAAGACATGGATGAGTTTGGGGTGGAGGAACTTGTCTGGCCTGCATAGAGTCCTGACCTCAACCTGATAGAGCACCTTTGGGATAAATTAGAGCAGAGACTGTGAGCCAGGCCTTCTTGTTCACATCAGTGCCTGACCTCACAAATGCTCTTCTGGAAGAATGGTCAAACATTCCCATAGACACACTCCTAAACCTTGTGGACGGCCTTCCCAGAAGAGTTGAAGCTGTTATAGCTGCAAAGGGTGGGCCAATTCAATATGGAACCCTACGAACTAAGGCTGGGATGCCATTAAAGTTCATGTGCGTGTATAGGCAGGCGTCCCAATGCTTTTAGTAATATAGTGTATCTGTTTAAGTACTGTAATTATCAGGGTACAGAGGAGCAAACGTGAAAAAAAGTGAAAAATTACCTTCGGTTACATGTTACAAAAATAACTTGGCATGTGTATTCACGGAAAATTCAATATTTCATAGAACCAGTAATGGGTAATGGAGGGGTATAGATGAGTATTTGTCCTTCTGATGTGAATAGAGAAGATTCTGAAGAGTCGGCTTTTATCCTTCTGAGATCTGGAGAATGGGTCTCTATGTAAATTCTCCATCTCCATTATTATCACGTCTCTCAGAGTTGGTGATACTTGATAATCGTCCTTCCACCGAGATCACTCTGTTCCTATAGACTGCTGACATCAACGTGCCTTTTATTATCTTGGCAACCTCTCAGAATGCAAGATTTTCTTCTATTTCTTCTAGGAAAACTAAAGCGTATTTTCTGTGAACTTGTACCTCCATTTAGAGTATATATTTGAACAACTGGATAATTGAATTTGAGTATAACTGGTTTCCATATATTGCTAAGTAACTGCTCCCTCTATTGGTCAAATTTTATAAGATTAGCATCCCTGCTTAAAGGAAATTTACAGCCTTTTCAATAATATTTTATTATCAGATAGACCACCTTACATCATACATCAATGTTTTAAAGGGCAGATCCAAAACCAGTTGTCCCTGACGGATGGGTGACCTGTCCCTACTCTAGCCACTCAAAAAACATGCACCAGTCTGGGTCAGACTATGCCTGACCCAAGATGGCTGCCAGAGTCACATGGGGTGCCAGCATCTAATTGGATAGCTGCCTCCCTGTGACCAAAAAAAACACAGAGGAACTAGGTTCCTCTCGACTTCCTCTTTCACCTGCATTGCCGCTGCAAACAAGTACCACCAGCAGTGGAAAAAGTAGACTGCATCTGCCTACATACTCATACCCTCCACCAACTACAAGCATGCACACATGAGCACCCAACCTAGTCAAAAGGTCATGACTTAGGGCCATGTGCATGTACTGTAGCTCCATTTCTAAATTCTAGAAGATGAAGTGTCTTCTGGAAAGTTATGCTGTTTGTAGCAAGGTCCCAGGACTCCTTTGATCTGATGAGAACCTCCAGGGCTAGGGATAGCTGACATCCTTCTGTTGTTAAAGTTATTGGGCGCCAGACACATCTTGGATGCAAAAGAAAGTTTCTTTCTCTTAACAAACCTTTTGGGGGGAGAGGGTTAGGCCAAGGACACCCTAAGGTATTTGCAAGATTAATTGGCAGACTCTGAGACTTCAATAAGAGGACAGCCATACAGCAAAAGGCATCTAGGAAGACGCCACATCTGCATGTATAGGAATGCTTGGAAACAGTTCCAACACAAGGCTTAACAGTTTCTTCACGTTCACTCCAATTACTCCCTGTAGTTCTTCAATACACTGAGCTCCCAATCTCTCACTAGATCCACTGATTCACTGTCACTAAATCCCTTGAGCTCCTCCAATCTTCACGGTGGGATCTTCCTCAAGCGTTACCCCTGCTTTTCTGCTGGGTCCCTAGCTTGGCACACTAGATACCTCTCAAGCTTCACCCACACTGGCCTGCTCGCTCGGTCCCTGGCTTGACACACAAGGCTGCTCTGCAAGCGTCACCTCCGCTGGCTGGGTCCCTGGCTTGATTCCTATTGAAGTTTCCAGATTCTTCACCGGTTGGTGAGAATACGGCTCCGGTACTTGCTTCAGTTACTCACTGTGGTCCCTGGTAATAAGTTGGTTGGTCCCTTACTTAGCGACAACTTCCCCTCTACCTCCGACCACGACAGGTTCTCCTGCTGGCAGAACCATCACTTCTGGTTGGACTGCAAGCCGCAATCCCAACCCTACGCTGCTCTCTTGCTTCTGGATAGGCTCTCAGACAGCCTAGCAGCCAGCTGTGCCTGGAATAGGCCCAATCGCCGACCTAGCAGCCCAGGCAATACAACACACGTCCTTCTAGACAGCCATCCAGGTGGTACAGAACAGAGATCACCTGACCTCACCCATATATAGGCTCTCCCAGCAGGCCAAGGGATCCAAGAAAATCCCTGCCCATTGGTTGAGATACCCCATATACCCATAACCTGACCTTGCGTTGCCCTTCTCGTATCTAATGCCACCAACTACCCATCCACCCAGTGGTAGAAAAAAAAAGTGCAACCAGGCCAAACTTCATCAATAGATCTCTAACAATCGACCAGGATAACTACTCCTGGCTAGTAAATTTGTGAGGAGCAACCATGCCTAAGCTCCAGGGTGCTACATGTTTGAGGTGATATGCCAGCAATGTACTCCTTATCTCCAAAGTGGCTGAAAGATACGTGTTAAGGTATGACACATTTGCTTACATACATGCAAGCAGTTATGCCTGATTCACACCTATGTATTTTTAGTTCTTTTTGCATATTTGCACTACAGTCTATTCACCATGGTTTCCTATGGAACACGTTCTGTAGCCCAAATCTGCAAAATGCAAAAAAAAGCACAAAAAATGCCAGAGGTTGTGAACCAGGCCTTAGAGAGCTATTTGTGTCTTATGGCCTTCATCTTCAGTCTGTGGGTATCTTTTGGATTCACATCACACAGCTGTTCCACAGAAACGTTCCTACGGCTTAATCTCCTGCAAGACAACGCTACCTCCTCCGAGGCCTTTACCAACTGCAAACCGTAAAAGAGAGCGAGAACGAGCGCGCAGTCCTTGTTCCCTGCTGAGGTGGCATTCCAGCAACAGTAGAACGTCTACACTTATAATTCAATAAGACTTTTTTTTTCTCCTGCATGTCCTCATATCAGTTAATCGGTTTTAAAAGGTGTTGAGAAGCCAGAACAATATGTAAAACATCAGCCCTACCAAGGGGAATGCCTTTAATCTTCTGCCGAGGTTTGATAACCTAACAGAAAATGGCTTTATCACACGAGGCAGCTTATGATTGATATGCAATTTCTGGAATCTCCTGAGCGGGGTACAGGCCAAATCAATCTAATATAGATAGGTCAGGATACTCTCGTATTGCATTTCCCCAATGGCATATACCTCTAACTGGATTTATATGCATTTACTGTTAATTATATCAGAGATTTAACCAACAGCTGGAATCCTCTCCGTTTTCTTATGTAGCTTTCATTGCCCGTCTATGAAATAAAATAAAATGTTATTAGCGGGTTATTGCACCTGTTGGAAAAATATTCAGTATTGCAAGGCGGGGTGCTGAGATTTTCAATTTTGTAAATAGTTTGCTTAACCTACTTTTCTTTATTATGGAGGTATGGGCTTTTATTTTACTGTATCTGGTATGCCCAGTAGGGATTTACTCAAAGTCTTTGTTCAAGTGTGTGTGTCTACATCTATGTACAGCTGACAGTGGAATATTTACAGTACATGGGTATGGATATGGCCAGGGCTATTTTTCTCAGAAAAATAGGTGCAGATACTCCCAACTGAGTCACCCCTTGTCTCCGCCCGCTACCCACCTCTGAGCAGCATATCTTAGTTCTATCCTCTACCCACCTCAGAGCAGTTTCCTTTAGTTCCACCCCCTACCCACCTCCGAGCAGTGTTCTTTAGTTCCACCCCCTACCTGCCTCCGAGCATTGTCCCTTAGTTCCAACCCCTACCCACCTCTGAGCAGTGTCCCTTAGTTCCACCCCTTACCCACCTCCAAGCGGTATCCCTTAGTTCCACCCCTTACCCACCTCTGAGTAGTGTCCCTTAGTTCCACCCTCTACCCACCTCTGAACGGTGTCCCTTAGTTCCACCCCCTACACACCTCCGAGTGGTGTGCCTTAGTTCCACCCCCTACCCACATCCGAGAAGTGTCCTTTAGTTCCACCCTCTACCCACCTCCGAGCATTGTCCCTTAGTTCCACCTTCTACCCACCTCTGAGCAGTGTCCCTTAGTTCCACTGCCTACCCACCTCTGAGCATTGTCCCTTAGTTCCACCCTCTACCCACCTCTGAACGGTGTCCCTTAGTTCCACCCCCTACACACCTCCGAGTGGTGTCCCTTAGTTCCACCCCCTACCCACATCAGGGAATGTGTCCTTTAGTTCCATCCCCTACCCGCCCATGAGCATTGTCCCTTAGTTCCACCCTCTACCCACCTCCGAGCGGTGTCCCTTAGTTTCACCACCTACCCACATCCGAGAAGTGTCCTTTAGTTCCACCCTCTACCCACCTCCGAGCATTGTCCCTTAGTTCCACCTTCTACCCACCTCTGAGCAGTGTCCCTTAGTTCCACTGCCTACCCACCTCTGAGCATTGTCCCTTAGTTCCACCCTCTACCCACCTCTGAACGGTGTCCCTTAGTTCCACCCCCTACACACCTCTGAGTGGTGTCCCTTAGTTCCACCCCCTACTCACATCAGGGAATGTGTCCTTTAGTTCCATCCCCTACCTGCCCACGAGCATTGTCCCTTAGTTCCACCCTCTACCCACCTCCGAGCGGTGTCCCTTAGTTTCACCACTTACCCACATCCGAGAAGTGTCCTTTAGTTCCACCCTCTACCCACCTCCGAGCATTGTCCCTTAGTTCCACCTTCTACCCATCTCCGAGCAGTGTCCCTTAGTTCCACCCCCTACCCACCACCGAGCAGTGTCCTTTAGTTCCACACCCTACCCACCTCCGAACAGTGTCCCTTAGTTCTGCCCTCTGCCCACCTCTCAGACGGCCCCTTTTAGTTAATACATAATCAAGTATCATTTTGTTGTGCTAAGTAATTTGCATGGAATGTGTTAATAATCACAAGAAAATATAGATCCCCTGCAACCAGCAACATTAGACCCATTCTCAGCCACAATAGATCTGACCAGCAACAATAGATCCCCCAGCAATAATAAATCCCCCCTAGCAACTATAGACCCCCAACACTACAATACACTCTCTCAGCAGCAGTAAGCTCCCCAGCAATAATCGATCCCTGCAACAATATGCCTCCCCCCCAGCATGAATAGATCAACTTCAGCAACAATAGATCCCCTAGCAGCCCGCATGAATAAATACTCCAGCCGCCAGCAACAGAAGACTGCTCCCTCAAATGTAAATCTCTCCCAGCATCCATTAATCCCCAAGAATAAAAAATTCCCCCAGCAACCATAGACCCCTCTGCAACAATAGACTCTCCCGCATAAATAGATCCCCAAAAACAATAGATCCCCCAGTAGTTAGCATTAATAGACCCTCCAACACACCCCAGCACCCCTTGCCATTAAATACATTCAGTACTGGAGGTGAGGGAACTGCGTTTCTCCACGTTCCTGCTGAAAAAAAAAGCCCTGGCTAGTTTAGATACCTATATAAAAGTATAAAAAGTATTTTTGCTTGTACATTATTGGAAGTCATCACATTTATTTGCTAAGGTAAGGGAAATTTCCCTATTTGCCTTTAATAAATGAACCCCATTGTCTCAGCCCCCCGTTCAGTACATGACCTCCAGTTCATTGCTATGAATGGTGGATCCCTTTAAGAACAGTGTGAAGAACTTCTTGTATATTATTTAGTGTTTTTTTTTTTTGTCAAAACCGCCGAGCGTGCCTCACATCCACAGAGCAAGATTTATCAAAGAGACGTCCCAGTTTTTTTTCCTTCTAAAAATTGAACCCTTCTTGTCTGACTCCCCGGTTCCTCGCTACATTTTTATGCAAATGTATGGGCATTTTTAATGCGACTCCTCAATTACTTCTTGCGTTTCCATCTCTCTCTATTTTTCTTCCCAGCTATAAAAACCCCATGTTACTGAACATTAATGAGAGGCCCAAAGCTTTGGTGCATCCACTTTTGTTTCACACAGAAATGTCAATTAATTCCTTTGCGGGTAAAATAATGTTTGCACGCAGTCACTAAGCGTCCACTTTGTCACAGATTCCGGCACAGGGAGATGATTTAGGAAAGTTTGAGGAGAACATTATTATCGGAAAACTCCGACAGGGGTCCAGGAAAGTTCTCCGCTCCAGTTTATCATTTATGAAGTTCAAGTTCACAAGTTCAAAAAAAAAACTTCAGAATGTTCTGCAGTCATTCACCATCCACAAGTATTACCATAGTTTTATATGACATAGATTATCTACCTATCTATTGATCAATCTATCCTATATGACTATCTATCATTGATTCTATATCTTGTCTTATCCTATCTTTATCTATCAATCATCTTCTTTATCTATCCATTGCATCTATCCGTCTGCCTATTATCTATCTATCTATCTATCTATCTAATCTCTCTATCGTATCTATGTATTGTATCTATCTATCTGTCTATCATGTTTATCTGCCTGTTGTCTATTCTATATCTATTTATTATTTTATCTATCTGTCTATCTATATATCATATTTTTTATCTATCCATTGCATCCATCTGTCTGTCTATTATATTATATATGTATATTTATTCTATTATTATCTATCTATATACTAGTATATCTATCTATCTATCTATCTATCTATCTATCTATCTATCTATCTATCTATCTATCTATCTATCTATCTATCTATCTATCTATTAATCATATTCTTTATGATTTATATTCTTCATTCTCTGCAGCTATTACCTTTTGTACCACCACCCCCTCCCTTTAGAATGTAAGCTCTATGAGCCAGGCCCTCCCATACCTTTTATATTGTACTGTAATTGTGTTGTTCCCCCTCTACATTGTAAAGCACTGCGTAAACTGTTGGCGCTATATAAATCCTGAATATTAATAATAATAATAATAATTCTTTATACATCCATTGCATCTTTCTGTCTGTCTTTTATCTATTATATGTCTATGTATTCTATCATTACCTATCTATATATATTAGTCTATCTATCTATCTATCTATCTATCTATCTATCTATCTATCTATCTATCTATCTATCTATCTATCTATTATGTTTATCTGTTTGTTGTCTATTCTATATCTATTTATTTTATTATCTATCTATCTGTCTGTCTATCTATATATCATATTCTTTATCTATCCATTGCATATATCTGTCTGTCTATTATCTATTATGTATATATTTATTTTATTATCTATCTATACATTAGTCTGTTTTTCTATCTATCTATCTATCTATCTATCTATCTATCTATCTATCTATCTATCTATCTATCTATCTAGCTATCTATCTATCATTGATTCTATATATTGTCCTATCAATCTATCTATTATGTATTTATTATTATTCATTATTTTCTATCCATTGTATCTGTCTGTCGATTTATTCTATCTATCTATCTATCTATCTATCTATCTATCTATCTATCTATCTATCTATCTATCTATCTATCAATCACTCTATCATATATGCCTATATATTATTGATTCTATATCTTATCTTATCTATGAATCTATGTATTATGTACTTATTAGTATTTATTATTTTCTATCTATTGTATCTGTCTGCCTATGATATGTCTATCTATCTATCTATCTATCTATCTATCTATCTATCTATCTATCTATCTATCTATCTATCTATCTATCTATCTATCTATCTATCTATCTATCTATCTATCTATCTATCTATCTATCTATCTAACTATCTATCTATCTATCTTACTATCTATCTATCTATCTATCTATCTATCTATCTATCTATCTATCTATCTATCTATCTATCTATCTATCTCTATATTTATAATTGATTCTATATCTTATTGTATCCTATCTTATCTATCAATCTATCTATTATGTATTTATTATTATTCATTATTTTCTATCCATTCAATTTGTCTATCTATCTATCTATCTATCTATCTATCTATCTATCTATCTATCTATCTATCTATCTATCTATCTATCTATCTATCTATCTATCTATCTATCTATCTATCTATCATATTCTTTATTTATCCATTGCATCTATCTGTCTGTCTATTATCTATTATATGTCTATTTATTCTATCATTACCTATCTATATATGGTATATTAATCTATTATCTGTCTATCATTCATTCTATATTTTATGTTATCTTATCATAGATAGATCTATCTATCTTTCTATCTTTCAATCTTTCTATCTTTCTATCTTTCTGTCTGTCTTTCTGTCTGTCTTTCTGTCTGTCTGTCTGTCTGTCAGTCTGTCTGTCTATCTATCTATTCATAGGAGAACATGCTTTCTTTAGGACCGGTAACATTCCGGCAGAAGATCCATGATGTCAGAGTCAGTCTGGATGTTAGCGGTGCACCAATAATTATTGAAGTCTGTCAAATCCAGCCTAAGCATATCACTTGTGAACCGCGACATACGTTAATACATCCACCACGATCCCCGCCGTATACCCGTACACCGGGAACAAATTACATTTAGCATTAAACATGCCGGCACGGGGGAATTCTCTGTAAACTCCAGCAGCTTGTATAATGTCACAAAGTGATTGTCTGGATTATAACACAACTATAACTGTGTTCCGTACTCTATAGATTTGTGTCACGGAAGTGAATTGGATTAGGAACATATTTCTCTCTGCAGACCTTTGTAGAATGTTCACCATATGCGCTTTACTGGAAAGACGTTATTAGGGAAATGTAACCCTTCGCCCGCTGTGGACAAGTAGATGGGCTGAACAGGCAAGGTCGCTGGTCATCTTCATCTGGGGCCCCCAAAATATCAGATAAAGATATTCCACTCTTTCTTTGGCATGTGCAAAAATGCACACTTTTACAGATGCATGGGCTCTGTGTCGCGTCTGCTAAATGGCAACGCGTTTCTCTACCAGTCTTAGGCCTGGTTCACACCTATGCATTTTTTATTGCATTTTTAGTTTTGCAGACACATACTACAGTCCATTTAATATGGTTTCCTATGGGTCACATTCACATCTGTGCATTTTATGGAAAGGCCCAGAGACTTTTTTCAGTTTTTTTTGGTTCCATAGACTTCAATGGATCAAAAACATATTGAAAAATGCAAAATGCACCTGGAATTAGCAAACTGCAACCTGCATAGGTGTGAACCAGGCCTTAGGCTCAATTCACACCTGTGCATTACTAGTGCTTTTTGCATTTTGCAGATTTCTACTACAGTTCATTAAACATGGTTTCCTATGGAACACGTTCTGTAGTGTAAATCTGCAAAAAGCACTAAAAATGCCATAGGTGTGAATCAGGCCTAATGGGCTGTAGTGCAAATCTGCAAAAAGCACAAAAAATGTGTGAATCCAGCCTAAGGAGTAGGTTTCGATCACCAATTGCAATATATTTAAACCCCAAATTTTCATTTAAAAAAATATATATATCTGGGTCGTTTGAGCCACATTGTACAGTAGGTTGTAGGTAAAAACATGCTGCATTAATCCTAAACCTGACCAGAGGTAGGGCCACGGGCATGTGATGTATACAATTTTCACTCCTTCTCTTACTCTCAACTCCTTTGTCTTTGTTTCCTCCTTCTCTCCGCTATTTCGCTTTCTTGCTAGCTTTCTCTCCCCTCTGCCCTTCTTTTCCTCCTTCATCCCTCTCTTTCCTCACTCACTTCTCCCTTCTACTTCCTCCCCTTTTCTTTTTTCTCCTTTGTTGCTCCCCCCTCTCTTGCCCCCTCCCCCTCCTTCACTACCCCCCTTTCTCCACCCCCTCGCTTTTTACCCCCCCATCTCTCTCTCTCTACTTTCCTTTCTCTTTCGCCTCTTCTCTTTCCTTCTTCTCCATCTCCTCTTTCCCTTCCTCCTTCTCCATCTCCTCTTTCCCTTCCTCCTTCTCCATCTCCTCTTTCCCTTCCGCCTTCTATCTCTTTCCTCTCCCCCTTCATCCTTTCTCTCTTCTCTATCCCTTCCTTCTTTCTTTCCTTTCCCCTTCATCCTCTCTCTTGTTTTTTCCCCTTCCTCCTCTCTCTCCTCTTCCCCTCCCACAGCTCTCTCTGCTTTTCTGCTTCCTCCTCTCTCTCTCTCTCTCCCCTCTCTCTATCTCTCTCTCTCCTCTTCCTCCTCTCTCCCTTTTCATCTTCCTCCTCTCTCTAATCTTCCCCTTCCTCCTCTTTCCTTTTCCCTTCATTCTCTCTCTCTCTATCTCTCTCTTTTCTTCCCCTTCCTTCTTCCTCTCTGCTCCTCTTCTCTCCTCTCCTCGCCCCCTTTCTCCTTCTTTCTCTCCTCTCCCTCCTCCTCTCTCCTCTTGTTTTGTGCCCTTCCTCCTCTCTCTCCCTTTCCCCTTCCTCAGCTCTCTCTCTCTCCTCTTCCCCTTCCTTCTCTCCTTCCTTTTCCTTTCATTCTCTCTCTCTATCTCTCTCTTCTTCCCCTTCCTTCTTCCTCTCAGCCCCTCTTCTCTCCTCTCCTCGCCCACTTCTTCCTTCTTTCTCTCCTCTCCCTCCTCCTCTCTCCTCTTGTTTTTTCCCCCATTCCTCCTCTCTCTCCTTTTCCCCTTCCTCAGCTCTCTCTCTCCTCTTGCCCTTCCCCTTCCTCCTCTCTTTCCTTTTCCTTTCCTCTCTCTCTCTCTCTCTCTCTCTCCTCTTCCCCTTCATCCTCTCTCTGTCCTCTTCCTCCTCTCTCTAATCTCCCCCTTCCTCCTCCTATCTCTCTCCTCTTCCCCTTCCTCCTCTCTTTCCTTTTCCCTTCCTCCTCCTATCTCTCTCTCTCTCCCCTCTTCCCCTTCCTTCTCCTTCTCTGCTCCTCACCCCTTCCCCCTTCTTTCTCTCCTCACCCCCTCCTCTCTCCTCTTGTTTTTTTCCCCATTCCTCCTTTGTCTCTCTCATTTTCCCCTTCCTCAGCTCTCTCTCTCTCCTCTTCCTCCTCTCTTTCATTTTCCCCTTTCTCCTCTCTCTCTCCTCTCCCCCCTTCCTCCTATCTTTCCTTTTCCCTTCCTTCTCTCTCTCCTCTTCCCCTTCCTCTTCTCTCTCTCCTTATCCCCTCCCTCCCCTCTCACTCACCTTTTTTCTCACTCATCTCCTCTCCTCTTCCCATTCCTCCTTTCTCTCTGCTTCTCTTTACTACTTTTCTCCCCCCTCCCCACCTTTTCTTCTTCTCCCTCCCTCCCCTCTTCCTCCTCATCATCCCACTTTCATCTCTCTTTTTCCCTCTCCTCCTTCTCTGTCTCCTTTCCCTTCCTCGCCCCTCCAATTATTCTCTCTCTCTCCTATGCCCTTCTCTTCATCCACCCCCCCCCCCCCCTTACACGTCCTCCTTCTTTCTTACCTGTCACTTTAGTCCTTTCTTTTCCTCCTCTCCCCCCCCCCCCTTAAACTCACCTTTTCCTCACTCCCCCTCCCTCCATTCCCTCTCTTCCTTTCCCTCTCCACCACTATCTATTTCTCTTCCATCCCCCATCTCTCTTCCCTCCCTCTCTTCCCATATTATCCCTTCCACTCTTTCACCCCTCGTTCCCCCTTCTCTCTTTCCTCTCTTTCTCTATCCCTTTCTGTCTCCCCCCTTATTTCTGTCTCCCCCTCCCCCTTCCTGCCCCCTCTATCACCCTCCCACCCCCCCCCCCCCCTTAGATGGAGAGGGTATCTCTGGCAGGACTAGGGAGTTGTATATGAAGAAGAATGATATAAACCTTCTTTAATCCGCAGGGAAATAAACCCAGCAGGCTGCGGGGAGGAATCCTAATCACATTGCTAATTCTTGAAATGTATGTTGTTAAAGTCATCTTTGACCACAAATAGGATTACTTCGCTCACATCAGATGCTAAATGAATGTTTCTCCGGCTCTAACTGGAATGATACAAATTAATTCCTCCACCATCACAACCGAGAGAGTTTTATGCCAGCTGTTCATTCAATGCGATCCATGACAACAGGCTCAGAGAATTAAAGTGTACCTGTCACCCATACACAATGGAGTCACCTGGCATTGGGAACAAAGTGATTCCCCAATAAGGAGGAGCCATAAGGTGGACCATTCATGGACACAGCCACTTGTGGCCTCCATCAGAAGCCTGTCTGATAGGGTGACAGTGCAGGAGAGGGTGCAGGAGGTGGTGCAGGGGACTGTGCAGGAGACGGTGCAGGAGAGGGTGCAGGAGGCAGTGCAGGAGAGGGTGCAGGAGGCGGTGCAGGGGACGATGCAGGAGAGGCTGTGGGAGAGTCCAGTTGCAGATAAACTCAGGGGGAGAGCACAGCTAGGGTAACACTCATAGTTAAATTCAAGGCATAGAGGCAAACAAGGATGGAATGCGGCCAGGCCTGTCCAGTCCCAAAGGGGGAGGCTACAGTACAGTATTGTGAGTCCCTACTTGACTGGTATCATTAACTACTCTTGCCACTTCACAAAAATGTCCCACAAACCTAGGGGCCATGGTCTTAAATAGACTGCCACGCCCAAGATGGTTACCAGCAGCGGTGGCTGGTGGGTTGATGATGTCACTTGTTTTCTAAGGAGGTATTTTGTTGATCATGGAGGGGATCAAGGGGAGGTATGATAAGCGTACATTACATTTGAAATTGAACAGAAATAAATGAAACTTAAAAAAAAAAAAAAATTGAGGCAAAACCAATTTTTCATTAACATTGTGGCAGATTGCCAATTAACTGTTGCGGGACTGAAGAAGGTAAGGGGATAAATCTGTGAATAAAGCAAAAAGCAGAAAGCCCGTTTAAGGGGAAGCGGACGTGATCTCATCTGTTCCTCGCTTCGGGTTGTGCCCAGAGTTTCGGTTTTATGAACTTTTAGCGGATCATTGATTTCAACTCATTTCAGCAAGCTCTTTGCTTATGAATCTCGTGCTGCTGTAATTAGTCTATAATAGCTCTGATTCACTTTGAAGTGTCTCCGTTACATCAAGTTGCTGTCAGAATGATAACAGTTTTGGAAGGAGGCTTTATGTAAATATCCAGACCTGTTCTTTTTTTTTTTTTTTCTCCAGTAAAACTGCTAATTTATATTCCGCCTTAGTGTCATTGTCCTCATATACACACATACAAAGCAAGCCAAATTTTTATAGTGCAGACATATAACAAGGCATTTTACAGAGAATGCACAGCCATTTATACTAGTCCCTGTCCCCAAGGAACTAACGCTCTATTGCCCCTTGGCATCGTTTTACTAGCCTTTTAAAGGGAACATTGCATGACCTACTTTTAGAACATTCATTGGACAAATGTCACAAGCATTCACCCAGCCTGCAACATTTTCCCCAATATGATTATTTCCTATGACTGTCAATTTTACATTTGTATAGTAGGTGAGGTCGAAAAAAGACACGAGTCCATCAAGTCCAACCTGTGTGTTCCATCTTTTTTTGTTTTCTTTTGCATATGTTCCCTTTATGGGCAAAACACAGGTTCACTTCAAAACTCGCATCCAATCTTTTCTAAAGTCAAAATGCACCCCCTCCTCCTGAGTATTGAAATAAAAGGTTTGCTAAGTATTAATCATCGTCTCCACACTCCAGCGTTGCCCCATGAGTTCTCCTCTGTGGTCCAGCAGTTTTCTTCCACACCCAACTTCATTTCACACACTTCTTGTGGGCCTAGGGAAGCCTTTCTCAACATTTTTGCCCCCCCCCCCCCAGAGGAACCACTAAAATAATTTTCAGATCTCAGGGAACCCTTACTATAACAGTTTATCGGTGGTCAATAGCAAAAAATAGCCTCTTCTATTGGTGGTCAGTAGGCAGATTACAACCTTTAAACACCTAAACAGACATCTTGGTCCTGGCTTGGCCAAGTGACGTTGGTCCTGGAAATTTGCAGGCACCATTAAATAGCAAGTCAATCAGCCACAGCTCAGTGAAACCCCTATTAACCTATGGAAAACCATGCAACCCCGCTTGAGAATGGATGGTCTAGAGCAGGCACTCTCCACCAGGGTTTCATGGAACTCCAAGGTTCCTCCAGAGATTGATAGTGGCTCCTTGAGCTGTGGCTGATTGCCTTACTCTTTGGTGGTGGAAAACGCTGTTGAGAATAAAGTTGATTATTGAATGATGTGGTAAATAAGCCACATTTTAGTATAGGTTTTTAGACTGGTAAAGCATGTGTCTGAGCAATGTAGCCTTCTAGCCAATAATTCAAATTTTTGTATTTATTTATAAACCCTCTAACCTCAACCCCAGTCACAGCTGTGGACCGATGATCCAGCACTGGAGTCCACACCCAACACTGACTAGTTTTTTGGCACCCCTTGTCACGGCATCATCACTCCCTTAACAACTGGACAGCTAATGGGAAGTGTCAACATCACCCAGGAATTCACCCAGGATCATGTAAAGAAGGATTCTCCCTCTCTGAAGTCTATAAGAGAGAAGATTTATATAATAGGCTTTTAAACTGCTATAGCTAGTCTCTGGCAAAGGTGGCCTCCCAGCCAATAATACCAACATTTGTAATTATATATTTATTTTTAAACCCTCTTACCTTGTTCCCAGTCATGGGAACTTCTGTGGCTCTGGTGGTCCAGCACTGGAGTCCACTCTGAACACTGGCTAGGTTTTTGTCACCACTCGTTGCGACATCATCACATCCTTGCAGTCTTCTAGAGTCTAAGAGGATCCCAGCACTGGGCAGCTAATGGGAAGTGTCAACATCACCCAGACATTGACATGACTATGTGAAAAAGGATTCTCACACTCTGCAATCTCTAAGCTCTTGTACACACGGTCGGAGATTCCGTCGGAATGTTTCCTATCGGAGCGTTTTGTCGGATATTCCGACTGTGTGTGGTCTGCATCGGACTGTTTCCGTCGGAATATCCGTCGGACCAACTTGTCCAACTTGCCGGAAATATTTTCCGACAAAATGCTCCGATCGGACATACTCCGATCATGTGTAGCCTACTCCGACGGACAAAGTGCCACGCATGCTCAGATCAAATTCCTAGACCAAAGCTATTGGCTACTAGCCTGAACGTAGTCCCGTTGTAACGAAATAACGTCATCACGTTATGTACAATTGGATTTTCCGACAACTTAGTCTGACCGTGTGTATGCAATATCACTTCCGGACCTCTTGCGGAATTAATCAGTCGGAATAACTCAGACGGATTTGGTTGTCGGAATCTCTGACTGTGTGTACAAGGGCTAAGATAGAAGATTGCTAGTATAGGCTTTTAGACTGGTAAGGCTAGTCTTTACCAATTAGTAACTTCCCATTAGCTGTCCAGCAGTGGGATCCTTTTAAGCCCTAGTAGACTGCAAGGGTGGGATTATTCTGCGATAAGGGGTGTTAAAACAACTAGAAAGTGGTTGGGAGTGGACTCCAGTGTTGGCATACCAGTCCACTTTTGTGGAAGAGGAACCACAGGAACTTATGTGACTTCTCTTCCTCAAGTGTGGGACATTTTTTTCAGCACTGGAGTCCACTCCCAACACAGGCTATGGCATCATTACACCCTTGCAGTCTTCTAGAGCTTAAGATAATCCCACTGCTGGATGGCTAATGGGAAATGTCAACATCTCCCAGGCATAGACGTGACCACTCGAAGACAGACTCTTCCACTCCGCAATCTATAAGACAGAAGATTTAGGGTCACAGATTGAGGTAATTGTTTTTTTTTTTTTGTCTTAATGAATCCTAGGGACAAGTTAGAGGGGCGTAATGGGTGTGTAGGGGAAGGGGATAATGAGTTATGTGGGGGAGAATGTAGGTCAGAGTGTGGCCGGAGATCACCTTTAAATAAACAGTGAACATGCACCTTTAATTTTAATGAAGAATAAAGAAGGCCTCTGAGTTTGACTGGGCAGGAGAGAGATCTTCTCATTGTAATTGGTTAATAATAGCAGCTGAATATGCTGAAGCTTTCACTATCCGAATGATGTATATGTTGTATTATGGAACTTTTGGAAGGGGAACTCATGTATATATGTCATCCATTCTTACCTGCCAATACAGATGTGGGACAGCATCCAATCTCCCTTTATTTACATTCCATTGAAGTAATGCAGCGATGAACGGAGGACATAAATATTAATGGTGCTTCGGCTTTTCCTCAGATCTGTAGAATTCACTGGCAGTCAGCTATGTTGCCTCTTCAATCAGTTGTATGTTGTCCCTTGACAATTGTTTATATGGTGCAGTTGACAAAACACTTTTTCCCCTGTTTGGGCTATTGACCATGTTCCATATCTCTCTATACTGGCTTCCTGCCAATCAACTGGAACTAGACTGAGGAAATGCTTCCTCCTGCATGCAGTAGACTGATGGCACCTCAGTCTGGGCAAGAAAATCCCACATTTTGGGTTGTACCCAGAAATGCAATAGGGGTAAATCTTCCCATAGGGGACACTAGTTCTGGTTACCTGGGGGTCCCCAAGGAATTCCCTTCATTTTCAGGGATTTCCCTTCCCTTCATCTCTGCTGGATCTTGTTTCAAATATATGTTCTGGTAGAACTAATGGGTTTTTAGGTAGCTCACTAAAGAAGAAGTGAGGGTCATCATGTGTTAACATCTTGTAGCCATGATGAAGGGGGGCCTTCAGAACTTCTGAAATGAGGTGGACTTTTGAATTCAACCTTAAAAAAAATAAGAAGTCTGGATTTTATATACATGCCTCAACAAATTCCAAAAAAACCTGGAGAAAAACCCCTGGTAGGTCAGCGTATTGTTCACTGTTTGTAAAACGTGCTTATTCCAGCAAAAAAAAATTAAGAAGCCCTGTCTGTTGAGACACATCAGAAGAGGAGGAGGTGCTGGTGGTCTCAGGAGGGGGCTTGGTGGTGGTGGAGGTCCCAGGAAAGGCTTCTTGATGTTTGACCTGCAATAATACATTTTTACAAACATTGGGCAGTATGGTGTGCTGCCTACTCTTTTTGTCTGGATCTGTTGGCAGTTTTGGATAAGGAAGAGCATCTGCTTGGCTGCCCTTGGTCGGTCAAGGGAGTGATCGACTATCGCAATGCAATGAAGCAATGGGAAGCAATCTACTTGTAGCCCTGATGAAAATGGGCCTTCAGAACCTCTGAAATGAGGTAGACTCAACCTTAAAAAAATTCAGCAAAAACAGTCAGTAGGTCACCGTATTGTCCGACACTTGTAAAACTTGCTTATTCCAGGAGAAACTTCAAGAAGCCCTCTCTGGTGACATACATCAGAGGAGGAGTAGCTGCTGGTGGTCCCAGTAGGGGCTTGGTGGTGGGGGTCCCAGGCAGGGATTCTTGATGTTTGACCTGAAATATTGTTTTACAAGCATTGGAAATTATGGCATGCTGCCTGCTACTTGAGGATGAGCCCCTGCTTGGTTCCCTCTGGTCAGCCAAGGGAGCCATACACTATATAGGACATGGAAGCAATGGAAAAAAGTAATCCATCAAACTCCAGTTACCAACTCTTTTGGTCTGGATTTGTTGACAGTTTGGGATGAGGACAAGCCCCTGCTTGGTTGCCCCTGGTAAGCCAAGGGAGTGATCCACTATATAGGACTTGGGAGCAATAGGAAAATGTAATCCATCAAACTCCAGTTGCCTATACTTTTGGTCTGGATCAGTTAACAGTTCGGGATGAGGATGACCCCCCGCTTGGTTGCCCGTGGTCAGCCAAGGGAGTGATTCACTATATAGGACTTGGGAGCAATAGGAAAATGTAATCCATCAAACTCCATGTCATGGTTATGCAGTTATCTTCCTCTGGTTGCTTACCTCCCCTCATGTCTTCTGACTAAGAGGCCAGCCACTTCCACCTGGTGGTTTTTATAACCTCTCCTGTAAGCATGGCTCCACCCCAGGCCCTATCAGGGAACCCTATATTAACCTGTGCACTGCAAGCCAACAATGCTGATCAACCATTGTGTATTCATTGTGTGTTTGGCTTCCTGGTTCCTGCTTGCCGTGTGCTCTATGTTTGACTCTGTTACCAACCTTAGCGTGTTCTCAGTGATTCCTGTCTGCTTGTGACCTTGACCTTTTGCATGTCCCTGATCATCCCTGTCTGCCTGTGACCCTGAACCTTTGGCGTGTACTCTGTTGTTCATGTATGCTAGTTGCCCTGACCTCTGCCTTATCCCTTTTACTATCCTTGTTGTTCCAGCCTGCTGCTTCCTTCTCCTGTAGTCTACTGTGAGCGTGAGCTGTGAGACCCTAGGGAAGTGATGGCGAACCTTGGCACTCCAGATGTTTTGGAACTACATTTCCCATGATGCTCAACCACACTGCAGAGTCCTTGAGCATCATGGGAAATGTAGTTCCAAAACATCCGGGGTGGCCAAGGTTCGCCATCACTACCCTAGGGGCCACGACTTGGAGCCAGACTGCAGCGAAGTCTATCCTCACCACTGGAAGCTCTGGTGAACACCCGCTGGCTCTTAGACTCCGCGCCCTGGGAAATCTATGCTCCAGCTCCCATTGGGATCTGTGTTAGTGATCCTGTAGACCTGTGTCCTGAATCTCCCTGGGTACAATCCGCAGCAGTCAGTCCTAAGGTCCACTACCTAGCGGTGCACTTCCGACTCCTATGGAGTGCAATCTGTCACCTGGTCTCAGGTGACCTGACACTCCAGTTGCCTATACTTTTGGTCTGGATCAGTTAACAGTTCAGGATAAGGTAGGCCCCCCCGCTTGGTTGCCCCTGGTCAGCCAAGGGAGTGATCCACTATATAGGACTTGGGAGCAATAGGAAAATGTAATCCATCAAACTCCAGTTGCCTATACTTTTGGTCTGGATCAGTTAACAGTTCGGGATGAGGATGACCCCCCCCCCCCCTGCTTGGTTGCCCCTGATCAGCCAAGGGAGTGATTCACCATATAGGACTTGAGTGTAATGGGAAAATTAAATGTAATCCTTTAAACCCCAGTTGGGATTTAATGTGTCCCTGGCCTGGTAATGAAGAAGCATGGAAACAAGTTAAGCGATGTTAGCTTCCATTGTTCCATCATGGCACATTCTCTTTAATATTTATGGTGTACTGTAAACCTTTTGTCAGTTTCAAAGATGTTTATCATAGATGAACAATTTAAAAAAAAAAAAAAAAAGCGTCCTGATTTCGGTTCATCCAGGTACATCAGTAAAATGGAAATAGAGTCGGTTTTATCCACTGGCGTAATTACCATTTAATGCGACACAACGTCTCTTCTTTTGGATTTAATAGTATCTAAAAGCAGAAGGCCCACAATTCTTCAGCTCTTTGACTGTTCTGGATTTATTCATCACCTCTAAAAGCTGTAAAAGTTCATTACAGGCTATCATATTTTATATATAGGATGATCATGAATTTATGTGCACTTAGTCGTGCATGACTGCCGTTTTCCGTGGATTGCGACATGCTTGAATTAAGAGGAAGCCACCAGTAGGATATTATTTACTGAAAATGAAACAGCCACGTCGTACAATTTCATGGATGGTGCTCCTTTTACCTTCGCATTTAAAAAAAAAAAAAAAAAAACTTACGTCAAGGAGCTATTACTGTCACTCAAAATTAAAGTGGAACTCTTGGTACAAAAAATATCTTTATAATGTTAAAATGTATCCAATATTGAATTTTTTTTTTTACAGCCGTAGTCAAGTTTTTATCGAGTCTCCGCTCAGGAGATTGTATGTCTCTGTCTGTCTCGGTGACCATTGTCCATGGGACTGAAAGTGATGGAAACATTTGAAATTATCACCAGAAAAGGAATAGATGGGACATTTTCCCACAGGAATATATTGGATTTACTTGAAAGTGGTTCTCAATAGTGATGGCCGAACGGTTCGCCCGGCGGTCGTTTCGCGGCGAATTTCCGACTTTCGCCGTCCGCGGGTTCGAACGCCTTTTTCCGTCGTTCGCCCCGGCGGACTTACGTGTTTAATGTATACAAGAACTTTAACCTTTCGTGACACGTTTATCATGTGTTACAGGACAACCAATTGAGACATGACAGCTCATGGACACTTGGACATTCCCCCTAACCTATAAATACACCCGATCCGGTGGCCATTTTACATTCTTTCTTCTGTCACTGTAGGGAAAGGATCCTGTGTGGAGTAGGGACAGAGAAAACGCTAGCTATTTGGTACACAAAAGTTCTTTTCAGGACTGGTATAGGTGTTAGGTCAGCAGCCTGAGTTTCTTTTGTCAGTTTAGATAAAGGGACAGAGCGCTGTATGCTGCTATTTTAGGGACAGCTCAGCCAGATTAGTCTTTCTTCATCATCATCATCATCATCATCATTAGCTGTTACTATCAGGTCCACAAAAGAGCTGTTCCAGCTAATCGTTCCAGCCTACTCTTTTTTGCCAATTTGTATAGGGACAGGCAGGAAGCAGTGTGTCAGGCAGTGAGGATAATTTTAAAGACTTGCTGTTACTATTAGTTCCACAAAGGTTCTTTTCAGGACTGGTATCAGTGGTACGGTAATAGGCTTGTACACGTATAATATTCTTTCTTCCAAATATAGAAAGAATATTATACTTGACTGCTGCCCTTCTGCTGCAGTCTGCTAATCATTCACAACTCACTTGTTCCACAAAAGTTCTTATAAGGACTGGTAACTTGGTCTGTCTAGGGTGCTACGGTACATAGGCTTGGGTGCGGTACAGTCTGCTGTTCTGTAAGGACCGCTATCGGTCCACAATAGATAGGGTTGCCGTGCACTACTGCTGACCGCTGCCCTATACTGCAGCAGTCCTTCAGCGGTATAGGGACTGACGCACAGTCTGCTAAACACTAATACACAACCTGCTTGGTCCACAAAAGTTCTTATAAGGACTGGTAACTTGGTATAGGGTGCTACGGTACATAGGCCTGAGTGCGTTACAGTCTGCTGTTCTGTAAGGACCGCTATCGGTCCACAATACATAGGGTTGACGTGCACTACTGCTGACCGCTGCCCTATACTGCAGCAGTCCTTCAGCGGTATAGGGACTGACGCACAGTCTGCTAAACACTAACACACAACCTGCTTGGTCCACAAAAGTTCTTATAAGGACTGGTAACTTGGTATAGGGTGCTACGGTACATAGGCCTGAGTGCGTTACAGTCTGCTGTTCTGTAAGGACCGCTATCGGTCCACAATACATAGGGTTGCCGTGCACTACTGCTGACCGCTGCCCTATACTGCAGCAGTCCTTCATTGGTATAGGGACTGACGTACAGTCTGCTAATCACTAACACACAACCTGCTTGGTCCACAAAAGTTCTTATAAGGACTGGTAACTTGGTATAGGGTGCTACGGTACATAGGCCTGAGTGCAGTACAGTCTGCTGTTCTGTAAGGACCGCTATCGGTCCACAATACATAGGGTTGCCGTGCACTACTGCTGACCGCTGCCCTATACTGCAGCAGTCCTTCATTGGTATAGGGACTGACGTACAGTCTGCTAATCACTAACACACAACCTGCTTGGTCCACAAAAGTTCTTATAAGGACTGGTAACTTGGTATAGGGTGCTACGGTACATAGGCCTGAGTGCGTTACAGTCTGCTGTTCTGTAAGGACCGCTATCGGTCCACAATACATAGGGTTGCCGTGCACTACTGCTGACCGCTGCCCTATACTGCAGCAGTCCTTCATTGGTATAGGGACTGACGTACAGTCTGCTAATCACTAACACACAACCTGCTTGGTCCACAAAAGTTCTTATAAGGACTGGTAACTTGGTATAGGGTGCTACGGTACATAGGCCTGAGTGCGTTACAGTCTGCTGTTCTGTAAGGACCGCTATCGGTCCACAATACATAGGGTTGCCGTGCACTACTGCTGACCGCTGCCCTATACTGCAGCAGTCCTTCAGCGGTATAGGGACTGACGCACAGTCTGCTAAACACTAACACACAACCTGCTTGGTCCACAAAAGTTCTTATAAGGACTGGTAACTTGGTATAGGGTGCTACGGTACATAGGCCTGAGTGCAGTACAGTCTGCTGTTCTGTAAGGACCGCTATCGGTCCACAATACATAGGGTTGCCGTGCACTACTGCTGACCGCTGCCCTATACTGCAGCAGTCCTTCATTGGTATAGGGACTGACGTACAGTCTGCTAATCACTAACACACAACCTGCTTGGTCCACAAAAGTTCTTATAAGGACTGGTAACTTGGTATAGGGTGCTACGGTACATAGGCCTGAGTGCGTTACAGTCTGCTGTTCTGTAAGGACCGCTATCGGTCCACAATACATAGGGTTGCCGTGCACTACTGCTGACCGCTGCCCTATACTGCAGCAGTCCTTCATTGGTATAGGGACTGACGTACAGTCTGCTAATCACTAACACACAACCTGCTTGGTCCACAAAAGTTTTTATAAGGACTGGTAACTTGGTATAGGGTGCTACGGTACATAGGCCTGAGTGCAGTACAGTCTGCTGTTCTGTAAGGACCGCTATCGGTCCACAATACATAGGGTTGACGTGCACTACTGCTGACCGCTGCCCTATACTGCAGCAGTCCTTCATTGGTATAGGGACTGACGTACAGTCTGCTAATCACTAACACACAACCTGCTTGGTCCACAAAAGTTCTTATAAGGACTGGTAACTTGGTATAGGGTGCTACGGTACATAGGCCTGAGTGCAGTACAGTCTGCTGTTCTGTAAGGACCGCTATCGGTCCACAATACATAGGGTTGCCGTGCACTACTGCTGACCGCTGCCCTATACTGCAGCAGTCCTTCATTGGTATAGGGACTGACGTACAGTCTGCTAATCACTAACACACAACCTGCTTGGTCCACAAAAGTTTTTATAAGGACTGGTAACTTGGTATAGGGTGCTACGGTACATAGGCCTGAGTGCAGTACAGTCTGCTGTTCTGTAAGGACCGCTATCGGTCCACAATACATAGGGTTGACGTGCACTACTGCTGACCGCTGCCCTATACTGCAGCAGTCCTTCAGCGGTATAGGGACTGACGCACAGTCTGCTAATCACTAACACACAACCTGCTTGGTCCACAAAAGTTCTTATAAGGACTGGTAACTTGGTATAGGGTGCTACGGTACATAGGCCTGAGTGCGTTACAGTCTGCTGTTCTGTAAGGACCGCTATCGGTCCACAATACATAGGGTTGCCGTGCACTACTGCTGACCGCTGCCCTATACTGCAGCAGTCCTTCAGCGGTATAGGGACTGACGCACAGTCTGCTAAACACTAACACACAACCTGCTTGGTCCACAAAAGTTTTTATAAGGACTGGTAACTTGGTATAGGGTGCTACGGTACATAGGCCTGAGTGCAGTACAGTCTGCTGTTCTGTAAGGACCGCTATCGGTCCACAATACATAGGGTTGCCGTGCACTACTGCTGACCGCTGCCCTATACTGCAGCAGTCCTTCATTGGTATAGGGACTGACGTACAGTCTGCTAATCACTAACACACAACCTGCTTGGTCCACAAAAGTTCTTATAAGGACTGGTAACTTGGTATAGGGTGCTACGGTACATAGGCCTGAGTGCGTTACAGTCTGCTGTTCTGTAAGGACCGCTATCGGTCCACAATACATAGGGTTGCCGTGCACTACTGCTGACCGCTGCCCTATACTGCAGCAGTCCTTCATTGGTATAGGGACTGACGTACAGTCTGCTAATCACTAACACACAACCTGCTTGGTCCACAAAAGTTCTTATAAGGACTGGTAACTTGGTATAGGGTGCTACGGTACATAGGCCTGAGTGCGTTACAGTCTGCTGTTCTGTAAGGACCGCTATCGGTCCACAATACATAGGGTTGCCGTGCACTACTGCTGACCGCTGCCCTATACTGCAGCAGTCCTTCATTGGTATAGGGACTGACGTACAGTCTGCTAATCACTAACACACAACCTGCTTGGTCCACAAAAGTTCTTATAAGGACTGGTAACTTGGTATAGGGTGCTACGGTACATAGGCCTGAGTGCGTTACAGTCTGCTGTTCTGTAAGGACCGCTATCGGTCCACAATACATAGGGTTGCCGTGCACTACTGCTGACCGCTGCCCTATACTGCAGCAGTCCTTCATTGGTATAGGGACTGACGTACAGTCTGCTAATCACTAACACACAACCTGCTTGGTCCACAAAAGTTCTTATAAGGACTGGTAACTTGGTATAGGGTGCTACGGTACATAGGCCTGAGTGCGTTACAGTCTGCTGTTCTGTAAGGACCGCTATCGGTCCACAATACATAGGGTTGCCGTGCACTACTGCTGACCGCTGCCCTATACTGCAGCAGTCCTTCATTGGTATAGGGACTGACGTACAGTCTGCTAATCACTAACACACAACCTGCTTGGTCCACAAAAGTTCTTATAAGGACTGGTAACTTGGTATAGGGTGCTACGGTACATAGGCCTGAGTGCGTTACAGTCTGCTGTTCTGTAAGGACCGCTATCGGTCCACAATACATAGGGTTGCCGTGCACTACTGCTGACCGCTGCCCTATACTGCAGCAGTCCTTCATTGGTATAGGGACTGACGTACAGTCTGCTAATCACTAACACACAACCTGCTTGTTCCACAAAAGTTCTTATAAGGACTGGTAACTTGGTATAGGGTGCTACGGTACATAGGCTTGAGTGCGGTACAGTCTGCTGTTCTGTAAGGACCGCTATCGGTCCACAATAGATAGGGTTGACGTGCACCACTGCTGACCGCTGCCCTATACTGCAGCAGTCCTTCATTGGTATAGGGACTGACGTACAGTCTGCTAATCACTAACACACAACCTGCTTGTTCCACAAAAGTTCTTATAAGGACTGGTAACTTGGTATAGGGTGCTACGGTACATAGGCTTGAGTGCGGTACAGTCTGCTGTTCTGTAAGGACCGCTATAGGTCCACAATAGATAGGGTTGACGTGCACCACTGCTGACCGCTGCCCTATACTGCAGCAGTCCTTCAGCGGTATAGGGACTGACGTACAGTCTGCTAAACACTAATACACAACCTGCTTGGTCCACAAAAGTTCTTATAAGGACTGGTAACTTGGTATAGGGTGCTACGGTACATAGGCTTGAGTGCGGTACAGTCTGCTGTTCTGTAAGGACCGCTATAGGTCCACAATAGATAGGGTTGACGTGCACCACTGCTGACCGCTCACCTATACTGCAGCAGTCCTTCAGCGGTATAGGGACTAAGAGTTTTGTCACAGGGTCATTTAAAAAATGACATGCAGAGGAAGAGGCAGGCCCTTCCGCAGGGGTGGTAGGGGTAGGGCAGGAGCAACAGGCTTGAGCCAAAGTGGGAAGTTGCAGAAGGTGCGTTCAATTACTTTAAAGGATGCACCAGACTTGGTTGAGTGGCTCGCTCAGCCTTACTCTTCTGCACCCTCCTCATCCTCTCGATCTGCACCCTCTTCTTCACTCTCTGCTATGTGCACCCCCAAAGACACTACCACCAACAACACGACCACCACCACCACCACCACATACCTTCCGCTTGAGTCACTGGAATTATTTTCCGATCCATATCAAGAGGACATTTCTGATGCGCAGCCACTCTTGGTATTGGATCAGGAAGAGGAGGTAGCAACAAGCGCTACTCAGCAGTCTGACGCCAGTACCCAGATCAGCCCAAGGAGGAGGTTGGTCCCCGGTGTTGCTGCCTACTCTACTTATAGCGGTGGGGAAGGTGACGTTGATGATGACGTGTCTAGTGATGTCACGTGGGTGCCCACAAGAGAGGAAGAGGAGGGGAGTTCAGAGGGAGATATGGACCAGCAGATAGGGAGGAGAAGCAGCAATGACTTACATTGCACAGCAGGGACAAAGCAGACTGCAAATGTATCAGGAGCGAGTCATCGACCATGTACGGTCACATCTGGCGCTCCCAGGACACCGGCACATGGCTCCGCAGTGTGGGCTTTTTTTAACGTGTCCGCTGCTGACAATAGCGTTGCCATCTGCAATCTTTGCAGTCAACGCGTTAGTCGCGGTAAGCCCAATACTCACCTAGGGACGACCGCCTTAAGAAGGCACATGAGCAGCCATCACCGAGCCCAGTGGGAGCAACGGAACACACAAAGCCACACTGCAGGCTCTCACCGTCCAGCCTCGTCTTCTACTTCTCCTTCTCCTCTCTCCTCACAATTGTCCTCCACTCCACCTTCCATCACGCCAAGCTCACATTTTTCTGCAAAAAGGCAGGCTTCCGTGGGCCTAATGTTTGAGCGTAAAAAAATGATGACGCCGGATAACCCTCTTGCCCAACGGTTGGCGGCTGGCTTGTCAGAACTCATAGCCCGCCAACTACTGCCATATAAACTGGTGGACTCGGAGGCCTTTCGCAAATTTGTGGCCATTGGAACACCACAATGGAAGGTCCCAGGAAGGAAGTATTTCTCAGAGAAGGGCATCCCAGAGCTATATGGCCATGTTCAGCGGCAAGTGAATGTATCTCTGGCACACAGTGTCGGTGCCAAGATACATCTGACCACAGACACGTGGTCTAGCAAACACGGGCAGGGAAGGTATATCAGTTTTACTGCCCACTGGGTGAACCTTCTGACGGCCGTCAAGCATGTAACCCGTGGCACCCGTGTAGATTTGGTTTTACCGCCACGGATTGCATGCAGGCCTGACTCTTCTTCTCCTCCTCCTACTCCATCCTCCTCCCTCTCCTCCTCAGCTGCCTCCTCCTTTTCCGCTGCTAGCGTCTCTTCCACTGCACCGCCCAAGCTCCCCAGAACCTATTCCACATGCCAGGTGAGACGTTGCCATGCCGTGCTGCGTCTGTTGTGCCTGGAAGCAAAGAGCCACACTGGCCCGGCACTCCTTTCAGCTTTGCGTTCACAGGCAGATGAGTGGCTAACACCGCTCAATTTGACAGTTGGTAAAGTGGTGTGTGACAACGGTGCCAATCTGCTTAGCGCATTGAAACAGGGCAAAATCACGCACGTGCCGTGCATGGCACACGTCTTAAACTTGGTCGTGCAGCGATTCCTTGTCAAATACCCTGGGGTCCAGGACATCTTGCGGCAGGCAAGGAAAATCTCGGCCCATTTCAGAAGATCTTACACGGCCATGGCTCGCCTTGCTGACATTCAGCGGCGACACCATCTGCCGGTCAGACGTCTTATTTGCGATTGCCCGACGCGATGGAACTCAACCTTCTATATGCTTGATAGGCTGCTCCAGCAGAAACGTGCAGTTAACGTCTACCTGTATGAACTCTGCGAAAGAAACGGTTCTGGGGAGCTGGGTTTTTTTTCACCGCGCCAGTGGCTGCTCATGCGCGACACATGCAGACTTCTGCGGCCATTTGAGGAGATCACCAAACTGGTCAGTCGCAGCCATGGCGCCATCAGTGACATGGTACCTTATGCCTTCTTTCTGGAGCGTGCATTGCGTCGTGTCATTGATCAGGCTGTGGAGGAGCAGGAGCGGGAAGATGAGGAAGTCGCAATGCTGGATGAATTCCCAGGGGGGGCTACTCTATCTGAGACAAGTCAACAACAGGAGTCTGATGAGGAGTCAGAGGAGGATGGTGCCGGGGCGGATGAGCAGGAGCAAGAAGAGCATGCTTTAAACCTTTCTGGGATCCCTGTTGTGCGAGGATGGGGAGAGGAGAATGAAGAGGACGACATTATCCTGGATGATGAGCAGGAGCCAGGCCACCACACCGCTTCCACTTTAGTGCAAATGGGGGCCTTCATGCTCCAGTGTTTTAATAGGGACCCCCGTATAAAAAGCATGAGGGTCAAGGACCAGTACTGGGTGGCAACGTACTTAGACCCCCGGTACAAACACAAAATGGCGGAAATGTTACCGCCGTCGCAGAGGGCTGTCAGAATGCAGCACTTCCAGGCCTTGCTTCGAGAAATGCTGCATTCTGCTTTTGCGTGCGCTGGCAGAGGAGCAATTCCCACTCCCAGAGAAGGATTTGCGGGTACCAATCCAACAGCGCCTGCAAGAAGAGGCCGGTTTGAAGATGTGTTGGTGACTTCGGATATGAGGTCATTCTTTCAGCCGACCCATCGACAGGTGTCATCCGGATCCAGCATCAGGGAACGCCTAGACCGTCAGGTGTCCGACTACATTGGGTTAACGGCCGATGTGGACGCTCTGAGGAGTGATGAACCCCTAGACTACTGGGTGGGCAGGCTTGACCTCTGGCCAGAGCTTGCCCAATTTGCAATCGAACTGTTGGCTTGCCCCTCATCCAGTGTCCTGTCCGAAAGGACGTTCAGCGCAGCAGGGGGGATTGTGACCGATAAGCGTACTCGCCTAGCTCACCACAGTGTTAACTACCTCACATTTCTAAAAATGAATGAGGCATGGATCTCGGAGGAATTCAACACATGTGATCAGTAGACCATGTATATGTCTATAAACAATTTTTGGAATCAAGCACACAGACCTTCTTAATTCATTTGGCTCACTTCCCTGACCCAAAAAAGCACACCGTACTATATGCCCCTACCCTCCTCTTTGAAGAGGTTGAGCGGTGTCATATTTCTACTGGGGCTGCTTATTATGAGGGGTTCCCACCATCCCTGTGCTGTGCTGACTTCCTCCTGGGTGTTCTTATTATGAGGGGCTCCCACCATCCCTGTGCTGTGCTGACTTCCTCCTGGGGGTTCTTATTATGAGGGGATCACACCATCCCTGTGCTGTGCTGACTTCCTCCTGGGGCTGCTTACGGTGCTGCTGTCAGCGCTGTATGTCACGGAGCTGCTGTCAGCGCTGTATGTCACGGAGCTGCTGTCAGCGCTGTATGTCACGGAGCTGCTGTCAGCGCTGTATGTCACGGAGCTGCTGTCAGCGCTGTATGTCACGGAGCTGCTGTCAGCGCTGTATGTCACGGAGCTGCTGTCAGCGCTGTATGTCACGGAGCTGCTGTCAGCGCTGTATGTCACGGTGCTGCTGTCAGCGCTGTATGTCACGGAGCTGCTGTCAGCGCTGTATGTCACGGAGCTGCTGTCAGTGCTGTATGTCACGGAGCTGCTGTCAGCGCTGTATGTCACGGAGCTGCTGTCAGCGCTGTATGTCACGGAGCTGCTGTCAGCGCTGTATGTCACGGTGCTGCTGTCAGCGCTGTATGTCACGGAGCTGCTGTCAGCGCTGTATGTCACGGAGCTGCTGTCAGTGCTGTATGTCACGGAGCTGCTGTCAGCGCTGTATGTCACGGAGCTGCTGTCAGCGCTGTATGTCACGGAGCTGCTGTCAGCGCTGTATGTCACGGTGCTGCTGTCAGCGCTGTATGTCACGGAGCTGCTGTCAGCGCTGTATGTCACGGAGCTGCTGTCAGCGCTGTATGTCACGGAGCTGCTGTCAGCGCTGTATGTCACGGAGCTGCTGTCAGCGCTGTATGTCACGGAGCTGCTGTCAGCGCTGTATGTCACGGTGCTGATGTCAGTGCTCTGTATTACGGTGCTGCTGTCAGTGCTCTGTATCTCCTGCACCCTCTTGTTTGCCTACCCTGGTCCCTGACCTTCCCTCTCCTCCATTGCCTTCATTAGCTCCATAGTCCTGAATTGTCAGAACAATTTCCCAAATAAAAAAAAAATGCTTGTAGTTATCGATCCCAAATTCACCTCATACATGTATTATGCTATTGTCCAGGTGGTGGGACTACGTGCTACCCCCTAATAATTACCCCGTGGCCGCAAATTCGACCTAAAGGTTTGCGAAATTCGCCTCCCATTGAAGTCAATGGAGCCCGCGGCGAACGGTCGTTTTCGCGAACGTTTGTGCCCGTTCGCGTTTCGCGTTCGCGAAACGTCCCGTCGGAAGTTCGTCCATCACTAGTTCTCAAGCCTAAACCTTTTCTATCCTAACGCATTGCATTAAGGGAAAAAATGTTTAGCTACACTATATTGTCCAAAAAATTGGGACGCCTGCCTTTACACGCACATGAACTTTAATGGCATCCCAGTCTTAATCCGGAGGGTTCAATATTGTGTTGGCCCACCCTTTGCAGCTATAACAGCTTCAACTCTTCTGGGAAGGCTGTCCACAAGGTTTAGAAGTGTGTCAGTCAAGTTCCTCCACCCCAAACTCGCTCAACCACACTATGTTGGGCCACCCCTCCAAATCATTTGGTGGAGGGGGGATTATGGTGTGGGGTTGTTTTTCATGGGTTGGGTTTGGCCCCTTAGTTCCAGTGAAGGGAACTCTTAAGGCGTCAGCATACCAAGACATCATGAACAATTTCATGCTCCCAACCCCCTACCGGCGCGGCTCTGACGGTGCATCCAACCCCCTCCCAGTGCGGCTCTGGCAGTGCATCCAACCCCGCCATCGTGCGTGGCTCTGGCAGTGCATCCAACCCCGCCATCGTGCGTGGCTCTGGCAGTGCATCCAACCCCCCCGTGCGGCTCTGGCAGTGCATCCAACCCCCTGTGCGGCTCTGGCACTGCATCCAACCCCCCCTGGCCTGGCTCTGGCAGTGCATCCAACCCCTCGGCGCGGCTTTGGCAGTGCATCCAACCCCCTCCCGGTGCCGCTCTGGCAGTGCATCCAACCCCCTCCCGGCGCGGCTCTGGCGGTGCATCCAACCCCCTCCCGGCACAGCTCTGGCGGTGCATCCAATCCCCCTCCCGGCGCGGCTCTGGCGGTGCATCCAATCCCCCTCCCGGCGCGGCTCTGGCGGTGCATCCAATCCCCCTCCCGGCGCGGCTCTGGCGGTGCATCCAACCCCGCCATCGTGCGCGGCTCTGGCAGTGCATCGAACCCCTCCCCGCGCGGCTCTGGAAGTGCATCCAACCCCTACGTGGCTCTGGCAGTGCATCCAATCCCCCTCCCGGCGTGGCTCTGGCAGTGCATCCAATCCCCCCCGGCGCGGCTCTGGCAGTGCATCCAATCCCCCTCCCTGCGTGGCTCTGGCAGTGCATCCAATCCCCCTCCCGGCGCAGCTCTGGCAGTACATCCAATCCCCCTCCCGGCGCAGCTCTGGCAGTGCATCCAATCCCCCTCCCAGGGCAGCTCTGGCAGTGCATCCAATCCCCCTCCCGGCGCGGCTCTGCCAGTGCATCCAATCCCCCTCCCGGCACGGCTCTGGCAGTGCATCCAACCCCGCCATCGTGCGTGGCTCTGGCAGTGCATCCAACCTTCCAATCCCCCACCATGCGTGGCTCTGGCAGAACGCCCTGACACTTACCAGGCAGCAGCTCCTCTCTATTGTGTGTCTCTCATCCACTCCTCTTCCTAAGCACCAGGCATCCAATAGGGTGGCCTGGCACTTTGGCCAAACAAGAAACAGGTCTGACGCCCCCTGCCTCCTGATTGGCAGGGAGGAAGGTTAGTGTGAAAATAGCGAAAATGTATTTGTTATCATCACACAATTGGGTGGGATCAGGGCATACTCCCTGCGCCCCGCTCCCACCCTATTTTGAAGCCTCTGGCTCTAATCAGGTTCTTCAAAAAAATACCACTCTCTCCCACCCCCGCCATAGGAATCCATGCGTCCAGCGTCCTGAAAGGAGCCGGGCGCATGGATGGGGGGGTGGCACCCATGCGCCTATTGTGCATGAGCCACCACTACAAGCTCCATGCAGGTGAGGTTGTGGTTGGGATTCAAACCAACACCCCTAGTGCTGCCAGGCAAATGTGCTGCCAGTGCCCACCATGTTGAAAGCTCAGCACTAACAATACCCCCGCTGAAACAAAATGTACCTGGGAACCTATGATCTGTCAGATTTGGGTCAAATCTATTGCTATATTTATTTAGGTTTACTGTATAAGGAAAATGTAGAATCCTTATTGTTCTTTTTTTTTTTTGGGTGGGGTGGGGACTTCATTTTAAATCCTCAAACATTGGAAGATCTAGCACAAGCCCTGCCAACACTCCTAATGAACGCACACAGCTCAGCCAGTTGGAGCGATATGCCACAGAGTTTTCTGTGGCGCAGATGTGCCAGTCTGCATAAATTCTCTCTTCACCTCACTCTGACCCACACTGTGCAAACATGTTCAGCGTTCCTTTTCTGCTTCGGCTTCCCATTGTGCCACCTCACCCCCCTGACCTCACCCAGTCAATGAAGGGGCAACCCCTCCCATGTGGTCGAGAGAATGCCGCAGCCTGCAATCCTTCGAGGCCTGTTACAACGTATATCCCGGCCAAACCCTGTTCTTGTAATGGGATTCTAGGATCATGACAGACAATGAACAAGGCTGTGCACACAGTCGGCAAAGGTTCTTACACACGGGCGGGAGCTGACAGCGATTAATGAAAGAGTCACTTTATAAGGAAATGCCACAAAATATGGCACAAAATATGGTACCAAAAAAAAATAAAAATAAAATTATTTTGTAAATGTTCTATTTTATATATGAATGCTGTGAAAAATTACACACTTGTAGTCATGGCAATATTGAGAATATATGAGAATGAGTGAAGTTAAACGTTTTTCTTTTCCCGAATTTTCAGAGAAAAGCTGAAAATTTTGGCAAAATTTTACCATTTTGTCTAAATACATTGGAAGAAAAATGAAAGTGTTTTTTTATCCCAACATTTCATATTTTTGATATGTGTCTGTTGTACCATGCTTTGGCGTAGTACCCTCCCAGTTAGTGTAGGTTGTTTCTTTTGTAAATTTAGTATAGCTCCTTTATAATCAGTTGAGCAGGGGTTGATTGTTCTAGCCTGCTCAGTGTTACACAGGATGCTGGTATGATTGCTGGCCCCTGCATTCTACAAGAGTCTAGAATTACAGTGGGAGGATGAATGGGGGAGCAACTTGAATATTTATGGAAACGTAGCCAATCCCTGGAAGGATGTGTCCAGAAGATGGCTGGGGGAGTCATAAATAGCCTGGAGCCTAGAGCAAGGGGCTTTTGATTGTTGTAGCCTGCACAATGTTACACAGGCTACTGGTCTGATTGCTGCCCCCTGCATTCTACAAGAGTCTAGAATTACAGTGGGAGGATGAATGGGGGAACAGATTGAATATTTATGGAAGCGTAGCCAATCCCTGGAGGGATGCATCCAGAAGATGGCTGGGTGACTCATAAATACTCTGGAGCCTAGAGCAAGGGGCTTTTGATTGTTGTAGCCTGCACAATGTTACACAGGCTGTTGGTCTGATTGCTGCCCCCTGCATTCTACAAGAGTCTAGATTTGCAGTGGGTGGATGAATGGGGAAGCATCTTGAATATTTATGGAAGCGTAGCCAATCCCTGGAGGGGGGTGTCCAGAAGATGGCTGGGGAACTCATAAATAGCCTGGAGCCTAGAGCAAGGGGCTTTTGGATCCTGAAAGAAAGGGGGCCCAGTGACTGGTGATAATACGAAGCTGTGTCTCCCTCATTAAAAGAGAGGTTCAGCATTTTTTTTTCAAGAATCATACTTACCTAGATGGATGCAGCATTGGTCCGATGCTGCACATGTCCTGCACGGCTCTACAACCGAGCAATCAAACACTACTGATCAGTCAGTTCTCAGAGCTTTGTGAGCAGAGAGCTGGTGACTGCCAGTGAGGGGGAGATTTGTGCAAAGAGGGGATTTTTTTTTTGTGTGTGTGTGGGGGGTGGGGGGGGGGGGATTGTGCTATTAGGGGTATTCATGCTTGGATGGGGATTTGGTGGAGGGGAATGTGTGCTGGCAGGTCAGGATTTGGAGTCGGGGGGAGGGGGGAGGATTTGTGCTCTAAGGCGAAATTTTGATGGGTAAAAGATCTGTGCTAGGAGGGGGATTTTTTTTGGCAGGGGGAGGGAATTTGTGCTAGGAGGGGAAATTCGAAAGGAGTGGGGGATATATACTTGGATGAGGAACTGGTGGAGGGGAATTTTTGCTGCAAGGTCGGGGTTTGGAGTGGGAGGGGAAATAATTTGTGCTTGGCGGGGAAATTTTGAGGGGTAAAGGATTTGTGCTAGGTGGGGAGAGATTTTTGTGTGGGGGGGGGGGGGTTGTGCTATTGGGGGTATTCGTGCTTGGATGGGGGTTTGGTGAAGAGAGGTTTGTGCTGGGAGGTCAGGATTTGGAGTCGGGAGGGGGGAGGATTTGTTCTCTAGGGCGAAATTTGAAGGGTAAAAGATCTGTGCTAGGAGGGTTTTTTTTTTTGCCAGGGGGAGGGAATTTGTGCTAGGAGGGGAAATTTAGAAGGAGTGGGGGATATACACTTGGATGAGGAACTGGTGGAGGGGAATGTTTGCTGCAAGGTCAGGATTGGGAGTGGGAGGGGAAAGGATTTGTGCTTGGTGGGGAAATTTTAAGGGGTAAAGGATTTGTGCTAGGTGGGGAGAGATTTTCTTTTGGTGGGGGAATTTGTGCTAGTAGGGATGCTTAAGGGGTATTTGTGCTAGAAGGGGAGATTTGGAGGGGATGGGGATTTGTGCTTGGATTGGGGATTGGTGCAGAGGAGGGGTGAATTTGGAGTGGGAGGGGAGAGGATTTTCTGCTCGGAGGGAAACTTTTTTTGAGATGGAGGGGCAGGGGCAATTTGTGCTGGGGTATATGAAAAGAGAGAAGATTTGAACTTGGTGGGGCAAAGATTTTTGCTGGGAATGGGGAATTTTATAACAGTGGTGGATTTGTACTGGGAGGAAGGGGGGATTTAAGCTTGGGGCATAAGCATGCAAGTTGGTACTCAATATTTTTCTTTTGGGGGGAGGATTTTTGCTGAAACATATTTTTTTTCTGGGGGGAAGGGGCACAATTTGACCCATTTGCCCAGGGCTCTAGGTGACCTTGTCCTGGCATTGTCTCCACCCCCACCTCTTATGCAGCTGAGAACAAAGAATTTCTGAAAAAAGGGTATTTAGAATTTATTGCACCCCCCCCCCCCCCTTTTCTTTTTTTTTTTTTTTTTTTATGGTTTTAACAATCCCAGTAATATACAATATTTATCTGACAATCTATAAGAAGACTATAATTTTCTTTTCGGTAGACTCTTCCTTAGGTAGACTATATAGAATATTTCTAAACATGCATCCTTCATGCAAACAACCTTTTCACCTTATTTGTTTTATTTACACACGTCACCAACATAAATCAAATGAATCCTTTTTGCTTTTTTTTTTTCCGGGTTTAATCCACTGTTGTGCTGCTGAACTATTTATTCTGGCAGGTCATCATTTCAAGCTGGCGCAGTAAAAGCGGTATTTTCTCCGCCGTACCTGCCAATACTGTGAAATCAACGGGCCGGTGATATGACTAACTACTTATTAGCGGCACTTTATATTTTCTTGAAATAATTCCATTCTTTGTGACTGCAAATTGCTTAGCAGTCCCAACAACGTTTTCCAGGAGCAGAAAATTTCCCTCTCTGCGCCGTCCCGGGTGGCTCCGTGGCAAGGCAAGCAATCCTATTATATTAAAAGTTAAGATTTTCAACGCTTGTAATAAAAGCAGGCGGTCATTATAAATCTGCTGTTTTTTTTTCTAAGCTTTAAAATGTAAGAGCATTTAAACACTTCTCCCAATCATTTCCATTACCCCCTCCCCCCAAAACCCTCAACCCCAGCAGTGTCAGATAGAGATATTTCCCCAGCTAATATTCTAGCAGCATAACAACGATTTAATTTATATAAAGTGGTTTGTGTGGTGATGGAAGAAAAGGGAAAAAATAAAATATATAAATACAACTAAGCATGTGTGCCTGGCATTTAAAATTGATGGAATGTCACAGACATCATATTACTGAAAGGCTTTTCAAATAGTGTGAGCAGCTTTTTTTTTTATTTTCCCAGACAGTTCTCAGCAAAAATAATAAAAAGAAAAAAATGCATAATTTATTTTACATGAAAGATATTACTCTTTTAAAGTCATCATCAGATGATAAAGTATTAAAGAGACATTTGGTTATGAAATCACTATATTATTATTATTATTATTATTATTAATAGTATTATTATTATCATCATTATTGGTATGATTAATAAAAATAATCTTAATCAGATGGTAAATTTTATGAACCGACAATTGATTAGGATCTTATAACAGTATTATTATTATTATTATTATTATTATTATTAATAATAATAATATTATAATTAATAATATTCTTAATCAGATGGTAAATTTTATGAACCGACAAATTGATTAGGATCTTATAACAGTATTATTATTATTAATAATATTATTAATCATAATAATATTATGATTAATAATATTCATAATCAGATGGTAACGTTTATGAAGAGACATTTGGTTAAGATTTCATTACATTATTATTATTATTATTTTCAATATAAAAATGAATAATAATAATAATTATCATTATCAGATGATAAGGTATATGAAGAGAAATTTGGCTAGTATTTCATCATATTATTATTATTATTATATATTTTTATCATCAGATGGTAAAGTTTATTAAAGGACCATTGATTAGGATCTCATTACATTATTATTATTATTATTGTTGTTATTATTTTTGTTATTATTATTTATACTGTATACTTATCATCGGATGGGAAAGTATAAGAAGTGATATTTGATTAGGATTTCATTATATTATTATTATTATTATTATTATTATTATTATTATTATTATTAATAATAATAATAATAATAATAATAATAATAATAGTAATACTATTCATAATTAGATGGTAAAGTTTATGAAGAGACATTTGGTTAGGATTTCATTACATTATTATTATTATCATTAATAATAATAATAATAATAATAATAATATAAAAAATAATAATAATCATCATCGTCATCATCATTATCAGATGATAAGGTATATGAGAAATTTGGCTAGTATTTCATGATATTATTATTATTATTATTGTTATTATTATTATTATATATTTTTATCATCAGATGGTAAAGTTTATTAAGGGAGCATTGATTAGGATCTTGTTATATTATTATTGTTATTATTATTATTATTGTTATTAATAATAATAATATGATTATTGTTATTATTATTATTTATACTGTATACTTATCAGATGGGAAAGTATAAGAAGTGACATTTGGTTAGGATCCCTTTACATTATTGTTATTAATAAAACATTTTTTAGCCCCCCTCTGACACACCAAAGGCACAATAGAACCTCCAGAGTCACCAGGGGGCAGGCTAACATTTCACCCCAGGGCTAAAATAGGGTGACGGGAAAGGATATTGGGCGCCAGACACATTTGTTTATTCCTGAACGGTGAAGGAGGTGAGGGTTCGGGGTCCCAGATACTGTATCAGATCACTTAGAGACTCTCTAGATCGGCGATCTGCAATTAGCGGACCTCCAGCTGTTGCAAAACTACAAGTCCCATCATGCCTCTGCCTCTGGGTGTCATGCTTGTGGCTGTCAGAGTCTTGCTATGCCTCATGGGAATTGTATTTCTGAAACATCTGGAGGTCCGCTAATTGCATATCCCTGCTCTAGATCAATGCTCAGCTTTATAGTGTCAGAGCCAACCAGGCAACACTGCAAACACATTGCCAACTTTCAGTGTGTCCTCCAAGTGACCGGCACCGGGGGCCTTCTAAGAGACCAGCCTTCTTCCTGGCTCTCCCCGGTGAGGGTCCACCTCTGGGTCTCCTCCTTGGCACAGCTTCCTCCAGATCAGGTAGGACAGCCTCAGGACCACTTCAGCACATGTTAGGCCCCAAAACAGGCTAGCATAGGGTGAGCAGACATCTCCAGTTTCTGAGAACAGTCCCCGGATTGAGGATACTGTCCCTGAACCAAGTCTGTCCCCGGTTTTGTCCCCGGATTGGGGCAATTTCAAAGACAGTCAATGCAGAATAGAAAAAAAAATCTGAATTACAATCCCCCCCTCTGTCGCTCCTACTACTAGCTTAGGGGAGTGTTTTTTTTCTCCATTATCCCTGCCCCTTTCTGATGATCATGTGCTGGTCGGAGCTGATGGAATATTTCTTCAGTTTCAGGTGCATGCCCATCCAGATAGGCTCACATGTTCTGCCTTGGCTCAAGTCCTGCTTATCTCCTTGCCTTCTCTGGCGGAGTGATCTTCCTCCTTTTCCCACCCAATAGTACCCGGGGCCCGAAGAGTAAGGCTTGACAGGCTGTGAGGCCGGCGGCGATGGGCCGAGAGTCGCTGATTGCCGACATTGCTAGTGAAAAAAAAAATATGTCTCCGGATTTCATTTTAAAAATCTGGTCACCTTAGGCTAGCAGAGCTCCATTCATCAGCACCTCCCTCAGCCCAAGGAAAGAGAATGAGCACATGACCTGTCCCAAATATTTTTATATATAAGCAGCACAGTGACTGAGTGGTTAGCACTTCCACCTATCAGAAATAGGGTCTTTGGTTCACATCCCAAACATGACACTACCTCCACAGAGTTTGTATGTTCTCCCTGCACCTACATGGGTTTCCTCCGGGTACCCCAGTTTCCTCCCACACTCCAAAGACATGCTGGTAGATTAACTGGCTCCAGTCTAAATTGCTCCTAGTATGCGTATGTATTAATGTGAGTTAGGGACCTTAAATTGTCAGCTTCTTGAGTGCAAGGACTGATGTGAATGTATCCATATCTCCCAGCTGTCCCTGATTTCGAGGGACTGTCGATCGGAACAAAGACCCTCTGTCCCTCTTTCCTCCTCATTTGCCCCTCATTTTGGTCTGATCTATATAGTTGTATACAAAATGGATTTTTTATCTTTCAGAAAGTGTTTACCAGTGCTAAACCTTTTCTCTAATTTCTAAATTGCTGCATTTGTAAATTTCAAAAGCCAATATAAAGGAATAGTAGTGTTAAAAAAAAAAAACACTTGTGGGTTTAACTTCTCCTTTAAAGGGGTGTGTCAGGGGGTGTGTCCTATTCCCACATACCTTTTGCTAATAGGTGTTCACATCTCAAAAAGTTAGGAGGTGTGGTATAAGGAATATGTAAATTGTTGTGTAAATTGACAGCGCTATATAAGTACCTGTAATAAATACATGTATATCCTCCCCCAGCATGCACCAGTGGCCTAAATATCTTACTGGATTGGCTTAAAGCGGGAGTTCCGCTGTTTTTTTTTTTTTTTTTTTTAAAGCCAGCAGCTGCAAATACTGCAGCTTCTGACTTTTAAAATAAGGACACTTACCCGCCCAGCGTGCCCACGATGTCGGCACCCGAACCGGATCTCTCAATCGTCTCTCGGGTGCTGCCGCCGCCATCTTGGGTATGGGAATCAGGAAGTGGAGCCTTGTGGCCTCATTTCCCGGTTCCCTACTGCGCATGCGCGAGTCGCGCTGCGCAATAAGGATGGTCCCCGCTGTCTCTGGGATCCGTGTGTTTCCCAGCAGACAGCGGGGGACCTGCGGAAAGGGGCGTAGATTCTGCGGAAAGGGGCGTAGATTCTGCAGATATCTATGCCGGAAGTGGGTGCAGATACCTGTACTGTACAGGTACCTGCACCCCCCTCCCCCCTGAAAGGTGCCAATTGTGGCGCCGGAGGGGGGGAGGGTTCCAATGAGCGGAAGCTCCGCTTTAGGGTGGAGCTCCGCTTTAAGAAAAAAATAAATAATTATAACTTAGTTCGGGAAATCTCATACTATGACCAGTGACCTCTACTGGCGATGATGAGAAATCACAAGCCAACTTAGGCTTAGGGATAAACCAGCTGAACAACTTTTCAATCGGTCTAAGCTAACTACAACCCAGCCAAAAACGAAATTTACATACTAGCCCCTGTTTAGGACAAGGTGGAGATATATATATATATATATATATATATATATATATATATATATATATTTAGGACCAGGGGGCTACGCAATAAAAACCCAACAGGGGCTCTAACTCTTCTACACTCTAGCCAAAACTTAAAAAAATAAAAAAAGTTTTGGCTTTATCACACAAAGACGGACTCTTAACACACATCTTGTACACTCACAGAACCAATAACAGTCCTTGATCTCTCTTTAGGTGTATGCCCATACATTGTTAATATATATATATTTAGTTTTAATTAAGAGCGGAGGTACAATTTTGGCAGTCATCGTCTGGAAGGAAAAAAAAAATAAAAAAAAAACCTGCCAAGGTCACCTATACTGCTATCGCCGGCGTGATGTATAGATAATTATATAGCAAAGCCAATTTTTGTATTCCATATCTCATCCATCATTATGTCACCAAGTTAGGTCCTGTTGCAGACGATGATACAGATAAAACTCTACAATTTATTGAATTCCAATGCGGTCATTAGGCTTAAAGCTGGTTTTAGCTGAACGTGGATCTTCTCAATGACCATGCAATAATAAAAATAGCAGATATATAAATGGAAATGTCACCAGGAAACGCCGGCCATTTTTAAGGTTAAGTACTTAAAGAACAATTGCGAAAAATATATAAAAAGACGAATATGCGAGTCTACTTTTTTTTTTTCTTCTGCTGGTGTACTCCTAACCTATTTCCAATAAAAATAAATAGTTTTTTAGCATTTTAATAAAACATTCTCAGTTTTGCATTCACTTGTAAATATATGTGGAAACCAGGCCATGTGCAGACGCCTGTTCATTGTGAATCCACTGTAGTCTATGGCAGTGTTTCTCAACTCCAGTCCTCAAGGCACCCCAACAGGTCATGTTTTCAGTCTCTCCATTATTTTGCACAGGTGATCAGTTTCCCTGCCTTAGTAATTACCACAGCCGTTTCATCCAATGGAAATCCTGAAAACATGACCCGATGGGGCGCCTTGAGGACTGGAGTTGAGAAACACTGGTCTATGGGAACACCAACACTGGGGAAATAAAAGAGAACAGACCTATCTGGAAGTTATCCCCTATACCAGGGGTCTCTAAACTGTGGCCCGAGGGCCAGATGTGGTCTTTTGCTAGCCTTTATCTGGCCCTTGGGGCACTATTCTTCCTACTGACACTAGCAATGGGGCATTATGTCTTCCACTGATACCAATGATGGGATACTATTCCTCCTACTAATACCAATAATGGGGCACTACTCCTCCTACTGACCACCAACCCTGAGGCCATATTTATTCTCACTGATGTTGGGCTTGGGGCATTTTTTACCCCCGCTCGCCACAATCCGGCCCTCCTAATGTCTGAAGGACAGTTGACTGGCCCTTTGTTTGAAAAGTTTGGAGACTCCTGCCCTATACAGTACATTGCTGAATCCGCAGTCACAAAAGGGACAAAATGTAGGTTCACATTTGTAGGGACAAATGTAGGTTCAACTTTTCAGAAAAAAATGAAATTGTGAATTAACAAGTGTCATGTTAGCGGGTCACCAGTACTTAAAGCGGAAGTTACATTTTTGGGTGGAACTCCGCTTTAAGGAGGGTGGGTGGGGAGAGTGTAAGGTGTTCGCCTTTTCACTTTTTCTGAAAAGGTGAACTAACCCTTTAAAGCATTTCTAACCCTAAAAAAACACAATGTAATGTATTTAAAAATAATAATAATATATCAAGGGAGCATTAATGGTTTGTCCTGGTCTGTTTAGGGTCTAATAGGCTGGGAGTTTGATTGCTTCCCCCCGCCTCTGAAAGGTGCTCTACAGGCTTGGGGTGGGAGATTCAAATTGTTCAGACTTAATATTTTTTAGGTTCTGGCCAATCCCTGAAGGGGAAGTGTCCACTAGGGGGCAGGAATGGAGATAAATAGTCTGAGATACCATAGAGCAGGGTTCCTTCTCCCCAGGAGGGTTCCAGAGGAACTCAAGCAGCCTATGGACTGAACACCTGCTCTAAAGGGGCTTCAAAAGTGCCAGGACTTGAATAAACTTTGCTCAGAGCTGATTGCAGAACCACAGCACATGGAGATCTGGTTCTAAGGGGTGCCGTGTCACTCATTGGACCGTGTCCAGAGGAAGCAGGAAGGTGGCAGCTGTCCTGGGGACTTGTGAGTAGTGATCTTGAACTGATCACTGCAGCTTTGTCCTGGAAGCTGCATTTGGTACCAGCAGTTGCGCATTGATGCACAGTAACCGGATCCCCAAAGACTTGCCCCATGGTCTTCAGCTGTGGGGCCTTGCACTTTTCACCACTAGCCACCATTACTAGTAGGAGAGACTATCATCTAATTACTAATCACTAAGCGTTTTTGAAGCACCTCTCCTCCCCATTGAAGTCCTTCTAGTATTAAACCAAAAGAAAGACATTCCCTTAGACCAGTGGTCATCAAATCCCGTCCTCAGGGCCCACTAACAGGCCAGGTTTGCAAGATAACTGAAATACATCACAAGTGATATCATTTGCTGCTCAGTGATTGCAGTATTCTAGTCTTCATCTCCCCGAGGTAATACATAAAACCTGGCCTGCTAGTGGGCCCTGAGGACAGGAGTTGATGACCACTGCCTTAGACTGTTTTATTGGAGCCAGTGTGAATGGACTGTTGCTTGAATAAATGGGTGGCCTCTGTACTGTTTGGAAAAACCCAGTCTGTATCAGCGGCCCCTGCAGGGGTAGCCTTACATATTGTATTTTATATATTTACCAACATTTTAGTCCCGATCCCGAGTACACCATTAACCCCACCCTCACCCAGTGACTGGGTGATGCCACCAAGATTCTGCCCACTCACTGATGTGGCACTTGAATCCTCCTCCAATCACTGTAATAGATGACTTATTGAGTTACTGAGTGTGCACAAGGGTGACGATGTGAACCCAGGACATTGCCCAGGACACAGTATCATTGGGAGTTCCAAGATATGGGACTGTCCTGCAAATCCAAAGCAGTTGGCATCTATGAGCCTACCAGTACTTAAATGTGGAGGTCACATTGATTTTCTGTTTTCAGGCTTTTGATCTTGCCAGCAACAATTGCTGTCCTAGGGAGACAATGCTCATACACTGCATTGTTTCTGTGAAAAAGCATTGTTGTCCCACTGTAGTAGGCACCGTTACTACAGGGATCTCCACTAGCTTCCGAGACCAATGCCAAGTGTCTGGTCTGATACATTGTAATCACAGGAGGTTGCTCACTCTGCCCGGAGACCATTCAAAGAATGATTTGTATTTTCTCAATGGATGCAAAGCATTCTCTGATTGGAAGAGATGGAGATCAGGACGTAACCACCTACCTCTCCACCTCATCCAATCAAGAGAACATTTTGCCCTTTGTTGGACCATCAGTCTCCCTTGGGGAAGTTTGTGATAGGGTGACAACACAGAGCACCATTGAAAGAGCCTCTTTGAAGAACCATTCCTCCAGAATAACTTGCTAGAGGCCAAAGGTAGGCCTGGATCAGTCTCCATTTTGCTTCTGTAGGTGGGCTTGACTCTATGAAGCCCCTGCTCTCTGATAAATGTAAAAGTGTCCAAGTAGTACCAAGTAGTGTACCAATTGTAGGAGATGGAGCTGCCCCATTTGTCCCAACTAAGGGACGTCCTAAAAACAGGACATGGAGCTTCCAGCAAAGTCTACTGTTTGGCCTGTCAAAGACCTATAAAAGCAATTGCAAGCAAAGAGCAGCCTCAGTTGTGCACCAATGTTTTTTTTTTCTTTTGTTTTAAAAGTGCGGAACGACACCACAGCTACGAGCCAAGCGTTTTTTTGCTCATAGTTGCAGTGTGGTCCCATTGATCTCAAATGGCCAAGTTTGACAGTTTCAGGGCTCATTCACATGAGCGTTGTTCAACATTCTAATTGTTCTTCATAGAGAATTTGACAAGCAGTGAGAAGATATTGTATTGCCTTCTCACCACCAGCTTCAGCCCCTTAATCACCACACTTGGCACGCAGTTGCGGAGAGCTTGTAGAGTGGCCCCATTCGCGTAAACGGACTGCATTTGGCGAGTGCTACACTTTGTGAAAACCACAGTGGGTATCATTCCTGTTTAGCATGGTGGCCATGGCATGTGTACACCCCTGGCTGCTGCCTCTACGGGAGTAACCGTTGGGGCTAGGCTTGTGCAATTCGTTTCGTAACGAATCAAAATTCGGCCGAATTTTGCATCTTTCGGACATTCGGATGCATCCGAATAAAAAAAATAACGAATAACAACGAATACGAAAGAAATATAACAAATGAATTCGAATGAATTTGGTAATTCTTTAAAGATCTAATGAAACAAAAGGTCAGCTCAAAGTAAATCTTATAGTCCAATCAGCTAATTAATTTTGTGCCGGAGGATGGATTACTGGCAAAGTGCATTCCTGAGAACTGAGTGAGAAGGGTGTTGTATTGTATTTGAGCCGAGGAGAAGAGACGTTGTCATTGTGTGTGTTAAAAGATTCAATAAACAAACGACTTTCCAAACTACGAATCGTTATCACGAATGTCTATACGTACATAAATAGCGAATTTCAACGAATACGAACAAATGAATTCGACACTCTACGAATAATAACGAATTATCCGAAAAGGTATTAACGTAACATAACGAATATAACAAAACTAAATGATGTATTTTACAGATGACAACGAACCGAAACTAAACAAAATTTTTCCGTTGTGCACAAGTCTAGTTGGGGCCCATAAAAGCTCAACTGTTGGTTTTGCTGCCCCCAACAGCTATTGCAAACTTTGCATCCCAAATTAAAATTGTCATGACCACAAAGCAAAGCATCCCTGCATATATATAGCTCTGTCAAGGCTGTAATGTTAGAATTCCAGTGGGTGTCCAGAGTCAGTAAAATCAGGTCTTAGCCCTTCATTATTTGCTTTTGGAAGAACGGTTTCCAAAAACAGAACATCGTGAAAACAGTGTAGACGTAGAACAGCTCGTGCAATGGGACCGGATTTTGGATCAACGTGCGCCTGTCTACCGGAGTGATGATCGAAACCCTCGGAAATAGGAACATTGTCTGCTGGCCTCACATGTCCGATGAAATAAGAAGTAATTATGGTAATGCAGACTCATTACGAAGCTGTAACTACTGTTACCTGCTAATTCAGATGTAGGGAGAAGCGGAGTTCTCATTCCCGGGATGTGCTGGTGAGGAACCCCGGGGCAAACCTTATCTGAATATAAACCTGCCATGAATTTAAATTAACGCCACTAATTTCTGCTTTCATTTACTTACCAAACAAAGCTGTTTAAGACAAGCTGTCAAGTTTAATGTTTTTGGCACTTCTCCGAACAACTTGGCAACTGAATCAAAGTCTCTATTGTCTTCCTTTTTTTTTTTCTAACACGCTTCCAGTCTTTTTTTTAACTTTTCCTAAAGTTTATTTTCTATTTGTCAGTTCTGTGCAGTGAAAGCGCTCTCTTACCTTTCGGATATGAATTAATCACTAACTATTCTCGTTTACGTCTTCCCGAGGCCTTTCTGGGTTAAAATAGAACTATTTTTGGATGGAAATAATGGGGAGGGTTAGAACCATGTAAATATACTATCAGTAGAACCTACCTATGATACCCAGTGGTGGCTGGTGAGTTTTTTTTTGGGGGTGCAGCAAACAACCTCCCATCCCCCCCCCAACTGGCACCCACTCCCCCTGCTGTTTGCCAGCCAGTCCGGCACCTACCCCATCGTGGCGGGTGGCAGGCTGAAGGCAGCATGGTGCAGTGGCTCGTGTCCTTTCCTCCTAGGCAGCTTCCAGCTCCTCCCCTCCTCCTAGGCATCCAATGGGGTCGCCTGTCCTTTCAGTCAGTCAGGTGACCAGTGTCAAAACACCGTTTCCTGATTGGCCGGGAGGAGGATAGGTGTTACAACAGTGCATATTAATTTGCTTTTGTAACACACCTGGGTGAGATAGGAGCGCACTCTTTGCAACCCGAGCCCACCCAATGTTGAAGTCTATTAGAGCCTCTTGCTCTAATCAGTGCTTCAAAAAAAGTTTCCCCACATTGGAATCCATGAGCTGGTGTCCTGAAAGGGGCCCCTTGGATGGGGGGAGGCTGTGATGGACAGGGGGACGACACCCGTGCGCCCTTAATGGGTGGGCCACCCTTGGTAATACCCCTTTGGGCACCATTCCTTCACTGAGAAACATAAACTATGTGTCGTGGTCTGGATTCAGGCTTGGAGAACCTTAGCTATAGCAGTAGAGAGGCTCCCGCCGGCCAGCTAGATAAGTACAGAAGCAGGTCACCCTGGCGAATGATATGGGTTCATCTGAGGTGCGAAGTCTAACCAGTGAACTGGTGTTCACCAAAGCTCCTGATGGTGGGGATGGGTTTTAATGTGTCCAGGTCATGGTCCTCAGGATCACCCCACCAGGAGGTGAGCAAGCTGAGGTCTAGTAGCAGATATAGCAGGTAGGGATAAGCAGAAGCGTAGTCAGTAAACAAGCCAAAGGTTGGCAATAAATGGTTGTAGGTTTGGGATCAAACAACAAAAGATTCTCTCTTAATACAGCACTTGGGGGTGATGGCTACACTTGTGGTTGTAGGTTGGGATCAAGCAGAAGTGCAGTTGAGGAACAAGGCAAAGGACGGCAAAGAAATGGACGGCAGCAGAAGTGGCAAGAGTGAGAGAGCACAATAATCTGGCAAACAGTGCAGAGATATGGCTTAATTCAGGAAGTTCATGGGAGGAGCAAAGAGTTCAAGGTTCAAGAAAAACAGAGTTTAAGGCAGGATCATTCAAGGAACTGTCCAGGGTCCCAGGTGGCTCAGCAAGAAGAGACCTCTCCAGACACAGCAGAGTTTGCTGGTTCAAACCCGGGTCCTGACACTACCCTTCCTCCAACCTCGCAAACAATGGAGAAGGAGGAAGTAAACAAGAGGACCTTGAATGTGACACAAAGGGGACATGCAGCAATATGTCAATAAAATCTCCAAATACTTTTTTGTACAAATAAAACATCATTAAAACCACAACATAATGGTTGCTATGTGCAGTTGTATTTGATTGACGTAAAGTTATAACAAATGGGTGTAATGGATCAACGCCTTTCGCGACATTCTTGTGTCACCAGGATCCACGCCTTTATATGTACAACCAATAATCTACAATTGTAGATCCAAGATGTGGTTTTGGGTCATTACATTTCGCCATTGCGTGCAAATACGGGAGGACAGGGAGGACGTTTTTTTTTAATGATTTTTATTGCTGTCACAAGGAATATAAACATCCTTGTGACAGCAATAGGCATATGACAGGTACTCTTTATGGAGAGATCTGGGGTCTATAAGACCCCAAATCCCTCCCCTGCACTTAAAAACATTGAAAACGCCAAGATCTGTGCTTTTTCTAATGCTTTTGATTTTTGTCATGTCATCGCTTCAGGTTTACTATTACGAACAGCCAATCAAAGCCAGTCCCAGTTTTGCTTGGCTGTCGGGTTAGTTGGCGGACATGCTGGCTGGTTGCTTGGATCTCCTGGTGGGACGGGATAGCCCGAAAGAGCCGTGGGAGGCTGCGGCTTGTAATAGCAATCGGGTGGCTAATAAGCCTCTTTGATTGCTATTACAAGGCAAAAAAAAAGATCATCATCCCAGTGCAACCACCAATAGTCCATTGATGTACAGATATATCGCTAGATGAGAAGTGGTTAAATATCCTCCTCAGCCCTTCTGCCTTGGGTCGGTGCTGCCCCCCTGAAAAATGCCGCCCAGGACAAGCGCCTAGTTTGCCTCGTGGTGGTAGATACACCCATGGCTTGAACTTCCTTGTTTCTTCCATGTCCACGTTCCCACAATAAGTGTAAATACTCTGCAGAGACAAGACTTAGGAAGTTGTAATTGTCTCCTTAAGCCTCGTACACACGATCGGATTTTCTAACGGGAAATGTGTGATGACAGGCTGTTGGCAGAAAATCCAACCGTTTGTATGCTCCAATTGTTGTCGGATTTTCCGCAGACAAAGGTTGGATGGCAGGTTTTAAAATTTTCAAAGGACAAATGTCTGTTGTCAGATTTTCCAATCGTGTGTACACAAGTCCATCAGACAAAAGTCCAAAGTACAAACACGCATGCTTGGAATCAAGTACGAGCCAGAATTGAACAGTCTTGTAAACTAGCGTTCGTAATGGAGAATTAACATTTGTGACGTGGTGAATTATGAAATATCGAAATGCAGCGCATAATTCTCTTCTTCTTTAACGAGATAATAATGAAGCTGCTTTGCTGGTGATACTGATGGAGTTATTGCAAATTAATTTTCAAAGGCTTTTTTTTTCCTAGTATTATATCAATAATAATATAATAATATAATATATATATATATATATATATATATATATATATATATATTTTTTTTTTTTTTTTTTTTTGGTGCAAGTTACCACAACACCATTATCGCGTCGTTTTAAGATCAAAGATACAACTATGTTGGTGTCCCTTGTCAATTGTACATTGTATTTTTTTAAATGTAACTGCCTACTCCCAAACTGTCATTTGAAGTAAAACACACAGCCAAGTATTATTCTACACATTTATTTTATTGTGCATTAAAAAAAGAAAACAAATACAATTAGACATGCTATCTGCCAATAGAACTTAACCAAAACATACATTCTATGCATCCACAAATATAGAAAATATACCAAATCAGATCATTATTCAACCAAAAAATAAAATAAAAGCCTCTTGCATGTGTCCTGCTTCTTAATATAGAGGGTCAGCAATGCCAAGAGTTGGTGAAAGCAGGGGTCCGTCATCTGGAGATAATTCCGAAAATCATCCGGATTATTCTCCTGGACCTCCCGCAGCAAAGGCATATGATATAATTGGTCATGAATAATAAAGCCACCAATTTTTGGTCCAAGAACAACTCCTCTTCCTGTTCCTGGACGCGAAATGAAAAGCGTTAAATTAAAACCGCAAAGCAACACTCGCCAAACTTCTACTAACATGGAATTAGCAGAAGGAGCCCAAAGGGTGGCGCTAAAGAGCTGAAAAAAACACGTAGTACGTCACTACGTTTGTGTTTGTCGGCTGACAATTCCTTGCCGTTTGTATGCAAGACAAAATCCAGGCACACGCCTTCAGACAAAAGTCAGAGGTTTTGTCTGTGGAAAATTCGATCGTGTGTATGAGGCTTTACACTTCAAAAGACTAAGAAAAAAATCCTTTGTGCTGCAGTTGTCTGAAATAAAATTGTGTTGGATTCAACTTCTGCATCTTACTGAAGAGTTAATGTCTGTGGATGGTGCCCAGCAGGCGACTCTACTGCCCGGAAAGACTAGGGGAGATTTAGTTAAATGGGAGCGTGCAAAATCTGGTGCAGCTCTGCACAGAAACCAATTGGCTTCCAGGTCCTAACCCTCATTCACACTATACATGGCTTTCAAGGCCGCATTTCAGTCCGCCATCGGGGCGGGGGAGCGACTTGAAAGACATCTGTGCGGCTTCCTGCACAGCTGTCTATTAAAATCACCCCACCGAAGTCACCAAAAACTAGTGCGGGTACTACTTATGGAAATCGGCGTGGCACTGCAAAAAGTCGGCGTCACACGGATTGGGACAGTGCCGTTGCCGGCAATAGGCTGCGATTTGGCAATGCGATTTGACTTGTCAAATTACACCAATGTGAACAAGGGGGGCTTAAAGTGGTTGTAAACCCTTACAACACATTTTGACCTACATGTAAGCCTAGATTAAGGCTTACCTGTAGGTCCAAGAAATATCTTCTAAACCTACACGGTTTAGGAGATATTTGCTGAAAGACAGGCACTGCTGTCTACGGAGCATGCGCCGTAGACAGCGGCGCACAGGCGCACTGAGCGCGGCACCATCAACGGCGAATATGCCGCGCATGGCGGCTCCCGTACACATGCACTGGAGTGACGTCATCGCGGCTTCGCCGAATGACAGCGGCGGAGCAGTGTGACCCACCGAGAGGATGGATGCGCCGAACTACAGGATGCGCTGGCTCCTGTGTCCGGTAAGTGACACATAATGGGGTAGCATGCGATGCATAGTAGTCCATTATGCTTTACCTTTGCAGGGAATGAAAGAGGAAGTAAACTCATCAGGGTTTACTTCCTCTTTAAGGTTAATTGAACAAGCTGAAGTTCAAATCTGATTGGCTACCATACACAGCTTCACCAGATCCTGAGGGTACAAGTTTTAGTAAATCTCCCCGAGTGGGTCTGAGGAGCTATGCCAATGCCCAAAGCGGCATGTGAAACAGAAAACATCTATATTAGCTTCATTTAAATTAAATTTCTTTTTTTTTGTTCATTAATACACAGCTAATTCTTTAAATATATGCCATGCAAATCACGTCTGCAGCTCCTTCCCACCCTAACTGCCAATCTTCCAATGAATGTCTCTCCACATTTAGTCCACAATGAAGGTTAGCAGACATCTGAATGAACGTTCTGCTGCACCAGTCTGCGGACGCTGTTTTTTTTTTTTTTTTCTTCGGATCGGCTGATAATTATGATAATGTGCAGTCAGAGTGCGATGTTCATGCGTGTGCGTCAGGGAAGTACAAGGATGGGGTGATATGTTTAATGTTTGATATGTTATTCAAGATGCATGAGATTGCAGACGTATTAATTGCATTTGGGGCATGTAAATTACTCGAGAGGCTCGCTTTTTTATTCTGGAAGTACAGCCACGTGTCAGACCTGCGTCATCTCTGTCAGCATTATTTAGGGGGAATCCAGAGATCAAAATGCTGATTTTTTTTTTTACATGATATATTTACCTATTAAAACATTTTTAAGAAGGGATTTTTTTGATTAGTTTCACTCAGGGGCAACACGACTTCAGCGCGACTTTGAGCAACTTACAACACGACTTCAAGTCGCCCCCCAGGACAGGCGACTTTGGCTGTGGCCAATCAGAGAATAATTAGCTCTCTGGGAGGGAGGGGTTTGCCTGGGTAAACTCATTTCTTTTGCTGTAAAGTCGCTTCACTGTAGATGGAGATCTGACTTGGAGGCAACTTCTATTGAATTCTATGGGTACAGGTCACCTACAAGTCGGATTGAAGTAGTACAGGAACCTTTTCTGAAGTCAGAGTAGTGTGCATTAAAGAGGAAGTAAACCCTGATGAGTTTACTTCCTCTTTCATTCCCTGCAAAGGTAAAGCATAATGGACTACTGTGCATCGCATCGCATCGCATTACATCACATCGCATAGTAGTCCATTATGTGTCACTTACCTGACACAGGAGCCAGCGAAGTCACCGCTGTCCCCTGTAGTCCGGAGCCTCCATCTTCTCGGTGGGTCTCGTTGCTCCGCCGTTGTCATTCGGCGAAGCCGCAATGACGTCACTCCCGCACATGCGCACTGGAGCCGCTACGCGCGGCATATCGCCATTGTGCCGCGCTCAGTGCGTCTGCGCGCCGCTGTCTACGGCTCATGCGCCTTAGACAGCAGTGCCTGTCTTTTGGGAAATATACGGTTTAGGAGATATTTCTTGGACCTACAGGTAAGCCTTAATCTAGGCTTACCTGTAGGTCAAAGTGTGTTGTAAGTGTTTACAACCAATTTAAGATGCCTCTCATTGACTTTAATGCAATTCATAATGTCAAGCAACTTGGGGCGACTGACAAGTAGCCCCCCTCCAAGTCGTTGTAGTGTGAACCGACCCTTTGGCTAGGTTCACACTGCAGCGATGCGGGAACGCTGCGAATCCACTGCGGGTTCCCGCATCGCATGTCTCCCGGCGGCAGTTCACACTGCCCTATGCGAACTGCTGGGAGTGTCAGTTAAAAGTTAATGACACCTCCAAATCAGTTCGCATATCGCAGTGCGATCTGCAAACTCGGACAGGAATCGGATCGCATGGTGTGAACACCCATGCGATCCGATTCTGCTGCGGACCAAAAAAAAGGGTCCTGTACGAGTTTGGGCCGGATGCGATGCGAATTCAGCCATACTATCTGTATGGCTGAAATCACATCGCACAGAGATCGCATGTAATTTGCACTGCAGTGCGGTGCGAATCACATCTGATCTTGGACATCGCAGCAGTGGGAATCCAGCCTTAATATGAAACCTTGTTTACGAATAGTCTCTCATAGAAGGAGAACCTCACCGGAGCAGGATCTTCTCAGCTGTGCTGTGTGGACAAATAGCACAGCATACATATATATATATATTTGTGTGTGTGTGTGTGTATATATATATATATATATATTTGTAACGAGGTGCCTGCAAAGGGATTTGGAATATTAAAAGTTTTTCTTCTACTGTGTTGATGCTCTGAGGTTAATCAGATCAGCTATTTTCATGTGTTAAAGCTATACTATATTACCAAAAGTATTGGGACATAGGTTGGAAAAAAAAAAAAAAAAAAAGGGAGTCTATTCCACATTTTCACAGCTCTTATGCCCTGTACACACGGTCGGACTTTCCGACGGAAAATGTGCGATCGGAACGTGTTGTCGGGAAAATCCGATCGTGTGTGGGCTCCATCTGACTTTTTTCCGTCGGAATTTCCCTACACACACAAAGTTTGAGAGCTGGATCTAAAATTTTCCAACAACAAAATCCGATCGTTTAAATTCCAAAGGCGTGTAAACAATTCCGACGGACAAAGTGGCACGCATGCTCAGAATAAATTACGAGACGAAAGCTATTGGCTACTGGCCCGTTTATAGTCCCGTCGTACGTGTTCTACGTCACCGCGTTCTGGACGATCAGATTTTCCCACAACTTTGTGTGACCGTGTGTATGCAAGACGAGTTTGGGCCAAATCCGTCAGAAAAAAATCAGACGGATTTCGTCGTCGGAATGTCCGACCGTATGTATGGGGCATTACTGTGAAGAAACCTTTCCGTATTTGGAGATGAATTCTCTTCCTCTAGATGTAAAGAGTGTCCCCTTGTCCTCAGTGTTGACCATAAAGTGATTAACTCAACACCAAGTTCTGTATATGGACCACTTATATATTTGTACATGTTGATCATTGCATGCTATTATTGAGCTTATGATCTACCAAAACCCCCCCAGATCCTTCTCCACTATGGATTCCCCCAGTTGTACTCCCCCCAGTATGTATGCATATTCTTAGCCCCCAAGTGCATAACTTTACATTTATCAACATTAAATCTTGCCTGCCTTTACACACACATGAACTTTAATGGCATCCCAGTCTTAGTCCGTAGGGTTCAATATTGAGTTGGCCCACCCTTTGCAGCTATAACAGATTCAATTCTTCTTGGAATGTTGTCCACAAGGTTTAGGAGTGTGTCTATGGGAATGTTTCACCATACTTCCAGAAGCACATTTGTGAGGTCAGGCACTGATGTGGACAAGAAAACCTGCCTGGCTCGCAGTCTCCTCTTTAATTCATCACAGTGGTGTTCTATTGGGTTAAGGTCAGGACTCTGTGCAGGCCAGTCAAGTTCCTCCACCCCAAACTCACTCATCCATGTCTTTATAGACCTTGCTTTGTGCACTGGTCCAAATCATTTGGTGGAGGGGGGATTATGGTGTGGAGTTGTTTCTCAGGGGTCAGGCTTGGCCCCTTAGTTACAGTGATGGGAACTCTTAAGGTGTCAGCACACCAGGGGCGGACTGACCCATCGGTCGTTCGGTCGCCACCCGAGGGCCCGGAGCAATTAGGGGCCCGTGACCGTCCCAACGATAGGCCCCTTGAAGCGGCTGTAATAATGCTGCTAACAGCGCGCTGCTCCCCACCGGCTCCTCCTTCCCTCCCGTCCGTCGCCGGTGTTTGCACTGTACACTACATCACCTAGGTCGGACGAGAAGGGAGGAGGGGCCGGCGAGGAGCAGCGCGCGGTTAGCAATATTGATTACAGGCATGACCAGGGTGAGTGAAACTTTTTTTACTGGAGGCCTCCATCGGAGGGAGGGGGTGACCAGTACAGATGTATGGAGCCTGGGCCAGTCTTCAGTGTGCTCTCTCCCCTCTCCACACTAACCCCCTGTATGCTCTCCCCCCACAGTGTTGCCCCGTGTGTCCCCCTCCCCAGTGTCCAAATGTGTCCCCCCAGTGTGTGTCTCCCCCCAGTGTCCCCCCAGTATATCCCTGTGTGTCCCCTCCCCAGTATTCCCCTATGTGTGTCCCTTCCCCAGTATTCCCCTGTGTGTGTCCCTTCCCCAGTATTCCCCTGTGTGTGTCCCTTCCCCAGTATTCCTCTGTGTGTGTCCCTTCCCCAGTATTCCCCTGTGTGTGTCCCTTCCCCAGTATTCCCCTGTGTGTGTCCCCTCCCCAGTGTCCCCCTGTGTGTCCCCTCCCCAGTGTCCCCCTGTGTGTCCCCTCCCCAGTATTCCCCATGTGTGTCCCCTAGTGTTCCCCTGTGTGTCCCCCCCTGTCTGCTCCCCCGTCGGTGTCCCCCTGTGTGTGCTCCCCCCCAGTGTCCCCCTGTGTGTGCTCCCCCCAGTGTCCCCCTGTGTGTGCTCCCCCCCAGTGTCCCCCTGTGTGTTTTCCCCCCCAGTGTGTGCTCCCCCCAGTCCCCTCCCCCCAGTGTTCCCCTGTGTGCTCCCCCCGCAGTGTGCCACTGTGTGCTCCCCCCGCAGTGTGCCACTGTGTGCTCCCCCCGCAGTGTTCCCCTGTGTGCTCTCCCCCCAGTGTTCCCCTGTGTGCTCTCCCCCCCCCAGTGTTCCCCAGTGTGCTCCCCCCCAGTGTTCCCCAGTGTGCTCCCCCCAGTGTTCCCCAGTGTGCTCCCCCCACAGTGTTCCCCTGTGTGCTCCCCCCACAGTGTTCCCCTGTGTGCTCCCCCCACAGTGTTCCCCTGTGTGCTCCCCCCACAGTGTTCCCCTGTGTGCTCCCCCCACAGTGTTCCCCTGTGTGCTCCCCCCACAGTGTTCTCCTGCGTGCTCCCCCCACAGTGTTCTCCTGCGTGCTCCCCCCACAGTGTCCTCCTGCGTGCTCCCCTCCCCCATAGTGCCCTCCTGCGTGCTCCCCACCCCCCACAGTGTCTTCCTGTGTGCTCCCCACCCCCCACAGTGTCTTCCTGTGTGCTCCCCCAGTGTCCCTCATGTGATTTCCCCCCCTCCCCAGGGTCTCCCTGTATGCTCTCCCCCCACAGTGTCCCTCTGTGTTCTCTCCCCCAGTGACCCCGTTTGCTCCCCAACGCTACAGTGTCCCCCGTGTGCTTTCCCCCTTCCCCAGTGCCCCCCTGTGCCCTCTCCCCTTCCCAGGGTCTCCCTGTGTGCTCCCTCCAGTGTCCCCCTGTGTGGTTCCCCCCCTCCCCAATGTCCCTCTATGTGCTTTCCCCCCCCACAGTGTCCCCCATGTGCTCTCCAACCCCACAGGGTCCACCGTGTGCTTTCCCCCTCCGCCAGTGTCCCCCTGTGTGCTCCCCCCAGTGTCCCCCTGTGTGCGCCCCCCAAATGTCTCCCTGTCCATGTGTCGCTTGGGACGCAGGGGGCCCCATGATCTTCTATTGCCCGGGGGCCCCATCAGTTGTCAGTCCGCCCCTGCAGCACACCAAGACATTTTGGACAATTTCATGCTTCCAATTAATTTTAGGATTACAGGCAGGGCCAATGTAACGGTTAGTGTTTGGATTAGAGGTAGGGTGTCATGCACCTGGTTGGAAGCTGAAGTGCCGAGAGGGCCCCCCTTGCGGCAAAGGGCAGTACACCCCTGAAGATGGTACAGAAGGTGTAGTGCCCAAAGACCTGAAGAATACCAGATAATGCAGGATACACGGCTGGGCCAAAGTCTCTAGGAATCCTCCGTAACACTTGGCAATGGTGCGTGCAGGAGATGGTAGTGTAAGCCAGGCCAAGGGTCAAACACTGTAGATCCGACAGGAGGAAGAGGCAGGTAGGAGGAACGGGATCAAGCCAAGGTCAAATACAGGAAAGCAGGCCAGGAACAGGTAGCTGTAGCAAAGACCGTGATGCAAGCCGGGATCAGACACTTGAGAAAGCAACAAAGTCGGTAAAGCAAGCCAGGGGGTCAACCAGGAGAGCAGATCAGACAGGTCAGGAGCAAGCCGGGTCACAACAGGAAATCCAAATAGAATATGTACAGAGGCTCAGGAAAACAGGAAGGCTGACTACAATCCAGCGGCAGTCTTATATAGGCAAGTAAGTGGCTGCATCTGTCACATTGTCTGTTCGCCAATTAGTGCCTGCGCATACGCATGTTAGCACAGTTGCGGGCCTGCATACGTCCGTTCACACTTCTTGCGCTAGTGCACATGGTAATGTGCTGGAAGCGTCCCTTACCAGTACTGGCACTATTGCCAGTTCTCCTATGGCCATTTCCCTGGCAAAGGGTCAGTGTGGCAGTGTTAGTATTAGAGGAAGGGTTAGTGAGAGAGTTTATTTTAGGATTACAGGCAGGGCCAGTGTAACGGTTAATGTTAGGATTAGAGGAAGGGTTATTGTGGGGGTTAGGATTAGAGGAAGGGTTAGTGAGAAAGTTTGTTTTAGCATTACAGGAGGGGCCAATGTAAGGGTTGGTATTAGGATTAGAGGAAGGGTTAGTGTGAGGGTTAATGTTAGGATTAGAAGAAGTGTTCATGTTGGTTTTACAGGAGTTAGTGAGAGGGATAGTGTTAGGGAGCAAAAATTTGAGAGCATTTTCTCAATTTTTCCAATGGAAATTTTGATCGTCGGTAGCAATTCCGACTTGCCAAATTCCGACGCATGCTCAGAAACAATTCGATGCATGCTAGGAAGCATTGAACTTGATTTTTTCTTGGCTCGTCGTAGTGTTGTACGTCACCCCGTTCTTGACGGTGGGAATTTGGTGTGACCGTGTGTAGGCAAGACAGCTTGAATGGAATTCCGTCGAGAAAACCATCAGAGCTTTTTCCAACCAAAAATTCTGATCATATGTACGTGGCATTAGGATTACAGGAAGGGTCAATGTAAGGGTTAGTGTTAGGATTAGATGAAGGGTTAGTGTAAGCCCTTGTACACACGGTCGGACATTCCGACAACCAAATCCGTCTGATTTTGTCTGACGGATTTTGTCCAAAACTGGTGATGCATACACATGGTCGGACAAAGTTCTCAGAAAATCCGATCGTTCAGAACGTGATGACGTTTATTTCGTTACGATGGGACTACGTTCAGGCTAGTAGCCAATAGCTTTGGTCTAGGAATTTGATCTGAGCATGCGTGGCACTTTGTCCGATCGTAAATTCTCCCCAAACGATCGGACAAAGTACGATCGGATAATGTTGTCGAAACATTTTATAGCCTAGCTCTAAAACTTTGTCGGTCGGATATTCCGCCGGAAACAGTCCGATCGGACATTTTCCATCGGAATGTCCGACCGTGTGTACAAGGGCTTAGGGTGTGAGAAAAGGGTTAGTGTGAGAGTAGGAGTTACTGAGAAGATTAGTATGATGGTGGTTTAGGGTAGGCCATCTTTGTCTGCTCCTGTATCTTAGCATCAGCTAAGCTACTATAGAAGATGGCTAACCCATCAATGAAACAAGCCTTCTGATCACTAGACTCGTATTCAATGCGTTCTGATCATAGCAGTGGCTTTTTCCATCTCCAACTCAAGGTACATACTCAGGACCAGATACTCCCTCCTCACTAGTCACTGGAGTCTTTATCTTACATCCACCGGGATGCCCCATAATTTGTCAGAACATCAGCTACTTAGTCGACGAATTAACTTCCCCACCATTCCAATAGAACAGTGAAGGTAAAGCTGCTAATTAGACTTAAGTTCAATTTTAAACACGCGGACGCTCATCCATTCTGGAAACAGACTGACCGCACAGCAAGGTTTTTAATTAAGATAAGGCCAATTTGAGTTTTGGATGACTAGCTAAAAATGTAAGTTTTATTGCTAGTATGGTAGTCTCTAGAAACTTCTGGAACACTTCTTCTTCTAAAAGCTTTGTCACTCAGAACAAAAAAAAAAAAGAGAGAAAAGGTTTTGGATAGATGACGCAGTTAACGCTTTCTGGTGTTCTGTACAGTGGTTGTATAGGACAATGGTTCTCCAATCAAGGTGCCCTAGTCCGGTGTGCCATCTTGGCCGTGCTGAATCTGGTATTTTCGCACAGTGTCAGCCATTTCCATGGTGCGGGTAGCCCGGCCATCAACACCATGGAGACTCCTGACCATAATCCAGGACGGGTGTTATTTAGGGCAGTACCAGCATTCAGAAGGGAAGTCTACCTCCATTTAGCCTGCCAAGCTTCCTGCCCACCACCACAGCTGAACTGTGGTGAAGATTGGGAGGTAGGACTCACTTATGAAAGAAAGGGAGGGACCCGATGACTGATGTGAAAGGGGGAGAATAATTTGAGGATTTCCATGTGAAAAGGGGGGGGGGGAGAAGGCTGAGGGGGGACCAAGGACTATAAATGGTGGACCAGAGAATTCTGATGTAAACGGGGGAAGAATGAGAAACTCTGATGTAAAAGGTGTGGAATTGGGGACTCTGATGTGAAAGGGGGGGGGACGGGACTATGGACTTTGAAGTGAAAGGGGGGGGAATGAGGACTCTGATGTAAAAGGGGGCAAAGAATAAGATCTCTGATATGAAAGTGGGGGGGGGGGGCAAAGGGCTCTGATGTAAAAGGTGGACCGAGGATTCTGATATAATATATTGAGGTCTCTGAAGTGAAGGGAGGGGGGGACTAAGGACTCTGGTGTGAAGATGTGAAAGGGGAGAAAAATAGATTAGAACTTTTCACTTATGTGAAAGGGAGGGGACTGAGGACTCTGATGTAAAAGGGAAAAAGAATGAGAACTCTTAGGGGGGACTAAGAACTCTGAAATAAGATAAAGGGGGATGCTGGGTGTGCGAGGACTCTGATGTAGAAGGAGTACTTTGATGTTAAAGGGAGGGGGGGCTGAGGATTCTGATGTAAAAGGGAAAAAGAAGGAGAACTCTAATATGAAAGGTCAATTTACTATGATGCAAAGGGAGCCCTGAGGACTCTAATATGAAAGGGGAGAAGAGTGAAAACTCTGAAATCAAGGGGGGAACTGGGAACTTTGAAGTGAAGGGGGGTCTGAGAACTCTGAAGTCAAGGGGGGACTGAGAACTCTGAAATAATGTAAAGGAGATGCTGGGTGAGGACTCTGATGTAGAAGGAGTACTTTGATGTTAAAGAGGGGGGGGGGGGCACCGAGGACTCTGATGTGAAAGTGGAGAAGAGTGAGAACTCTGAAGTTAAGAGGGACTGAGAACTCTGAAGTCAAGGCAGGAATGAGAACTCTGAAGTCAAGGGGGGACTAAGAACTCTGAAATAAGATAAAGGGGGATGCTGGGTGAGCGAGGACTCTGATGTAGAAGGAGTACTTTGATGTTAAAGGGGGGGGGGGGCTGAGGATTCTGATGTAAAAGGGAAAAAGAAGGAGAACTCTTATATGAAAGGTCTATTTACTATGATGCAAAGGGGGAGAAGTGAGAACTCTGAAGTCAAGGGGGGGCTGAGAACTCTGAAGTCAAGGGGGGACTGAGAACTCTGAAGTGAAGGAGGGACTGAGAACTCTGAAGTGAAGGAGGGACTGAGAACTCTGAAGTCAAGGGGGGGTCTGAGAACTCTGAAGTGAAGGAGGGACTGAGAACTCTGAAGTCAAGGGGGGACTGAGAACTCTGAAGTGAAGGAGGGACTGAGAACTCTGAAGTCAAGGGGGGACTGAGAACTCTGAAGTCAAGGGGGGACGGAGAGCTCTAAAAAGGGGGATGCTGGGTGAGCGAGGACTCTGATGTAAAAGGGGAGAAGAAGGAGTACTTTGATGTTAAGGGAGGGGGGGCTGAGGACTCTGATGTGGCGGGGGCTCCATTTTTAGACTGGTGTGCCTCAAGATTTTGCCTTAACATTCTTGTAATATTCTACGTTGGCGCTTCTTGTAATACAAGAACCCTTTTACGGGTCAGTAAAAATTCGTAACAGAAACATTTGGGAGGTATCACTTTTTTTCATCACTTTACAATACAGAAGATATAGAAGAGCCCATCCTCCCTCCCCCGCTTTATTCTGTTTTGCGAAGCTTCAGACGCTGCTCCCGCCTTCCACCACCCCACTACTGTTGGTACCTCTTTCATCGAAAAACCGCTTTCTCTGGAAGGAGCCAAGTAGTGGAATTGTCAGCCGTGCCCGCGTGGCATTGAATGCCGCAGCTCTGGGGAAACTTTTTCCAGAAATTTCGTTTCATGGCTTCCGCGGTTCGCTGCGAAGACAGGATTGACGCGGCGTTTGTGGTGTTCAGGCTGGGCTTTGATGGCGGATCTCCGAGTCCCTCACCCACCCCACAGCCATTTCATGTAGGAAGATCATTTATTTCCTTGCGGTGACCCCTGACACTGTCGGCGCGTTCTCTCCTTCCCGCGCCGTCCGCTGTTTGTGTGCCTGAAATAAGTGGAGGAGAAGAAACCAAAACGACCGCCGGCTAACGAGAATCTCCGGGAGAATTGTTAGTCGTCCAGAAGGCTTTGAGAAGGGGGAGTGAGGAGTATTTTCAGGAAGTTCTCATTTTTTGAGTTATTATTGTAACATTGAGAGTTTGATGTGATTTTCAGATTTTTTTTTTTTTTTTTTCCGCTTGCTATTCCATGTTGTGATAATTGTATTTGAGATGCTAATTTGTTAATGCTCCATCTAGTGCTCACCTGTATCTCAGCAGGCGTGATGAGCGTCTGTGCTTAAAGCTGGAGTTTAACCGCTTCAGCCCCGGAAGATTTGGCTGCTCAATGACCAGGCCATTTTTTTGCGATTCGGCACTGTGTCGCTTTAATTGACAACTGCGTGGTCGTGCGGCGTTGTACCCAAACACAATTGACGTCTTTTTTTCCCCACAAATAGAGCTTTCGTTTGGTGATATTTGATCACCTCTGCGGTCTTGATTTTTTTGGGCTATAAACAAAAAAGAGCGACAATTTTGAAAATAAACACAATATTTTGTACTTTTTGCTATAATAAATATCCCTGTTTTTTTTTTCTTTAAAGCTAATTTTTTTCCCTGAATTTAAGCCCATATGTATTCTCCTACATATTTTTGGTAATAAAAATCGCAATAAGCGTATATTGATTGGTTTGCGCAAAAGTTACAGCGATTACAAAATAGGGGGAAGATTTATGTCATTTTTATTATTTTATTTTTTTATTAGTAATGACGATGATCAGTGATCTTTATCGGGACTGCGACATTGCAGTGGACACATCGGACACTTTTGACACATTTTTGGGACCATTGGCACATATACAGCGATCAGTCCTATGAAAATGCACTGATTACTGTGTAAATGTCACTGGCAGGGAAGGGGTTAACACTAGAGGGTGATTAAGGGGTTAACTGTGTTCCCTGTGTGTGTTCTAACTGTAGGGGGTGGGGACTGACTGGAGGAGATGACAGATAGTTGTTGTTTTTTTAGCCAGAAAGAACACACGGTCTGTCTCTCTGTCAGAAACCATGAAATAAGAAGTAGTTAAACATAGCTCCCAACTGTACCTGATTTTGAGGGGCTGTCCCTGATTTGGAGCAATGTCCCTCTTGTCCCTCATTCCCCCTTATTTGTCCCTCATTTTGGTCTGATCTATATAGTTGTATATAAAATGCACTTTTTATCTTTCAAAAAGTGCTAAATCTTTCATTCAATTTCTAAATTGCTGCATTTGTCCACTTTTAAAGCCAATATAAAGGGATAGTGGTGGTAAAAAAAAAAAAGTCCTTGTGGACTTAATTAACCTTTTTTTTGTTTAATTCTCCTTTAAGGGGGTGTGGCAGGGGGCGTGTCCTAAGCCTACATACATTTGTTAGCAGGTGTCCCTCATTCCCATCTCAAAATGTTGGGAGGTATGCAGTTAAATCACACTTGTTTAATAATAAAAGTAAAAAGAACAAACATAGTCAAAACATAGCCAGAGTCCAGTAACCCGAATGGATAGTCAGCCAAGCCAGAAGTCAGGGATCAGTGTAGTGGAAGAGCAAGCAGGATCTGGAGCCAGAAGGGATGGCAGAAAAGCAAGTCTTGAACAGCATCACAGGAAATAGTTTCTGTGATGTTGACCAAGGTGAAGGCAGAGCTCCTCTGGACTGGACGGCTTAAGCAGGCAGGACTGACGAGCTGGATATCATCAACAGCTGAGTTACTGTGGAGAGAGATGGGCGCTGGCAATTAGCTGACAGCTGAGCGGCCAGCTCAGAGAAGGAAGGGCTGAGCCCAGGCCTGACACTCTCCTCTCCTCACAGAACAGGGATTTGTGCGTTTACACACATACGTCCCTGTTCTGGCTCTGGCTCATCGCGACTGTCATCCACGAGCATTGGCACCCCCGCAGTGCAGCGGCGCATGTGAGCCTGCTGTTCCCGCTGATGTACAGCTTTGACGGTTTGCGGAACATGCTGACCTGCCACATTATAATGACGGCGGCTGGTCGGCAAGTGGTTAACCTGCTTATATTTTGTCTTTCCTGCCCCTCCCCTCAACCTAATACTAATGGCATTTTAAAATAAACCTTTCCATTTTCTTTACATACCTTATTTTAGACCAGTAATCACTGGGCTCTCTGTGCTTCTCTGTGCAATGCAGGCAGATCATGGCTGGTGGGAGAAGGTGGTAGGGTGCTTTGAATGAATGAATGAATGAATAACTTGTATAGAGCTACATATGCAAATAAATCGCCTCAGGGTGCTTTTGCCACCAGCGTCCGTCTGGGTTTTCAGAAGAGATGGGTCTTGAGCTTCTTCCTGAAGGCCAGATAGTTTTCTTCCGAGCGCATGTCCGCGGGTAGAGCATTCCATAGACATGGTCCTTGGACTGCGAACCTTCTTTTGCGGGTCTTGGGGATGTGGAGGAGGGTCTGGTTAGTTGACCGGAGAGTGCGACCTGGGGTGTAGTGCTTTATTTTGTCGCAGAGGTATTGCGGGACTTTTCCTGGTGTACATTTATGAGTGAGGCAGAGGGTCTTGAAGGTAACTCGAACCTTCATGGCTAGCCAATGGAGGGTCCTCAGGGACGGTGTGAATGATTCCCATGGTTTTTTTCACATTTTGCAATGTTTGCCCTGGGTTCTCAAAGACCAACCCAGAATATAATTTGTTGTTTGTACCCACGGAATGGTCCAGAATCAATAGTGCACTTTTTTTTGTATCCTACATAAAACATACCTATACTTTCTAACACTCATACTAGCTTAAAAAAAAAGTTTAAAAAAAGAAAAACCTACCTAAAATACGCTGACCCCAACTTTTGACTCTGATTCTTGATCTTTGACCCTAACACTGACCTAGGTCAAACCCTGATACTTGATATACCATATATACCTCTCTCCCTCCCTTACACAGCAGGAGACTGCTGTGTCTCGGAGCTGATTCTGAAATTTTTGGCTGTGCTGTGACAAAGGTCCCGTCCTCCTCCTAGACCAGCTCCTGTCATAGACAGCGAGAGGTGCCCGCTGTGCAATCCAGGTACTGACTGCATGAATGGGCACAGAGTCACTATTAGTGAGATTTCAATGATGGGCACATTGAGGCTGCAATAAATGGGCACAATGAGGCAATGATGGGCATGAGACTACAATGAGACTGCGGTGATGGGCATGGTGAGGCTGCGGTGATGGGCACAGTGAGGCTACAATGATGGGCATGGTAAGGTTGCAATGATGGGCACAGTGAGGCTACAATGATTGGCACAGTAAGGCTACAATGATGGGCAGTGAGGTTGCATTGATGGGCACAGTGGCCTCTGTGTTATCCGTGCCGCACCGCATCCTGAAAATTTACCAGTATCTGTTACATTTCCCATCCTAGGCTTATACTTAAGTCAATAAGTTTTCCCATTTTTTGTGGTAAAATTATTATTTTCATCATTGTTATTATTTATTTTATTTCCTTTTATTTTTTGTATACATATTTGTTTTTGTTTAAAATGTTCCCCTCTAGCAAGAGAAAAAGATACAATGTATCTTTTATCTGATTCTTGACCTTTGACCCTGGCCTTAACCTTGACACTGACCTAGATCAAACCCTGATATACCTATTTTTTGTTATATTATTATTATTATTTATTTTATTTTATTATTTTATTATATTGTACACACATTTGTTTTTGTTTACATTTTTCTCCTCTAGCAAGAGAAAAAAGATGCAATGTATCTCTTTCTCCATTCTCTGATTCTTGACCTTTGACCCTGATCTTGACCTTAACCCTGACACGGACCTAGATCAAACCCTGCTATACCCATTTTTTGTTTTTGTTTAAAATGTTCTCCTCTAGCAAGAGAAAAAGATACAATGTATCTTTTCTCTGATTCTTGACCTTTGACCCTGGCCTTAACCCTGACCTAGATCAAACCCTGATATACCTATTTTTTGTTATATTATTATTTATTTTATTTTATTTTATTATTTTATTATATTGTACACACATTTGTTTTTGTTTACATTTTTCTCCTCTAGCAAGAGAAAAAAGATGCAATGTATCTCTTTCTCCATTCTCTGATTCTTGACCTTAACCCTGACACGGACCTAGATCAAACCCTGATATACCCATTTTTCTTTATATTATTATTATTATTATTATTATTAATAATATATATTTTTTTTTTTTTATACACATTTGTTTTGGTTTATATTTTTCTCCTCTAGCAGGAGATAAAGGTACAATATATCTTCTTCTCCATTCTCTGATTCTTGAATTTTGACCCTGACCTTGACCCTAACCCTGACACTGACCTAGATCAAACCCTGATATACCTATTTGTCTGTCTAATAATAATATTATCATTTATTTTATTTCATTTCATTTTTTGTATACACATTTGTTTTTGTTTATGTTTTTTTCTCCTCTAGCAGGAGAAGAAGGTACAATGTATCTTTTTTCTCCATTCAAGAGGAGAGAAAAAAAAGCTCGGGGAACGGCTGCACAGTGACTGATTACTGTGATATCCAATCCAATTGCTCTTTGGATTGTCCCCCTGACTTCTATTTAAAAAAAAAAGTTGAATCTGGACCTAGGAGCGGCGATGTGACGCTTCCATTTATGTTAAATTTGATATGGCGGGCCAGTCAAAAACAGTCGTGGCGCAGTCGGTCCGTGCGATGAAGAACTGGAAGCTCTCCGGGTTTGTTATCTTATAGTTGCTTTATTTTATTCGAGGCTCATTTACTCTTCAAATATAAGTCTACAGTGTCCCCGCATGTCCTCTCCATACCGCGCAGCCATTCCGCCCGGTTACCTTGCTCTGTATTTTGACAAATCACGTTTTCTCTTGCCGCTGAATTGCTGAAAGGAGAACAAACTTGATTTAGCCGTGTTCAGACTCGGTGTTATTCAATATATGCCTTGTTATATTAAAGAATCTTCTGTAGCAAACAGCAATATCCTCCTCTGCTCTGCCAGTGCGCTGAGCTGCGCTTTATACTTCACACCTGACAGACGGATAACTTGTTTTGTAAGCAAGTGATTCAAAGACGCTTCTCTGTAGACTCCAGAAACTTCCGTTCGATCGGACGAGGAGATGTTTAGTAGATGTGTGCACTGATGAAAAATTTGTTTGTTTTCTGTTTCATTCGTTTTTTGTTTTTCGTTTTTTTGAGTCATTCATTATGATCGCAATTCGTAAATTCGTAGATTCGTAAATTTGTAAATTTCGTAAATTTCATAAAATTCGTAAATTCTAAATTTTTCGGCAAATTCAAAAATCTGAAAAGAAGAAATAAAATCCCAAAACTCTAAAGAATAACTAACAATAATAACAAACTATTAAATTATAGATTTTGGAGTTTCCTTTCAAATTTGACTGTTAGTGAATTTATACGACATTACGAATTATCCGAAATAAGGAATGGCGCATCTAAACAAATGAACGGAACAAACAAATAATAATAATAATAATAATAATAATAATGTTTTTATTATTTAAGTAAATAACTAATAATAATAACTAGCTATTAAATTATAGGTATTGGAATTTCCTTTCAAATTTGACTAGTTAGTGAATTTATCCGAAGTTATGAATTATCCGAAATAATGTATCCCGCATCTAAACAAATGGACGGAACAAATAAATATTAAATAATAATAAAACATTTTTATTATTCAACTAAATAACTAATAATAATAACTAGCTATTAAATTATAGGTATTGGAATTTCCTTTCAAATTTGGCTGTTAGTGGATTTAGCCAAAGTTATGAATTATCCAAAATAACAAATGCTGCATCTAAACAAATGGACGGAACAAATAAATATTAAATAATAATAAAAAAATTTTTTTATTTAACTAAATAACTAATAATAATAACTAACTATTAAATTATAGGTATTGGAGTTTGCTTTCAAATTTGACTAGTTAGTGAATTTATCCGAAGTTATGAATTATCCGAAATAATGAATCCCGCATCTAAACAAATGGACGGAACAAATAAATAATAAAAAAATGTTTTTATTAGTTAACCTCCCTGGCGGTACCATTATTTCGGATTTTAGGTGCTAAAAGCGGTACCATTATTTTGCATGAAAATTTGGCGTTTTATATTGTAGTCCTGCAATTCTTAGGAATAACTCTCTTAAATCTGTCCAAACCAGAGTCTAGCAGACATCCCAGGTATGATAAAGTTTGAAAAATTAAATCATAAATTATAATATAAGAAATAATTATAAATAATTGTACCAAATAATAATATAACAATAATAAAAATTATTCAATAATGTAATCACATCAAAAACACTGAAATTTGCTCAGTTGCAGAATTGTCACTGTCATTACTTTTCAGTATTTGATGACGAATCTCCCCACAAATCGCTATCGCTCAATTCTGCGAGTGATTCTAATTTATTATCGCTGTTTTCTAGCTGGTCTAAAATCATTTTTGATGTACAGTGACAGTTTTGGTTGCTATGGACAATCTCCAGTTTCCAGGTATAAAGAACAGCTTTTATTATATAAAACTGCATGCAGGACACTGGGCAGACCACTAGGGACAACGGGGATGTGAAATGTTTACATACAGCAATGTAATCTGTAAGATTACATTATACTGTATGTTTACTGTGTGTTTCACTTTTTGAATTTGGCGCCGATCTCCGTGCCCGTGCGTTGCAACGCTCGCAGGGCACGGAGATCGCCGATGTGATAGATCGAGCGAGACACGGCTCGCTCGTACAGCGGGGAGACGACGCTGGATCCGAGGGAGAAGGTGAGTATTCCTCCTCCTGGATCCAGCGATGCAGTCCCGAGTCTGACTCGGGGATACCGCTAATGGTATAAAAAATCCACCCCGAGTCAGACTCGGGAAAACCGTCAGGGGGGTTAACTAAATAACTAATAATAACCAACTATTTAAATTATAGGTATTGGAATTTCCTTTCAAATTTGGCTGTTAGTGAACTTATCCGAAGTTACGAATTATCTGAAATAACGAATGCCGCATCTAAACAAATGGACAGAACAAATTAATAATAAATAATAATAATAATAGTATGTTTTTATTATTATTATTAATGTTATTTATTATTAATTCTTTACGTTCCATTTGTTTAGATAATTCAAAATGTTGGATAAATTCGTATTCGCTGCATTCTGTTATTTCAGATAATTAGAAACTTCCGATAAATTCGTATTGTTTACGTTCACTAACAGACAAATTTGAAAGGAAATTACAATACCCACAATTTAATAATAATTGTTAAGTTATTATTAGTTATTATTTCAGATTTTCGGATTTCCGAATTGTCGAATATTAGAATTTATAAATATTCGGAGAAATTAGTTAAGTGGATTTTCGTTAATTCGGATATTTCCGAATTAACGAATTTGTCAAAACTTTGTTCAAGAACGAATTCGGAACAAATTGCACATGTCTAATGTTCAGCGTAATGCAAGATGTCGCAGTATAGACCGGCTTGGAGGGTCCGTTCAAACTATGTGATGTTTTAACACGTGTTGATACAAGGGGTTAGTGTGCGTCATGGTAAAGCAACATTCATTTTTTTAATATGTTAGTAGTGTACCTTAACCCTTTCTGGCCTTTTAAGAGTTCTAAAAGCCAGGAGGCGGGAATTCGGGTCATGTGACTGTTGGGATTTGCTATATTCCCCTCGCATACATTCCTGGGAACAAGGTTGATCAATAGTGGGTTCTGTAGCCAGTTCTGGGACAAGATAAGCCAGTGCCCAGGGCAAAGATGCAAAATTGTGCCTCTTTATGTGCCACCCCTTTCTTTATGTGCGAGCGTATGAGGAGGAGGGGGGAGAGAGCACAGCCTGCGCCTCCTCCCGGCTCTCTCCGCCTCTCCTTGCTGCTTCCAGGGCGGGGCTGACAGAAGTATTGATGCTGCTGTCACTACACCTGTCAGCCTTATAATAGAAGGAAATTGCTAGGCTCCCATCCCTACAATGTACGCTGCGCCCAGGACAGTCGCCCCTTCTGCCCACCTCTGGCTGTAGCGACTATCAGATGGTTACTGGAAACCCCTCAGATAAATGCACATATCTGCCAGCACACCAAGGATCCTCAAATGTCGTCCAAAGGTTTTTATTGCAGAAAGTTCAAATCAAAAGAGAAAGTGCAACGTTTCGGAAGCCTCGCAGGACCCCTTCGTCAGGCCTGTGATGGATCCAATGGCTGGTGTCATAACTGATCACACGTGCAGCATCATGGCAGATGAAGATTAAACCGAGGCCAAGATGGCCGCTTTCTTGGCTTAAAAACGTTAGGGGGGTTTACTGCCACTTTAATTAAAGTAAATTTGTAATTGTTAGTCAGTTCCACAATCAAATGCAATTGTTAGGTTTGAAAAATTCTAACTGAGTTAATTCCATTGCATCTTAAAAACAAAACAAAAAAAGAACCAAACAAACAAAAAAAAACTAATAATTCCACGCATTTTCATTATATATGAATGACTTATCTTCTGAAATAACAAGTTACACATTAATACCAATATACCCAATCGCCTAAAATACAAATTTATTTGTAACAACAAAAATATACTCAAAAATACAGAATAATTCTAATATAACGATTATAATAAAACAAAATGATTTACTTAATGAATAAAACTGAAATTAAACAAAACAAATTTTTCCATCACGCACATCTCCAATATAATATATAGATAGATATATATCTATCCATATATATATATATATATATATATATATATAAATAATTTTTTCAGGTAATAGCAGTATACTTGTTATTTTGTGTGTGTCTATCTATCTATCTATCTATCTATATATATATATATATATATATATATATATATATATATACTGTATATGAAAAAATATATATTATCTTTTTTTTTGCTTCGTTTTTTTTATTCATTTTTTTTTTTTTTTCATTCCAAACAAGTGGTTGCAGTACACCTCTTATTGCGCATTATATGAAAGTAACAGCTTATATCTTTGTATCTTCTCTGTAGAAGGTACATTATAAGGTCTTATGCACAAGGACCATTTGGCTCATACAACCCAAAAAAAAGAAAAAAGAAAAAAAAAAGGGTGTTTTTGGGTGCAAGGGGGGCATAAATGCAGCATACACCCCACTGGCATCAGCCTGTCAAAGTCAACCTTTTGGAACAGTGTACAACCTCTGTATTTCAGCCTGCCATTGATTTTGACAGGCTACTGGCAGTGGGCTTGTATGCTACAGCTGTGCCTCCTTGCAACTGCAAACACCCCATTTTTATGGTTTATGAGACAAACTGACAGAAACATGAGTCCTGAGAAGTGTTTTGATTTATATTATATATATATTGGAGTTACCCTCCCATTTCATGGAGACAGTATTGACCTGTGAGGTATGAGTGATGCTTCCTATAGACTGTGTGGCCTGGGGCAGGGAATTAGGAGTAGGGGACTGAGAGTGGTTGGTTAGAATTGGGCTTTAAGTAAACAGTTATGGGACAATTTAAAGGCCAACACCAAGCACCAGCAACCTTTCCCCTGTGGTCCCCCTTCAGGCCCCAAGTGCCCGCTATCCCATTAAATAAGGTCTCCATAGCATGCATTTTATTCTTACTGGGGCCCTCTTCCTCTTATCTGGTGCTGGGCAGTCTTCAATAATGCATCAGTAACTATGAGTGCAGGAAACCTTTGGTGACATCCCCTCAGGGGCGGACCTATTACTCCCTAAAGTTTTTACCTTATATTTACCTTTTCCAGATTTGTTTAGGCTGATCACGTGACATACAGGGCCCTCTTCCTCTTAGCTGGTGCTGGGCAGTCTTCTATAATGCATCAATAGCTATGAGTGTGGGGACCTTTGGTGACATCCCCTCAGGGGCGGACCCATGACTTCCAGCATTTTTGTCCTATACTTACTTTTTCCTAATGTGTTTAGGCTGACCATGAGACATGCAAGGCCCTCATCCTCTTAGCTGGTGCTGGGCATCCGTAACTATGAGTGCAGGGACCTTTGGTGACATGCTCTCAGGGGCGAACCCATGACTTCCTGCATTTTTGCCCTATACTTACCTTTTTCTAATGTGTTTAGGCTGATCACAGGACTCAGGGTCCTCTTCCTCTTAGCTGGTGCTGGGCAGTCTTCAATATTGCATCAGTAATTATGAGTGCAGGGACCTTTGGTGACATCCCCTCAGGGGCGGGCCCATTATTCCCTGCTTTTTTTACCTTATATTTACCTTTTCTAATTGTGTTTAGGCTGATCACATGACACAGGGTCCTCTTCCTCTTAGCTGGTGCTGGGCAGTCAATAATGCATCGGTAACTATGAGTGCAGGAAACCTTTGGTGATATCCCCTCAGGGGCAGACCCATGACTCCCAGCATTTTTTGCTTTTTACTTACCTTTCCCAAATTTGTTTAGGCTGATCACGTGACACGCAGGGTTCTGTTTCCCTTAGCTCAGGGGTAGGCAACCTCGGTCCGCCAGTCAGTAGTGTATTTATGTTTTGTGCTGCCCTAGGCCTGACTAAACTCGTGCACCCTCTAATTTAAATATGACCCACCTCTTCCTGTCAAGGCCACACCCCTTGCTGTTTAAGACCCGCCCTGGAATTTTCAAGTCGGGACACTAGTTCTGAGGGCCTGGGGGACCTTAATTTGCATAGATTTCCTCTCACTTCCTGTTTGGCTATGGGGCAGGAAGCGAAGGGGCATCTCTGCAATGGGACAGGGATGGTAAAAAATAAACTGTACAAGCCGACGGGGACTCTTTCCGTGCTTCCCCCTACAAAGTGCTGCCCTAGGCCTGGGCCTTGTAGGCCTAGGCCAGGATACAGCATTGCCTCCAGCTGTGGTAAAACTACAAATCCCATCATGCCTCTACCTCTAGGAGTCATGCCTGTGATTGTTAGGGTCTTGCAATGTCTGATGTGACTTGTAGTTTTAAAACAACTGGAAGGCCGAGGTTGCCTACCCCTGCTTTAGTTGGTGCTGGGCAGTCTTCAATATTGCAATATTGCACCATAACTTCAATATTGCACCATAACTGTGCAATACAGAGGCCTTTGGTGACATCCCTCAGGGGTGGACACATGACTCCCAGCACTCACAAAATATCTTCATACTTCCGGGTTGAATGATGTGTGGTGGAAGACTGAGGACATCTAGTGGTGGAAAGGAACTACTGCGAGGGACAGCTCCAGACAGGAGGGGAGTGTTGCAGCCTGACCCCCCCCCCCCCCCCCCCCACCCCCAGCTTCTTCTACATTGTAATGAATTTTGACTGTTTTTTGGTGGTTGTAGACCAACAGAAAGATTTAATTTAGGTTTACAGCCCACTTCGCTCTTCTCAATAATCACAATAAAATTTTCTGATGGAAACTACGATTCAGTAGCCATTACCCATCATTGTGGAGGATGTTAATTTCGGTCTTCATTTTCCCTGTTTCAGCGCCAAATCGCATCTTGTTTAGCGCGCTGCAAAGGACACTGGGATCGACTAAGTAATTCTTTACTTCTATATTTTCATTTTTGTACTTCCCTTAGGATGCCAAATACTTTATTGGAAGTGACATTTCTTTAATGGAGTTTTTTTTTTTTTTCTATTTCAAGTACTTTAGAGACTGAAAATGTAATTACAGAAATGGAGGCGAAAGGCTTAAAGGGAAATTATTATTTGTGATTACCCAGAAAATATTTATGCTTACTTCGGCATTCTGCATTTAACACAATCCCTTTTGCTCGATGCTGTCATTTTATATATGCAGTTATCAGTAGTGATGGCCGAACGGTTCGCCCGGCGGTCGTTTCGCGGCGAATTTCCGACATTCGCGGTCCGCACGTTCGAACGCCTTTTTCCGTCGTTCGCCGCGGCGGACTTACGTGTTTAATGTATACAAGAACTTTAACCTTTGGTGACACGTTTATCATGTGATACAGGACAGCCAATTGAGACATGACAGCACATGGACACTTGTACATTCCCCCTAACCTATAAATACACCCGATCCGGTGGCCATTTTACATTCTTTCTTCTGTTAAGATAGGGACAGGTTCCTGTGTGGAGTAGGGAGAGATAAACCACTAGCTATTTGGTACACAAAAGTTCTTTTCAGGACTGGTATAGGTGTTAGGTGTTGATAGGTTTGCTGTGCTGCTGATTCTTGCAGCAGCCTGAGTGTCTTTTGTTAGTTTAGAGAAAGGGAAAGGACGGTGTATGCTACAGGGACAGCCAGATTAGTCTTTCATCATCATCATCATCATCATCATCATTAGCTGTTACTATCAAGGTCCACAAAAGAGCTGTTCCAGTAACCACTAATCGTTCTCTTTTTTTGCCAATTTGTATAGGGACAGGAAGGAAGCAGTGTTGTCAGGCAGTGAGGGTAATTTTAAAGACTTGCTGTTATTATTAGTTCCACAAAGGTTCTTTTCAGGACTGGTATCAGTGGTACAGTAATAGGCTTGTACATGTATAATATTCTTTCTTCCAAATATAGAAAGGATATTATACTTGACTGCTGCCCTTCTGCTGCAGTCTGCTAAACATTCACAACTCACTTGTTCCACAAAAGTTCTTATAAGGACTGGTAACTTGGTATAGGGTGCTACGGTACATAGGCTTGAGTGCGGTACAGTCTGCTGTTCTGTAAGGACCGCTATCGGTCCACAATAGATAGGGTTGACGTGCACCACTGCTGACCGCTGCCCTATACTGCAGCAGTCCTTCAGCGGTATAGGGACTGACGTACAGTCTGCTAATCACTAACACACAACCTGCTTGTTCCACAAAAGTTCTTATAAGGACTGGTAACTTGGTATAGGGTGCTACGGTACATAGGCTTGAGTGCGGTACAGTCTGCTGTTCTGTAAGGACCGCTATCGGTCCACAATAGATAGGGTTGACGTGCACCACTGCTGACCGCTGCCCTATACTGCAGCAGTCCTTCAGCGGTATAGGGACTGACGTACAGTCTGCTAAAAACTAATACACAACCTGCTTGGTCCACAAAAGTTCTTATAAGGACTGGTAACTTGGTATAGGGTGCTACGGTACATAGGCTTGAGTGCGGTACAGTCTGCTGTTCTGTAAGGACCGCTATCGGTCCACAATAGATAGGGTTGACGTGCACCACTGCTGACCGCTCACCTATACTGCAGCAGTCCTTCAGCGGTATAGGGACTGACGTACAGTCTGCTAAACACTAATACACAACCTGCTTGTTCCACAAAAGTTCTTATAAGGACTGGTAACTTGGTATAGGGTGCTACGGTACATAGGCTTGAGTGCGGTACAGTCTGCTGTTCTGTAAGGACCGCTATCGGTCCACAATAGATAGGGTTGACGTGCACCACTGCTGACCGCTCACCTATACTGCAGCAGTCCTTCAGCGGTATAGGGACTGACGTACAGTCTGCTAAAAACTAATACACAACCTGCTTGGTCCACAAAAGTTCTTATAAGGACTGGTAACTTGGTATAGGGTGCTACGGTACATAGGCTTGAGTGCGGTACAGTCTGCTGTTCTGTAAGGACCGCTATCGGTCCACAATAGATAGGGTTGACGTGCACCACTGCTGACCGCTCACCTATACTGCAGCAGTCCTTCAGCGGTATAGGGACTGACGTACAGTCTGCTAAACACTAATACACAACCTGCTTGTTCCACAAAAGTTCTTATAAGGACTGGTAACTTGGTATAGGGTGCTACGGTACATAGGCTTGAGTGCGGTACAGTCTGCTGTTCTGTAAGGACCGCTATCGGTCCACAATAGATAGGGTTGACGTGCACCACTGCTGACCGCTCACCTATACTGCAGCAGTCCTTCAGCGGTATAGGGACTGACGTACAGTCTGCTAATCACTAACACACAACCTGCTTGTTCCACAAAAGTTCTTATAAGGACTGGTAACTTGGTATAGGGTGCTACGGTACATAGGCTTGAGTGCGGTACAGTCTGCTGTTCTGTAAGGACCGCTATCGGTCCACAATAGATAGGGTTGACGTGCACCACTGCTGACCGCTCACCTATACTGCAGCAGTCCTTCAGCGGTATAGGGACTGACGTACAGTCTGCTAAACACTAATACACAACCTGCTTGTTCCACAAAAGTTCTTATAAGGACTGGTAACTTGGTATAGGGTGCTACGGTACATAGGCTTGAGTGCGGTACAGTCTGCTGTTCTGTAAGGACCGCTATCGGTCCACAATAGATAGGGTTGACGTGCACCACTGCTGACCGCTCACCTATACTGCAGCAGTCCTTCAGCGGTATAGGGACTAAGAGTTTTGTCACAGGGTCATTTAAAAAATGACATGCAGAGGAAGAGGCAGGCCCTTCCGCAGGGGTGGTAGGGGTAGGGCAGGAGCAACAGGCTTGAGCCAAAGTGGGAAGTTGCAGAAGGTGCGTTCAATTACTTTAAAGGATGCACCAGACTTGGTTGAGTGGCTCGCTCAGCCTTACTCTTCTGCACCCTCCTCATCCTCTCGATCTGCACCCTCTTCTTCACTCTCTGCTATGTGCACCCCCAAAGACACTACCACCAACAACACGACCACCACCACCACCACCACATACCTTCCGCTTGAGTCACTGGAATTATTTTCCGATCCATATCAAGAGGACATTTCTGATGCGCAGCCACTCTTGGTATTGGATCAGGAAGAGGAGGTAGCAACAAGCGCTACTCAGCAGTCTGACGCCAGTACCCAGATCAGCCCAAGGAGGAGGTTGGTCCCCGGTGTTGCTGCCTACTCCGAGATCTCTACTTATAGCGGTGGGGAAGGTGACGTTGATGATGACGTGTCTAGTGATGTCACGTGGGTGCCCACAAGAGAGGAAGAGGAGGGGAGTTCAGAGGGAGATATGGACCAGCAGATAGGGAGGAGAAGCAGCAATGACTTACATTGCACAGCAGGGACAAAGCAGACTGCAAATGTATCAGGAGCGAGTCATCGACCATGTACGGTCACATCTGGCGCTCCCAGGACACCGGCACATGGCTCCGCAGTGTGGGCTTTTTTTAACGTGTCCGCTGCTGACAATAGCGTTGCCATCTGCAATCTTTGCAGTCAACGCGTTAGTCGCGGTAAGCCCAATACTCACCTAGGGACGACCGCCTTAAGAAGGCACATGAGCAGCCATCACCGAGCCCAGTGGGAGCAACGGAACACACAAAGCCACACTGCAGGCTCTCACCGTCCAGCCTCGTCTTCTACTTCTCCTTCTCCTCTCTCCTCACAATTGTCCTCCACTCCACCTTCCATCACGCCAAGCTCACATTTTTCTGCAAAAAGGCAGGCTTCCGTGGGCCTAATGTTTGAGCGTAAAAAAATGATGATGCCGGATAACCCTCTTGCCCAACGGTTGGCGGCTGGCTTGTCAGAACTCATAGCCCGCCAACTACTGCCATATAAACTGGTGGACTCGGAGGCCTTTCGCAAATTTGTGGCCATTGGAACACCACAATGGAAGGTCCCAGGAAGGAAGTATTTCTCAGAGAAGGGCATCCCAGAGCTATATGGCCATGTTCAGCGGCAAGTGAATGTATCTCTGGCACACAGTGTCGGTGCCAAGATACATCTGACCACAGACACGTGGTCTAGCAAACACGGGCAGGGAAGGTATATCAGTTTTACTGCCCACTGGGTGAACCTTCTGACGGCCGTCAAGCATGTAACCCGTGGCACCCGTGTAGATTTGGTTTTACCGCCACGGATTGCATGCAGGCCTGACTCTTCTTCTCCTCCTCCTACTCCATCCTCCTCCCTCTCCTCCTCAGCTGCCTCCTCCTTTTCCGCTGCTAGCGTCTCTTCCACTGCACCGCCCAAGCTCCCCAGAACCTATTCCACATGCCAGGTGAGACGTTGCCATGCCGTGCTGCGTCTGTTGTGCCTGGAAGCAAAGAGCCACACTGGCCCGGCACTCCTTTCAGCTTTGCGTTCACAGGCAGATGAGTGGCTAACACCGCTCAATTTGACAGTTGGTAAAGTGGTGTGTGACAACGGTGCCAATCTGCTTAGCGCATTGAAACAGGGCAAAATCACGCACGTGCCGTGCATGGCACACGTCTTAAACTTGGTCGTGCAGCGATTCCTTGTCAAATACCCTGGGGTCCAGGACATCTTGCGGCAGGCAAGGAAAATCTCGGCCCATTTCAGAAGATCTTACACGGCCATGGCTCGCCTTGCTGACATTCAGCGGCGACACCATCTGCCGGTCAGACGTCTTATTTGCGATTGCCCGACGCGATGGAACTCAACCTTCTATATGCTTGATAGGCTGCTCCAGCAGAAACGTGCAGTTAACGTCTACCTGTATGAACTCTGCGAAAGAAACGGTTCTGGGGAGCTGGGTTTTTTTTCACCGCGCCAGTGGCTGCTCATGCGCGACACATGCAGACTTCTGCGGCCATTTGAGGAGATCACCAAACTGGTCAGTCGCAGCCATGGCGCCATCAGTGACATGGTACCTTATGCCTTCTTTCTGGAGCGTGCATTGCGTCGTGTCATTGATCAGGCTGTGGAGGAGCAGGAGCGGGAAGATGAGGAAGTCGCAATGCTGGATGAATTCCCAGGGGGGGCTACTCTATCTGAGACAAGTCAACAACAGGAGTCTGATGAGGAGTCAGAGGAGGATGGTGCCGGGGCGGATGAGCAGGAGCAAGAAGAGCATGCTTTAAACCTTTCTGGGATCCCTGTTGTGCGAGGATGGGGAGAGGAGAATGAAGAGGACGACATTATCCTGGATGATGAGCAGGAGCCAGGCCACCACACCGCTTCCACTTTAGTGCAAATGGGGGCCTTCATGCTCCAGTGTTTTAATAGGGACCCCCGTATAAAAAGCATGAGGGTCAAGGACCAGTACTGGGTGGCAACGTACTTAGACCCCCGGTACAAACACAAAATGGCGGAAATGTTACCGCCGTCGCAGAGGGCTGTCAGAATGCAGCACTTCCAGGCCTTGCTTCGAGAAATGCTGCATTCTGCTTTTGCGTGCGCTGGCAGAGGAGCAATTCCCACTCCCAGAGAAGGATTTGCGGGTACCAATCCAACAGCGCCTGCAAGAAGAGGCCGGTTTGAAGATGTGTTGGTGACTTCGGATATGAGGTCATTCTTTCAGCCGACCCATCGACAGGTGTCATCCGGATCCAGCATCAGGGAACGCCTAGACCGTCAGGTGTCCGACTACATTGGGTTAACGGCCGATGTGGACGCTCTGAGGAGTGATGAACCCCTAGACTACTGGGTGGGCAGGCTTGACCTCTGGCCAGAGCTTGCCCAATTTGCAATCGAACTGTTGGCTTGCCCCTCATCCAGTGTCCTGTCCGAAAGGACGTTCAGCGCAGCAGGGGGGATTGTGACCGATAAGCGTACTCGCCTAGCTCACCACAGTGTTAACTACCTCACATTTCTAAAAATGAATGAGGCATGGATCTCGGAGGAATTCAACACATGTGACCAGTAGACCATGTATATGTCTATAAACTATTTTTTTAATCAAGCACACAGACCTTCTTAATTCATTTGGCTCACTTCCTTGACCCAAAAAAGCACACCGTACTATATGCCCCTACCCTCCTCTTTGAAGAGGTTGAGCGGTGTCATATTTCTACTGGGGCTGCTTATGATATCCCTGTGCTGTGCTGACTTCCTCCTGGGGGTTCTTATTATGAAGGGATCACACTATCCCTGTGCTGTGCTGACTTCCTCCTGGGGGTTCTTATTATGAGGGGATCACACCATCCCTGTGCTGTGCTGACTTCCTCCTGGGGCTGCTTACGGTGCTGCTGTCAGTGCTGTATGTCACGGTGCTGCTGTCAGCGCTGTATGTCACGGTGCTGCTGTCAGCGCTGTATGTCACGGTGCTGCTGTCAGCGCTGTATGTCACGGTGCTGCTGTCAGCGCTGTATGTCACGGTGCTGCTGTCAGCGCTGTATGTCACGGTGCTGCTGTCAGCGCTGTATGTCACGGTGCTGCTGTCAGCGCTGTATGTCACGGTGCTGCTGTCAGCGCTGTATGTCACGGTGCTGCTGTCAGCGCTGTATGTCACGGTGCTGCTGTCAGCGCTGTATGTCACGGTGCTGCTGTCAGCGCTGTATGTCACGGTGCTGCTGTCAGCGCTGTATGTCACGGTGCTGCTGTCAGTGCTCTGTATTACGGTGCTGCTGTCAGATGCCTCTATCACGGTGCATGTGTCATTCCGGTATGTCACGCTGCTGGTGATCATCTCCTGCACCCTCTTCTTTGCCTACCCTGGTCCCTGACCTTCCCTCTCCTCCATTGCCTTCATTAGCTCCATAGTCCTGAATTGTTAGAACAATTTCCCAAATAAAATAAAAATGCTTGTAGTTATCGATCCCAAATTCACCTCATACATGTATTATGTCATTGTCCAGATGGTGGGACTACGTTTTACCCCCTAATAATTACCACGTGGCCGCAAATTCGACATGAAGGTTTGCAAAGTTCGCCTCCCATTGAAGTCAATGGGGCCCGCGGCGAACGGTCGGTTTCGCGAACGTTTGGGTCCGTTCGCATTTCGCGTTCGCGAAACGTCCCGTCGGAAGTTCGTCCATCACTAGTTATCAGATTTTATGGATTGGCTTATTTTCCTGCTACTCCGGGTCGGGCCGTGTAGATTTGAACATCCCTATCCCTGCGCCAAGGCTCCGGCCAGTTCCAATCGGCAATCCTTATCAGGTTGTCCTTATTGTAAGACATCAGCGGGTTCTGTGGGACCTTTTTCTGCAGCGGGAAGGCAGGACAGTGAAATTATCAGCGATATAAATTGTATTTATTGGTTTTGTTCTCTGCTGGTACAGCTCTTGAAATGCAACAATCCAATCAAACCTAAACATTTTTTTCATATAAACTGCTAAATGGTCCCAGTTTTAAAAGGGTAATTCCCCCCCCAAAAAAACGAAAAAACTAATTAATAGAAAATAAAATTTATATATATATATATATATATATATATATATATATATATATATATATATATATATAAATACCTATATAAATACCTATATATATATATATATATATATATATATATATATATATATATATATATATATATATATATATATATATATAAATACCTATATATATATATATATATATATATATATATATATATATATATATATATATATATATATACATTTTTTTATTTTATTTTTATTTTATTTTTTTATACATAAAATAAATTGGTTGTGACGGCATTATGGATTTTTTTTATCCTTTTTTTTATTTTCTGCATTATGGTAAAAAAAAATAAACAAATAAAAATAAAAAAAAACCTGTCTGGGTTCAGCTCCCTCTTATACTTACCTGAGCCAAATCGCAATCCAGCACTGTGCAAAAGAGCAGCGTCTCTCTCTCCTCACTGGACATTTGAGCTATTGGCTCCTGCTGCTGTCAATCAAAGCCTGTGACCTCAGATTTTAGGCACCTGAAATAGGAATTTTATTATTATTACCATTATTATTATCAGGAGTGGCCAGTCCATAAGGGACGCTGCCCCCCGTGTTTGCATGCGGAGATCCGGATTCATAGGTTTCTATGAGTTTTTTTTCTCAAACTGTGGAGGGTTAAATGTGTGGGGACCACGGAGGGCTGAGTGCGGGGGAACTGAGGAAGGCTGAGTGCGGGGGAACCGCGGGGGACTGAGTGCGGGTGAACCGCAGAGGGCTGAGTGCGGGTGAACCGCAGAGGGCTGAGTGCGGGTGAACTGCAGAGGGCTGAGTGCGGGGGATGGTGGCGGGCTGAGTGTGGGGGGACTGTGGAGGGCTGAGTGCGGGGGGACCATGGAGGGCTGAGTGCGGGCGGCAGTGGCAGGCTGAGCGCGGCGGACGGTGGCTGGCTGAGTGCAGGGAGACAGCGGAGGGTTGAATACGGGGGACCATGGAGGGCTGAGTGCGGGGGGACCGTGGAGGGCTGAGTGCGGGGGGACCGTGGAGGGCTGAGTGCGGGGGGACCGTGGAGGGCTGAGTGCGGGGGGACCATGGAGGGCTGAGTGCGGGTGAACTGCAGAGGGCTGAGTGCGGGGGATGGTGGCGGGCTGAGTGTGGGGGGACCGTGGAGGGCTGAGTGCGGGGGAACTGCAGAGGGCTGAGTGCGGGGGATGGTGGCGGGCTGAGTGTGGGGGGACCGTGGAAGGCTGAGTGCGGGGGACAGTGGCGGGCTGAGTGCGGGGGACGGTGGCTGGCTGAGTTCAGGGAGACAGCAGCGGGTTGAATACGGGGGACCGTGGAGGGCTGAGTGCGGGGGGACCGTGGAGGGCTGAGTGCGGGGGATGGTGGCTGGCTGAGTGCAGGGGGACAGTGGAGGGTTGAATACGGGGGGCCCTGGAGGGCTGAGTGCGGGGGGACTATAGAGGGCTGAGTGTGGAGGTACCATGGAGGGGTGAGTGCGGACATGGGGGGAGGGGGTGGGGTTTGTTTGCCACCCCAAACAGTTTAGCTCCAGCCGCCACTGATTATTATAGATAATTGATATAGTGCAAACAGTTTGAGAAGCACTTTACAATATAAAGGGAGAAAATGAAGTTGTAATACAATAAAATACAAGAGGGTTAAGAGGGCCCTGCTCATAAGAGCTTACAATCTAATAGGATGGGGCAAGAGGTACAAAAGGAAATACCTGTGGGGAATTAGCTGATGGAAGAGTTAAAAGTTCAGTTATTAGCTGGAGATGTGAACATTGCTGTCAGGAATCAGCAGCAGGGATAGCCAGATCTGCATGGCTACATAAAGGAAACTGAGATCAGAGTGTGTGTGTGCTGTCAGATTTATTTACAGTGAAATCAAAATCCATCTAAACGCCAGCAAAAAGGAAACAACAGCAAATCTGAAGATACAAGTGAACAATAAAGCAAGGGAAAAAATACCGAACAACCTAACTATAATACAATATATACAAAATGAGGAACACGGATAAACAGGGTAATACCAGAGATGAAAGAAGGAGGGGGAACCAGGACAGGGATCAGGAACAAGGGGAGCAGATATAAGGCAGCAGGGTACAGGGCAAGGACAAGATCAGGAGCAGGATAAATGACACACAATATCTGGCTAGCAAAGCAAACCACTGACATGAGAGGCACTAATATTGGATGAGCTAAATAACCTCCCAGCAGCCAGCATCAGATGCAGACTGATTACTGGGATCTGCTGTTGGGAGGGTATTTAGTTGTTTCTGTATTGGTCCCTTTCATGTCAGTGTTTTGCTTTGCTATCCAGTAGGTATCTCCCAACATTCAGCATTAGATGTGGACTGACTATTGGGATCTGCTGGAAGACACATGCTGGTGGACACTGCAACTACAGCCCCTTGCCTAGGAAACAACTGTGCCACCAGCATGGTGATCCAGGTCCTGACACTTGTCAAAGTTCAGCTCATCCTACATGGTTTACATACATTTCAAGGCCACAGTATAATAAAATCTTACTGCATAACTCGTAACTTTTTTTTTTTTGTTAATTTAATTGCGTGTCCTCGTTTTTCCAACAAGAACACAATGACATCTATTTTTTTTTTGACACTCTTTCAACTTTATCCTGCAGTTTCCCCATAAACTTTTCATGTTTTCTGCTAAATTGTTACCTTTAATTTGTCTTTACGCCGGTCCAAAACCAGCCGCGCCAGACGTTTCCACTTTATGTTACATCATCGCCATTCTCAGTTATTTTCTTTCCCCCAACAGTTCCTCCGCATTGTTAAATGTGTTAAAGTTTAAAGACAAACTGTAGCATCTCTTTGACTCCAGCCAGCTATTGTCATTTGTCAGTTTTTAGTTATATAACTGCTCCAAATTGAGTTGCGCCAGCCATTATTTTGTGATGTCATCCCAGTATGACCTCACCACATGCAGGCAGCGTTTGTAAATTGTGTAGACATTACAAAAGAGAATAATGGAGCAATAACGCATGTAAATGTTGCCAAATCTTGCAAGCTCATGGCTTTCCAAAGTTGAAACAACACAATTTCTTTTTTTTTTTTCCCGTTTGCATTTTTAGGACATGCCAAAAAAAAAAAAAAAAAAAAAGAAAAGAAAATAAGTGTTGTATGGATGTAGCTCAGCTGCGCTCTTTCGGATGTCTTCATTTTCTCGCTGACACCTCGTGTTTCTGTTTAATTGTTTTCCGCCCTTTAAAAAACATAGAAGCGTATTATTTCATTTCATGACAGTGGCTCTAACTGCTCGTAATGTCAGCAGAAAAAAAATAAAAAAAATAAATTCAAGATATATGGGTTGATTTTTGCCCAGGATCTGCGGGATGCAACTCTGGGAGGTTATGGCTTGTCCTTTGCCAATTACCGGCAAACTTTGAAAAGAGAAATATATTTTATTGTCAGAATTTAACACGTTTAACAAAGGCAGAGGTAATATAGAAGCCCTAGAAGAGCAGCTGTAATATATATAGCTTAGCACGCCTTCGACAAAAATCTGGGACAGCGCTGAGAACACAAATTAATTTAATTCTTACCACTTCTTTTGATCTCAATAATATATCATGGAACTTTTCACAGGAAAAAAATAAAAGTGCACTTTTCAAGTTCCAACACTGCTGAAAATGCAATCTATCTTGACTCCTGCACTTCGGAAAAACTCTCGGAAAAGTCAACCCCGACCACAGTTTTCTCTTTCAATATTTTTATTGAGGTAATAAAGTACTCAAAAAGACAAGAAAATGAAGAAACAAAGCATTCAAAAACATGGGTATCTATAGTATCAGCATACATAAGACCAGGGTCACGGTGGAACAAGAAGCAAAACCATTGGGATTACACATATTGGGTATTATTAAAAAGTCACAAAACAAAACAAAGTTTTGCGAGTTTGACATGTTGAGTTTCCACATTCCTGGAGTTTTTGCACCAATGATGATGATTGAGAATGTTTGAAGAGCTAGTGTATTACCAAAAGTATTGGATTGCATCCCTGTCTTAGTCCGTAGGGTTCAATATCGAGTTGGCCCATCCTTTGCAGCTATAACAGCTTCAACTCTTCTGGGAAGGCTGTCCACAGGGTTTAGGAGTGTGTCTATGGGAATGTGTGACCATTCTTCCAGAAGAGCATTTGTGAGGTCAGGCAGTGATGTTGGAAGAGAAGCCCTGGCTCGGAGTCTCTGCTCGAATTCATCCCAAAGGTGTTCTATTGGGTTGAGGTCAGGACTCTTTGTAGGCCAGTCAAGTTCCTTCACCCCAAACTCACTCATCCATGTCTTTATGGTCTTTGCTTTGTGTACTGGTGTGCAGTCATGTTGGAACAGGAAGAGGCCATCCCCAAACTGTTCCCACAAAGTTGGGAGCATGAAATTGTCCAAAATGTCTTGTTATGCTGACAGCTTAAATGGTTGTAAACACCCTACTAGCTCATTATGAATTACTTACACAAGAACGAATCCCCCGCAGCCATCCTCGTCTCCCCCTCCGGCCGGTGACATCTATCCCAGAGGTTACTTCTGGGTATCGTGGCTCCGGCACTGTGATTGGCCAGAGCCGCGTTGACGTCACTCCCGCACTTGCACAGGAGCCGCCGGGAATGGCACAGTACAACTGAAGCAACGGTAGATACGTGCCATAGTTTCAGTTGGCTTAAGTGCGCATGTGCCGCATGACTTCGGCACATGCAAATACAGGGATATCTCCTAAACCATGCAGGTTTAGGAGATATCCAGTGCAGCTACAGGTAAGCCTAATTATAGGCTTGCCTGTAGTTTAAAGTGGTTGTAAAGGGTTTACAACCACTTTAAGAGTTCCCTTCAATGGAACTAAGGGGCCAAGCCCAACCCCTGAAAAACAACCCCACATCATAATCCCCCCTCGAACAAAGTGCACAAAGCAAGGTCCATAAAAACATGGATAAGCAAGTTTAAGGTGAAGGAACCTTTGGGATGAATTCGAGTGGAGACTTTCCACCGCCTGACCTCACAAATATAATTACATTACATAGCATATACAAAAAAATTGTGTTGCGCTAAACATAAATTTTGTTCATAAAGTGTTACAAAAAGTCCAATTGTGAAAAAACCCCGAAAACACAAATCCGTGAAATTGCTGATGAATCCAGAACACCCTGGATTAATCTGCTAGCCAGATACAGTATCTGGCTAGCAAAGCAAACCACTGACACGAGAGGCACTAATAATGGATGAACTAAATAACCTACCAACAGCCAGCAGCAGATGGAAACTGATTACTGGGATCTGCTGGCTGTTGGGAGGGTATTTAGTTGTTCCTGTATTGGTCCCTTTCATGTCAGTGTTTTGCTTTGCTATCCAGTAGGTATCTCCCAACATTCAACATTAGATGTGGACTGACTATTGGGATCTGCTGGAAGACACCTGCTGGTGGACACTGCAACTACAGCCCTTCGCCTAGGAAACAACTGTGCCACCAGCATGGTGATCAAGGTCCTGACACTTGCCAAAGTTCAGCTCATCACAAATGGTCAGCTTTACATACATTTCGAGGCCACAGTATACTAAAATCTTACTGCATAACTTGTAACCTTTTTTGTTAATTTAATTGCGTGTCCTCGTTTTCCAACAAGAACACAATGGCATCTATTTTTTTGACATTCTTTCAACTTCATCCTGCAGTTTCCCATAAACTTTTCATGTTTTCTGCTAAATTGTTACCTTTAATTTGTCTTTACCCCGGTCCAAAACCAGCCGTGCCAGGCGTTTCCAATTTATGTTACATCATCACCATTCTCAGTTATTTTCTTTCCCCCAACAGTTCCTCGGCATTGTTAAATGTGTTAAAGTTTAAAGACAAACTATAGAATCTCTTTGACTCCAGCCAGCTATTGTCATTTGTCAGTTTTTAGTTATATAACTGCTCCAAATTGAGTTGTGCCAGCCATTATTTTGTGATGTCATCCCAGTATGACCTCACCACATGCAGGCAGGTTTGGAAATTGTGTAGACATTACAAAATAGAATAATGGAGCAATAACGCATGTAAATGTTGCCAAATCTTGCAAGCTCATGGCTTTGCAAAGTTGAAACAACACAATTTCTTTGTGTGTGGAACACCCTCCACCTCATGCAGATACCGCCACCACAAGCAATATGGACTCCTACCGGAGAGCCTGGACCCTTTATTACAGAGGGTCAAACAGGCTTGATGTAATAATCTTTTCTGGGGTCATCAGCTGGAGATGTGTCCTAAAATCAAATTATGAACTTTCATTGGATAATCAAACCAGGCTCCACTCACCCCACGGCCAGATTTAACCTCCCTGGCGGTATGAGTATCTCTCAAAGCGGTACAATTATTTTGCATTTAAATCTGTCCAAACAAGAGTCTAAGCCCTTGTACACACGGTCGGAGATTCCGATGGAATGTTTCCTATCGGACCGTTTGGTCGGACATTCCGACTGTGTGTGTGGTCTCCATCGGACTGTTTATGTTGGAATATCCGACGGACCAACTTTTCCAACTTGCTGGTAAAATTTTCCGACAAAATGCTCCTATCGGACATACTCCGATCATGTGTAGCCTACTCCGACAGACAGAGTGCCACACATGCTCAGATCAAATTCCTAGACCAAAGCTATTGGCTACTAGCCTGAACATAGTCCCGTCGTAACGAAATAACGTCATCATGTTATGTACAATCGGATTTTCCGACAACTTAGTCCAACCGTGTGTATGCAACATCACTTCCGGACCTCTTCCGGAATTAATCCGTCGGAATTACTCCGACGGATTTGGTTGTCGGAATCTCCGACCGTTTGTACAAGGGCTAATAGATATCCCGGGTATGATGAAGTTTGAAACACAAAAATCATAAATTATATTATAATAAATAAATATAAATAATTATAAAAAATAATAATATAATAATGTTAAAATTAATATCCCCATGATTCACCATCGCTCAATTCTGAAAGTGTTCCCGCTGTTTTCTAGCTGGTCTAAAACCAATTTTGACGTAAAGGGACAATTTTTGGTTGCTATGGACAATCTCCAGTTTCCAGGCAGAAAGAACAGTATATATAATATAAAACTACATGCAGGGTATTGGACAAAGCACTGGGGACAAAAGAGATGTGAAATCATTTCATACAGTAATGTAATCTGTAAGATTACAATGTACTGTATGTATTATGATTTTTCACTTTGTTAAATTTGCCACCGGGCTCCGCCTCCATGCGTCACGACACTCGCAAGGGACAGAGTCCAGCACACAGAGGCATCGGGTGGAGGACAGAGCCCACGGACACAGCGGGGGGGGGACATCGCAAGATCCTGGGGACAAGGTAAGTATACCGCACCAGGATCCTGCAATGCAATCCAAAGTGTGGCTCGGGGTTACAGCTAATGGTGCTGACATTTAACCCAGAGCCACACTCTGGAAAACCGCCAGGGAGGTAATAATCTAAATGAAGAAGATGCCAGATAGTGTAAAATCCCAAAGGACTCATTTAATAAAATGTATTGCACTTACATTTGTTCATATAAAAACCAGCATTGTATAAAACGTAGGCGGCCAAACACCCAGATACTGTAAACAGCATTTTAGCAAGAAATAGCTCCTTTGCGGTTTAATTGCTAAGGGAACTTCATCCGGGGCAATAGAAGATCTACTTGAGCTCAATTTGCTAGAAAAGTTAATGCTGGTTCTGATAGAAAGGTTTGCTAGAAAGGTTGCTAGAAAAGTTAATGCTGGTTCTGATAGAAAGGTTTCAGAACACAATGATCTGACTGGTCTGCAGCTGAGTAGCTGCAGACCAGTCAGGGTGCCCATGCTGACCCATGTCCACAATCAAATGCACCTACAATAGGCATGTGAGAATCAGAACTGGACCACGGAGCAGTGAAAAAGGTGACCTGGTTTGATGAGTCATATTTTCTTTTACATTAGGTAGGTGGCCGGGTGCGTGTGTGTCACTTACCTGGGGAAGAGATTGCACTAGGATGTACTAGGGGAGGAAGACAAGTCAGAAATGTGATGCTTTGTCTAGCAGAGTCCATGCCTCAATGGTTGAGGGCTGTTTTGGTGGTAAAATGGGTACCTACTCAATATGTTTGGTGGGTGGTCATAATATTATGGCTGATTGGTGTATGTGGCAGCCGCATTGCCCTGTGAAGACCCTTAACCTCTAGTCATTGAGAGCCTCCATGTTGGAGTGTACAGTGTGTAGAAAGGGATACATTAACCGGTTCCCGACCAGCGCACGACGATGTACGTCGACAGAATGGCACGGGCAGGCATATTGGCGTACAAGTACGTCCAATCTTCAATGCCGCCCTGACATCGGGAATGCGCCGCCGGCGGCACACTCCCGCGCTGGTCGGGACCCCCGTGAGTCCGGTCGCGGGACCCGCGGACTCGATCGCTGCGGGCATCCCCGCGATCGTCTCACGGGACGGCTGAATGGAGGAAATGCCGTGTAAACAACATTTCTCCATTCTGCCTAGCAACTAGTGACGCTGATCTCTGCTCCATGTGATTGGAGCAGAGATCAGTGTTCACTAAATGAAAGCCCAACCCCCCCACAGTTAGCAACACACCCCTAGGAACACTTAACCCCTACACTGCCACCCACTGGTTAACCCCTTCACTGCCAGTGTCATTTACACAGGAATCACTGCATTTATATAGCAGTGATTACTGTATAAATGACAATGGTCCCAAAAATGTGTCAAAAATGTCCGATGGGTCCCCCACAATGTCGCAGTCACAATAAAAATCGCTGATCGCCGCCATTACTAGTAAAAAAAAAAAAAAAAAAAAAATTATTAATAAAAATGCTATAAAACTATACCTATTTTGTAAACGCTATAACTTTTGTGCAAACCAATCAATAATCGCTTATTGCGATTTTTTTAACCAAAAATATGTAGAAGAATACGTATCAGCCTAAACTGAGGGAAAAAAATGTTTTTTTATATATTTTTGGGGGATATTTATTATAACAAAAAGTAAAAAATAATGCGTGTTTTTGAAAATTGTCGCTCTATTTTTGTTTATAGCGCAAAAAATAAAAACCGCAGGGGTGATCAAATACCACCAAAAGAAAGCTCTATTTGTGGGAAAAAAAGGACGTCAATTTTGTTTGGGAGCCACGTCGCACGACCGCGCAATTGTGGTTAAGGACAGGTATACCTAGTGGCAGTCCAATCCTCCTTAAAGGTGTAGGGACACACCAGCAGAGCACAATGGCAGCTGATGGCATCCAATGTGTCCCCATGCCGATTCCAAAAAAAAATGGCAACCACCCAAAGTTGTAACACTGCTGAGGTCCATAAAGACATCGATGAGCAAGTTTGGTTAAGGTGTCAGCATACCAAGACATTTTGGATAATTTCATTCTCCTAACTTGCACAAAGCAAGCAAGCAAGTGCACAAAGCAAGGTTCATAAAGACATGGATGAGCGATTTTGGGGTGAAGGAAATTGTCTGGTCTGCATAGAGTCCTGACCTCAACCGAATAGAACACCTTTGGGATGAATTAGAGCAGAGCTATGGAGAAGACCTGGTTCACAGTCTCCACTCTAATTCATCCCAAAGTTTTTATATCTTGTTGAGGTCAGAACTCTGTGCAGACCAGTCAAGTTCCCCCACACCATACATGCTCATCCATGTCTTTATGGACCTTGCTTTGTGCACTGGTGTGTAGTCATGTTGGAACAGGAAGGGGCCATCCCCAAACTGTTCCCACAATGTCGGAAGCATAAAATTGTCCAAAATGTCTTGGTATGTTGATGCCTCAAGAGTTCCCTTCACTGGAACTAAGGGGCCAATCCCAACCCCTGAAAAACAACCCCGCACCATAATCCCCCCTCCACCAAATGATTTGGAGCAGTGCACAAAGCAAGGTCCATAAAGACCTGAATGAGCGAGATTGGGGTGGAGGAACTTGGCTGGCCTGCTCAGAGTCGTGACCCCAACCCGATAGAACACCTTTGGGATAAATTAGAGTGGAGACTGAGAGCCAGGCCTTCTCATCCAACATTAGTGCCTGACCTCACAAATGCTCTTCTGGAAGAATGGTTAAACATTCCCATAGACACACTCCTAAACCTCGTGGACGGCCTTCCCAGAAGAGTTGAAGCTGTTGTAGCTGCAAAGGGTGGGCCAACTCAACATTGAACCCTACGGAATAACACTGCCATTAAGGTTTGCGTGCGTGTAAATGCCAATCCCAATACTCTTGACAATAAAGTGTAGCTCTTCAAACATTCACAATCATCATCGCTGGTGCACAAACCCCAGGAATGTGGAAGCTCAACATGTCAAACTCACAAAACGTAGTCCTTAGCTCTTCATATTATCCTCGGCTTCGTTATTGTCTCCAAGTAACTTGAAAATGTTGCGAAAGTTCTCATTTTAGCTCTTGATTTAATTAACCCAACACGACTACATTGTCGCATACTTCCATCTCATGTCTGTTGTATGACAGAAGTGATTTGGAGCAGAAGAATCAAATCATCTTCAGAGAAAAAACAGAAGATATCAAAAGTCACACAGGCCGACATAATTAGCATAAGAAAAAGTTTATTTCATCTTGTATGGTTACATTACATCATTACACCAGAAGCCTTCTACTTCCCAAGACTTTCACGAATCAACATTGGCTAATTTATTCTCCCCTTTCTTCATGGAGAAGTAAAAATATCCTCTCTCTCTCTCGAAAAAAGTGTCTTCTGGTTGATGTTTTTGAAATGCCATTAACAAGATTTAATTGTGTATTTTCACTGTCAGCAAACTTCAAACATCTCATTAATAGTCCTGCGGCATCGCTATTCAGAGAAAGCGTGAAGTTCCAATATATTTCTGTCAATCACGGGGCTTAATATACGCTGGAAGGTGTAGATTCTGCTCGGCTTTCTTCCCTCAGATCATGGGCAGAGAACGGTAAATAAGACGGATTCTAGGAAATAAGGCATGAGATCAATGTGTTTTCTTCTCCTCCTCCTTTTGCTGAAAACATACTCTAAATACTTTGTGCGTTTTTCAGATCGAGAACTGCCTTTATTTGAAAAATTGCCTTGGATGGCTGTGGCGTTGTCACAACAACAGCTTTAAACCACCAGAGAATGTCTAATGCCGCGTACACACGTTCGGAATTCTCGTCGGAAAAAGCTCTGATGGTTTTCCCGACTGAATTCCAAAGGAATTCGGCTCAAACTGTCTTGCCTACACACGGTCACACCAAATTCTGACCGCCAAGAACGCGGTGACGTACAACACGTATGACAGGACTAGAAAAAGGAAGTTCAATACCTAGTAGCCAATAGATTCCATTTTGTAGTTGTATCTGAGCATGCGTGAGTTTTTGCGCGTCGGAATTGCATACACACAATCGGAATCGGTTTTTCCATCTGGAAAATTTAGAAGATGCTATCAAATTTTTGCTGGTCGGGAATTCGGCCAGCTAAATTCCGATGGAGTATACACACGGTCGCATTTTCCGATGAAAAGCTCTCATCGGTCTTTTGCTGGCCAAAATTCAGATTGTGTGTATGCAGCATAATAGAGGTGGCATGGTGTGGACCTTATGGAGAAACTCCAGTTTGAAAATTAGCTATGACTATGGACTAACGTCTGAAATGCGTGGGCTGTTTTACAGCGTTGTACATGTTAACTTAATAAAGAAATACTATTTTGGACATCATCCTGGGTGACGGCCATCCCTTTCCTTACTTTGGTACATTGAGGGTGTCAGCAGCCTCAAGGTCTGAGCACCGGGCTGAGCATTTATGTGGGAAGGTTGTAGCACCTATACAGCTGTTTTCCTTTAAAAATTAGGGTTTGCTACAATTGTTTCCAAAAAATGTAGGATACTTAGTTACCTCTCCCATTCTTGGCCCCCTTCCCACCCAGCCCTGGCTTCCCCTTAAAGTGGAAGTAAACCCATCCAAAAAACATGTGCTGGAAATGTAACACTCCCATTGGTTGTGCTCTCAACCAAACTGTCAAACCATCCAATGGCTGGTGTCATAACTGATCACATGTGCAGCATCATGGCAGTTGTAGATTAAACCAAGGGCAAGATGGCCGCTCTCCTTGGCTGAAAACAATAAGAGGGTTTACTTCCATCTTCCTGCCTGGTCTATAGCAGGATGACAGCTGGGCAGTGGCCTTTCCATCCTGACTGAGTGCCGTATGACTTCCTGTCAGGAAGTGCCGCTTACGTAGCCCTCATGGGACATGGCCGATGACTGATAAGTCTACCGGCTTGCTGCTGGTACCATGTGATCAGTGTGACCAATCACAGCAGGTCACATGATAGTTGTACACAATGGATGGCTCCCTTTCATGGCATCTATTGTGTACAATTGTGTTACTGTGATTGGTGAATTTGATCACTTGATACAGGGCCAATCACAGCCCATCTGTACCATGTGATTAGATTTGACCAATTGCAGCTAATCACAACAAAAATTAAATAAATCAGTTTCATTCAGTAAAATGCTTGTTTATAGCAATGTAATTCACTGCTTTAAGCAATCATAATATGTAAAAAAAAATCCTGATCACTTCCCCAGAGTAGTACAATCTTACTATGGTAACAATATATTTCTCTGGTCACCATGTGTAAAAAAAATTAATACAAAATATTAAAAAAATCCTAATCACTTCTCTGAGGGCAGACCAAGATGGAAAGGGACAGTCCAGGGGGTGAGCTGGGGGTGGTCCAGAGGATGGACCAAGATGGGAAGGGGTCATTCAGAGGGCAGGCTGGGGGGGTCCTGAGGGCAGTCTGGGGGTGGTCCAGAGGGTGGACCAAGATGGGCAGGGGTAGTTGAGAGGGTGGGCTGGGGGGGTCCTGAGGGCAGACCAAGATATAGAGGGTCAGTCCAGAGGTTGAGATGGGGGTGGTCCAGAGGATAGACCAAGATGGGGAGGGGTAGTACAGAGGACAGGCTGAGTGCTCTGGAGGGTGGACCAAGATGGGGAGGAGAAGTCCACAGGGCAGGCTAGTGGGTCCTGAGGGCAGACTTAGATGGGGAGGGACAGTCCAGAGGGTGGGCTTGGGGGGTGGTCCAGAGAGTGCACTAAGATCTGGAGGGGCAGTCCAGAGGTCAGCCTGGGGGTCCTGAGGGTAGACCAAGATGGGGAGGGACAGTCCAGAGAGTTGGCCAGGGGGTTGTGAAAGCAGGCCAAGATAGCGAAGGGCCATCCATAGTGTGAGATAAAGGGGGGTTCTGGGGGCAGCCCAAGATGGTCTACTTACATCACATCTTCCAAGGCTGTAGGATTTGCACACAGAGTGGCTAGGATGTGGTCCAGGGGCAGACCAGAGGGTGGAAATGGGGGTGGTCCAGAGGATGGAATACGATAGGGAGGGGCAGGCTGGGGGTGTCTTGAGGGTGGGCCAAGATGAGGAGGGACAGTTCAGGGTGCAGGCCAGGGGCCCTGAAGGTGGGCCACGATGATGAGAACCAGTCCAGAGGGCGAGCCGAGGGTGGATCCAATTGCTGGCTGCCTAGACCCGGTAGAGGCAGCCCACTGAAGAAGACAAAGATGGTGGCGTGGTACCTGTTGTGTGGCACCTGAACAGTGGATTGTAGTGGGACAATGCTGGATTCCCACACTAAAGTATGTAAAAAAAAAAAAAAAAAACATGGGGAGTTTACTACCACTTTAAGTAAAAAATGTTTTTCTAATTTTTGATGGAAAAACAATTGAACTTTCTGACCAGGTCTGTGTGTTTTATGTATTAAATTTCACCCACATCATTCACGTAATAAAAGCGTTCACATCTACAGACACAGAAAACAGAAGTCTTTCCATGAAACTAAAATTGATACATCAGCTCCAACTTTCCCACTTGTTTCCAACAATACATACAATAGTTTATGCAGCTTCCTCTTATTTATTTATTTTTTTTCCTTTTTCCATTTTTCAGTCGTTTTGCAGACGCGATATGTAGCTGGGAAATGGAGGCTTGTGGATGTTATTAGCGTGCTGATTGCAATTTGAACGCAGAGAGCAATTTTTGTGTCCTGCTCCATCTTGCAGAATGGTCCGCTAATTGCAGTTCTTGCTGGCTCGGGTTCTGCGGAGGGAGAAATTAAATGTCATAAATGAGAATTATGCTAATTTCTTTCTTCAACGATGATTTAGTGTGTTTGTTAAAAGCTGCGCAGGCAGCGTTCCTGGGGAGGCGATCGGGAGCAGAGCCGCGTTCTGTATCAGCGTAAAGAGGATTGTTTCAGAGGAAAAAATAAAAGGCTAATCGCTTCTGAAAACAGGTGCAATCTGTATCCACAAGCGGTTTCAGTTCTGTAGCGTGGCAATTTTTTTTATTTTTTATTTTTTGGCAAGCGTGCAAAAAGTTTCACTCGTCTTTCCAAACTTCGTAAATTTGGATTTGTAAAAAAAAAATAAAAAAAATAAAAAAAATAGAAGGATCTGTGTGATAAATATACAGACCGATTTTATTAAAGAAAGGTTCTAGATATCTTACTTTATTTTACAAAAAATAATGATAAATACATTGTTTAATGTTGTTGTTGTCAGTTTTATTTAATAATATTAATAATTAAGCAACAATGTTTTTTTTGCAAAATATTTTATTTTCGAAAATATTATTAAAATTTATAATATTTAGACTAAGCAACAACATTTTTATAATACATATATAGATGCTTATTATTATTATTATTATTATTATTGCAACAATTCATTTTCCCCAAATAATTTTGTTATTATTATCAATATTAATAATAATAAACTCATTCACATAGGGGGGCTTTAACAAGGGGGCTTTCAGATCCCAATTAGCTCCCTGTCTGCAGACCCTGACAACCACAGCCCATGGTTGTCATGAAGAGGCCCTTGAACCTGTCAACATGGGGACAAGGTGCTTGGGGGGGGGGGGCATGTGGCCTGGTACATTTCAGGAGGGGGGGTGCTTGCTCGTCTCCACCTTTCCTGGCCCGCCAGGCTTCATGCTCAAATAGGGGTCTGGTATGGATTTTGGGGGGACCCTACGCCATTTAAAAAAAAAAATTGGCGTGGGGGTTCTCTTTAAAAAAGAAAAAAATTGAAATGAAATGTCCGACAATACAATATCATTGCCGGCAATACAAAAATGTTACAAAAAAACAAAAATGGCATTGGGGGCCCCCTCAAATCCATACCAGTCCCTTTGGTTCTGGTATGGATTTGAGGGGGCCCCCAATGCCGTTTTTTTTTTTGTAACATTTTTGTATTGCCGGCAATGATATTGTATTGTCGGAAATTTCATTTAAATTTTTTTCTTTTTTTCTGCAGTTTTGCTGTAGCAGGTTCTATACATGGTACAGATGTACCGCTTTACATGCAGACTAAGGGGACCCCACCAGCACTATAATTAAAGGAATTTTTCATTTTTATTGTTTCCCTTTAAGTATCATTAAAATCACTGCTCCTTTAAAAACAATATTTTTCTTTAAAAAATTTGCATTGATACATGTCCACCAGGGCAGTACCTGGGCCTTACAACTAACGCTGTTGCCAAAACAGGTCAGTTGTTTTGCTTGTCACTTTTTGAAATCTTTATATGGACTACAGAGTTTCCGGCTCAATCCTTTTACTTGTCCTGGACCCCCCCATACCCTTTTTATGGCCAATAACTTGCATATAAACCTTCAAAATGGAGACTTTTGATTTTTTTCATGTTCAGGTCCCATAGACTTTAATAGAGTTTGTGGCTCGGATCTGAACTTTTTCTCTGTTCGGGTGTTCTGGTGCGAACCGCACTGGGAAAGCGTTCGGCCCATCACTTGTCCTTTGGGATTCCCAGTGGTAAATTTAAATTACTGCAGCCAGGGATCTGTGATTTAACAGAAGGAGTGTGGTGTGTAGAACCCACCAGAATCCCATCACCGTTGACCTCAGTGGTGTTTGGATTTGGGGTTAATGTTGACTTCATTGGCTAAATTTGGTCAGTGATGTCCCTTGGGATTTCCGATGGTAAATTTATTTTACTGCAGGTTATTGACTTCTTTGACTACATTTGGTCAATGATGTTCCCCTGGATTCCTGGTGGTAAATTTAAGTAACCACAGTCAGGGATCTGTAATTTAGCAGCGGGAGTGTGGCATGTACATCCCACCTGAATCCCATCACTGTCGACCTCAGTGGTCTTTGGATTTGGGGCTACCATTGAATTGACTAAATTTGGTCAATGCTGTACCCCTTGAGATTCCAAGTTGGTAAATTTAAATGACTGCAGCTGGAGATCTGTCATTTAGCATTGGGAATGTGACGTTTACAGCCCACCTGAATCCCAGTCCCCATTGACCTCGGTGTTTGGATTTGGGACTACCATTGACTTCATTGACCAAATTTGGTCAGCCACGTCCTTTGGAATTGCTGCCAGTAGATTTAAATTACCACAGTCAGGGATCTGTCATTTAGCAACAGGAGTGTACCATGTACAGCCCAACTGAATCCCTTCACTGTTGGATTTGGGGCTACTATTGGCTTAATTGACTAAATTTGGTCAATAAGATCCCTTGGGATTCCCAGTGGTAAATTTAAATTACTGCAGCCAGAGATCTGTCATTTAGCAGCAGGAGTGTGGCATATACACCTCCACCTCCTTTCCTCCAGCAAGGAGGCATCCCTGTCCAGCAAGGAGACATCCCAATCCAGCAAGGAGACATCCCAATCCAGCAAAGAGACATCCCAATCTAGCAAAGAGACATCCCAATCTAGCAAAGAAACATCCCAATTCAGCAAAGAGACAGCCCAATTCAGCAAAGAGACAGCCCAATTCAGCAAAGAGACAGCCCAATTCAGCAAAGAGAAAGCCCAATTCAGCAAAGAGACAGCCCAATTCAACAAAGAGACAGCCCAATTCAGCAAATAGACAGCCCAATCCAGCAAAGAGACATTCCCAGTCAAGCAAAGAGACAGCCCAGTGACTTGAGTCACGTGTTTTGACTTGTCATGCAACTTTATGTGTCACAGTGTGAATGGGGTTTATAAAGGGCCCCAGAACCAGGGTGAAGAGCCCCAGGATCAGTGAGAAGAGCCCGGACTTGGGATTCCCGGTGGTAAATTTAAATTACTGCAGCCAGGGATCTGTGATTTAGCAGTGTCAGGAGTGCCCACCTGAATCCTCATCACCATTGAAGTCAGTGGTGTTTGGATTTGGGGCTACCATGGACGTCATTGACTAATTTTTCAGTGATGCTCCTTGGGATTCCCGGTGATACATTTAAATTACTGTAGCCAGGGATCTGTGATTTAGCAGCGGGAGTGGGGCATGTACACCCCACCGGAATCCCGTCACCGCTGACCTCAACGGCGTTTGGATTTGGGGTTACCCTGGATTCCTGCTGGTACATTAAAATTACTGCAGCCAGGGGATCTATCATTTAGCAGCGGGAGTTTGACTTGTACAGCCCACCTTGAATCCCAGCCACCATTGACCTCAAGTACCATTGACTTTAACGGTGTTGAGATTTGGGGTTTTCACCAACGTGTAGCCTGTTTGCCAGAACTGCCCGCAAATTGAAACAAAGAGGGATATTCAAGCCGCACCACCCACCACTATAGCGTTATACGGTAAACATGTCATTTTTGTTCTGGCATACCTTAAAAAAAAAAAAAAAAATAGATAAACTCACCATTATAACAGCTTGCATAGTTACATTTCCATTAATTTTCAGGTGTAGCGGTTTCCCATTCCTCTGCAGCTTGAGCGGTCGAACAGCTGCGTCCCGCTAACATATTCATGAGATTCTGCTGCAAGCTCGGCAGTTTTGTCCTTCTCACCTGCAAACCAGACAATTTCCCCGTGTGTATTTACATAAAAACAGACTCAAGTATTTTATTTTATTTTTTTTAAATGAAGGGGAGGAATTTTTGGATACCCCAGAGAGAGCTAAAGTCTTTTAATAGCCAAAACTTTTATTTTTATTTTTTTTATTAATTTTATTTATTCTTTTTTTTCTTTGGATGGAGCAGGTAAAAAAATTTAGAACCTCTGTTAGGTTGATATTGCTCTCTGTATCCCTGCTGGGTAGATTCTCCCTCTCTATTAATCCCAGTGGCCATTGTAACTAGAAGTGATAGGAAAATCCAAAAATGTACCGTGGTCAGGAGGTGCGAGGAAATCTTCCAATGGAGACATTTTTGTCCTAGGGAGCATTTCCATCAATTTGGTGAGGCTTCCTCTCACTTCCTGTTGTGTCTCCAAAAAAAAAAAAAAATAATAATAATTTTTAACCCTTCCACATTGTTTTAGGGCACACTTGTGCTACACAAGTTCAAGATATGTCACGTTTGGGCTGCCCAATCAAAATAAATGGTTTTGCCAATGCACCCTAATGACGCCAGAATGCAACAATGAATGTTATACAAAAATGTGAATCCAGCCTTTAAAAAAAAAAAAAAAAAAAAAGGCTATTTATAATAATAAATAATAATAAATTCTATTTGTAACGCCCTTTTCATCAAAAGCTCTCAAAGTGCTACAGGTTACAAAAAAAAAAAAAATACAACAAAAGCGAACATCTAACTTAAACAAAAGTCTTAAGTCCTTTTTTAAAACAATCAGTAGATTGAGGAGCCCTCAGACTATCAGGTAGGGCATTCCACAAACGTGGGGTAGCAGCACAAAAAGCCCAAATATCCCATTGTCTTCAATCTAGTTCTTAGAATTTGTGGGGCTTTTCTTTTGTTTTGTATCTTAAAGTGGTTCTGCACCTTTAAAAAAAATATTAAAAGCCAGCAGTTACAAATATTGCAGCTGCTGACATTTAATAAATGGACACTCACCTGTCCCAGGGTCCAGCGATGCTGGCGGCAGATGACGAGCAATCGCTCGTCTCTCTGCTGCCCCCACTGCCACCCTCTGTTAGGGAATCGGGAAGTGAAGCGTTGCGGCTTCACTGCCCGGTTCCCTACTGCGCATGCGCGAGTCGCACTGCGCGTCTCCACTGCTCCCCGCTGTGTCCTGGGAACTGTGTGTTTCCCAGAACACAACGGGGGGGGGGGGGGGCATCTGTGGCTAGCTTGTCCCGGAAGTGGGTGCAGATACCTGGATTATCCAGGTATCTGCACCCCCCTCCCCCCTGAAAGGTGCCGAATGTGGGGGGGAGGGATCAGATGAGCGGAACTTCCACTTCAGGGTGGAGGTCCACTTTAAGTCAGGACATGTGCGTGGCTTGAGAGCGGTAATTTTCGCACTTGTTCCTGAAATACAGTTTTTAAATCACTTCTAATTTATATATTTGAAGAGTAGTCACACCACGTCTAGTACATGTCTATTATGGTCCTATAATGGTATATAGGGGTGTAAACTTCTACTACAACCATTCTGTGCGAATTAAGCAAAATCTAATGTTCTTCTATTTCCTCTACAGGCCAAATCTTGTTATTTGCAAAAAAAAATAAAAATAAAAAAAAATATGTGAGAGCGGTGTGTGAAAATACCACATTATGACCATTAGATGGAGCTGAGGATCATTTATTATGATCTCCATCTCCATCTAGTGGCCATAATGCAGTATTAAATAGAAAATATAGAAAGAAACCCCAGCCAAAAGAATATATATATACTTTAAAAACTCAAGACTATTCTATTGCTGCTCCCCTGAAAAAAAAGAGAATACAATTTTACACTTCTCAATTCAAGATATGAATAACATGTAGGGGGGGCGCTAAATTATTAATCACCAATGTGAACAATGCCTTCTTATTGATAATCAATAATTTGGCTAATTAATAATACATAACAAATGTGCAACAAGCATGATGATAATGCAGTATTGTCACACAGCACTCCACAGGTTGAATGTAATATATTGCAAAAAAAAAAAAAGAAGAAAAAAAGAGTGGTTTGTGAAAATACAGCACCATGGCCACTAGATGGAGCTCAAGATCATTTTTTATCATATATATATATGGTATATCATTTTTTCTTATCACATTTAACCTATGGAGAAATTAGGAGAACATTTGATGTTGGCCCATTCGCATAGAACAAATGCAGTAGCAATTTTGCTTGATGAATTGTTATGCATTTTATTTTATTTTTTTAATGCAACTTATAGTGTGTGTGTCTATCTACATATTTATATTAGTAGATGTCTCGTTGCCTCTCTTTTTATACTGAGATAAAATTACACACAGGTGAACTCCATTTACTAATTAGGTGACTTCTGAAGGTCAGTAGGTTCCACTAGATTTTAGGTAGGCGTATCAGAGTAAAAGGGGGCTGACTACAAATACACGCCACGCTTTTCACATATTTATTTGTAAAAAAAAATGTTGAAAACAACTTATCATTTTCCTTCCACTTGACAATTATGTGTCACTTCATGTTAGTCTATCACATAAAAATCCCATATAAAAAATATATCATATTAACATATTTTATTTTATTTTTTATATGTATCTCTCTCTCTGTATATAGATAGATATCTATATCTATATCTATATCTATATATATATATATATATGTGTGTATATATATATATATATATATATATATATATATGTGTGTGTATATATATATATATATATATGTGTGTATATATATATATATAGAGAGAGAGAGAGACATCAATCAATCTATATATATATATATATATATATATATATATATATATATATATATATATATATATATATATATGTGTGTATATATATATATATGTATATGTGTATATATATATATATATATATATATATACACACATATATATATATATATATATATACATAATCAATCCATGTATAAAGCTATTCACTGAGGCAAAGAGGTGTCTGCTAAGTGCATTATTTATAAGCAATCTGTAAGAAATTAAGAATTTATATTACACTAATTTGACTATTCTACAAATGTTCAATTAGCCTCTTGTATTATTATAGCCAACCAAAACTTAAGTGTTTTCCTGTAGTTACGTCCCCACTGCCAGTAATATACGGGACACCGCAATACAAATGGAAACCAGTGCAGAGAATTTACGCCACTGTCGTGTCTTAGGCCGCGTACACACGGGCGGATTGTCTGCCCAACTAAGTTCGTCAGACAATCCGACAGACAGTCCGTTCAACTTTTGAATGAACGGACTTGACCACACACGATGAACAGACAGTCCGCTGAAAGCTTGCGCGATGACGTGTACAGCACGTACGACGGGACTAGAAATACGACGTCCAATACATTGCAATGCAACCTTCGGCCGTGTAAATCCTTTCTGAGCATGCGCCATACTTAGTCCGTCCAACTTGCCTACTCACGAGCGGACTGTCCGCTGAAACCAAGTTTGGACGGACAAAATTACGGAAATTCCGAAAGACTTAGTCCGCCAGACTGTCCGCTGAAAAAGTCAGCTGAAGCCCACACACGAGCGGATTGTCCGCTGAAACACGGTTCAGCGGACTAAGTTGGGCAGACAATCCGCCCGTGTGTACGCGGCCTTACACTTTTTTTTTTTTTTTTTTTTTAAATTAACAGTTGTAACAATCTGTTAATTGGAAAAACACGCAAACAATCTCCCGCTTGACAAGGCAGAATTATTGCAGACAGATGCAGGCAGAGAAGGAAAATGCATCTGCGATACACCTGCTATAAAGAGATGAGCACAAAAAAAAAAATCAACTGCAAACAACATTTAGATGGTGCTTTATTAATGAACGCATCCAGAGAGATGGCATTATGCTGAAGCGCACCACGCCTCAGACATGACAAAAGTTTATTCTTATCAATATACTGTCCTCAATTTTCCCAAAAGTTTAAAAAAAAATATATACTTTTTTTTTTCCCCCTTCAGTTCCAGCTGGGTTCAGTAATTGAAAGACTGTTCTTTATATCTAAGTGAAAATCATTATGTGGAGTGACCTCCTGACTCGGAGAGCAGCTTGTGTAACGATCGGATATATACCAAAAATAAGTCGGCATTTCTGTAATTCATGCTCAAGTACCTCGGCAGAGGTGAGGTTGTCTGCGATACGCGCGGATCTTCTATTTTCTTTTTCCATTATCCCGTAACCTCCTGATCCCCTCACTGCCACCTTCTAATAAGTTGCTTTTATGCAGTATTTGATTGCCACGTAATTAATGAGCAGAAAGATGCGGCAAAAGACCGAATGTACCAGACTGGATTCAGATGACACATTGTTGACCCGTTAAAGTGGAAGGAAAGTATCTATTTCTAATAAAAACACTCGAACGTTGCAAGTTACAACATTTGCATGGATGCATTCTTGCAAGTTGGTCTTATCTCTTACTTCATCCACATTTTCCATTATCCGTGTGCCATCTCTTAGAGCCCTCTCTACTATTCCCCTGCGCTATTGGGAGGAGATGAACAGGTACGTAATCTATGAATCATGGGCCCCATAGCAAAATTTTATTAGGGGGCCCTTGGCCATTGCTCTTGTAGTGCCAGGGAGTGTTCTGACCCGTGGTGAAACTACCAGGTTCTCAAAGGTCACACTTGCGACTGGGCCCTGGCCAGTCCAGGACTGGGCCAAAAAATAGGCCTGGGCATTTTAGACTGGGCAGTTCGGTCACATTGGTTGGCGTGGGGGTGGAGATGGGGGGGCAGACATTCGAGGGGGTGGTTGGTAACAGAATATTCATTCACAGAGGCATCCCAATCCAGCAAGGAGACATCCCAATCCAGCAAGGAGGCATCCCAATCTAGCACGGAGACATCCCAATCTAGCAAGGAGACAGCCCAATCTAGCAAGGAGACAGCCCAACCCAGCAAGGAGACATCCCAATCTAGCAAAGAAATCCCAATTTAGCAAAGAAACATCCCAATTTAGCAAAGAGACAGCCCAATTTAACAAAGAGACAGCCCAATTTAACAAAGATACAGCCCAATTTAGCAAAGAGACAGCCCAATCCAGAAAAGAGACATTCCCAGTCAAGCAAAGAGACAGCCCAGTGACTTGAGTCACGTGTTTTGACTTGTCATGCAAATTTATGCGTCACAGTGTGAATGGGGTTTATAAAGGGCCCCGAAACCAGGGTGAAGAGCCCCGGAATCAGTGTGAAGGGCGCGGACTCAGAGGGAAGGGTCCCAGGATCAGAGGAAAGGGTACCCCCTGGCAGTCAGGGAGGCTCTTAATGGTTTCTTGCACTTGTGCCCTTAAGGATCTAGACACGCCTCTGGTTCTGACCCCTTAAAACTGATTTGTCTGAAGTCAGGTACTCTTGCACGTTGACCCTGAAGTTGATGTGTTGAAAGCAAAAATAAAAATGGGCAAGAGTAAGAATTTGTAATGTCTTGGGGGATGTTCCTGGTCTGCAGTGGCCAGGACTGACCAAAAGTGGTCCAAGGAAGGAAGACTGATATACTTATAGGTGGGCAAGGCTCATTGATGGAGTTGGAGAGTCTGACCCAATACTGGCTACTGTAGCTCAAATTACTGAAAAAGTTAATGCTTTATGGTTCCAGTGACGGGACAAGATCATTTATTGTCCAGGGCAAAGATGTAAAAAAAAAACGCCCCCTCCAAGCTTAGGCTTTTCCTACGCCCAGCAGTCTCTCGCTTGTCAAAATCACAGTGCAACTCAGTTTTAACACTGGGCACATACTTGTGTTGATGGCTCTCTCCTCCACTCCCAGCTCTCTCCTCCACTTTCGGCTCTCTCCTCCACTTCCAGCTCTCTCCTCCTATCCCGGCTCTCTCCTTTACTCTTGGTTCTCTCCTCCACTCTTGGCTCTCTCCTTCACTCCAGGCTCTCTCTTTCACTCCAGGCTCTCTCCTTTACTCCAGGCTCTCTCCTCCACTCTCGGCTCTCTCTCCTCCACTCCCGGCTCTCTCCTTCACTCCCAGCTCTCTTCTCCACTCCCAGCTCTCTCCTCCACTATTGTCTCTCTCCTTCACTCCCAGCTGTCCCCTTCACTCCTGGCTCTCTCCTTCCCTCCCAGTTCTCTCCTCCACTCTTGCCTCTCTCCTCCACCCTCTGCTCTCTCCTCCACCCTCTGCTCTCTCCTCCACTCCCGGCTCTCTACTTCACTTCCAGCTCTCTTTCACTCTCGGCTCTCTCCTCCACTTCCAGCTCTCTCCTCCACTCCTGGCTCTCTTTTACTCTCGGCTCTCTACTTCACTTCCAGCTCTCTCCTCCACTCCTAGCTCTCTTTCACTCTCGGCTCTCTCCTCCATTCCCTGCACTCTCCTCCACTCCTGGCTCTCTCTTGGACACTTCACCACTTGGTGTTGCAGGCTCTCTCCCCCTCCTCCTTCCTGCTAGTGCAGCTCCCCTGTGTCTGTGAACACAGCCGCCTGTTGGTTAACACAGGGGTGCTGCACTGTCAGGAAGGGGAAGGGGGAGTGAGAACACAGCCTGCACCACGTCCCGGCTCCTCGCTGCTCCCATCGCTGGGCGGACAGGACAAGTGATGCCATTGTCAGATGGAAAGTTCTCCCTATCCCTACAGTAAACCTTTGACAATTCTCTGTCTATAGGCTCCTGAGATGTAAATCTGGCCCTGTATACAGATAGTCAATCAGATTTCACTATGAAGCTCCGCTTTCTATTATGTCTCCCGTCTACGAATATGATGTATGGGGGGGACAAGCTTGTCGTCTATTGTTTCCTTATTATCTGAACTAATACGCAGACACTCGCCACTTCTATCAGAGATTTGTAAACACCCGGTTTGGTTAATGTACAAATTGTTTAACTGCCAAGACTGCTCAAGGCATATGGAGATTTATTTATTTCACGACTTGGCACTTTTGAAATGCTGAGTTAAACAAAAAGCTGTTTTTTTTTAAGTGGCAAATGAAGGCAATGGGATGTATATTCAAACAGAAGGATATTTGTTATTCTTTGTAATTTGAAGGGAGGTTACTGTTCCTGAAAACAAAGGCGCTGAGTCGCCCACCACCCTGGCACAGCGATTTCGGCATATTGTAGCATTAAGCAACTTACGATAATTGTGTTATAAAAGTGGAAGAGAGAAACTTGAAATTAACTTTCTTTTCTACTGAAGGAAGCTTTCTAAAAAGAAAACAAAAAAAAATATGATTGCAACCTGTCTACCGCAAAACTTTTTCGCCCAGTCAGTTTAGTGTGTGTTCTGCGCTCTGTGGTCGCTCCATTTTGAAGTCTGTTTATTTACTTCCTTAACCACATGCCTACCGGGCACTTTTTCCCCCTTTCCTGCCAAGGCCAATTTTCAGCTTTCAGTGCTGTGGCACTTTGAATGACAATTGCGCGGTCATGCTACACTGTATACATATGACATTTTTATCATTTTTCTTTCGCACAAGTAGAGCTTTGTTTTGGTCGTATTTAATCACCACTGTGTTTTTTTTTAGTTTTTAATAAACAAATGAAAAAAGACTAAACATTTTGAAATAAAAAAATGCTTTTCTTAGTTTCTGTTGCAAAATTTTGCAAACGGGTAACTTTTCTCCTTCACCGATGTGCGCTGATGAGGTTGCACTGATAGGCTGCAGTGATGGACACTGATGAGACTGCACCGATGTGCATGGATGATGCTGCAATAATGGGCACTGATAAGCTGCACTGATGGGAACTGATGAGGCTGCACTGATGGGCACTGATGAGGCTGCACTAATGGGAACTGATGAGGCTGCACTGATGGGCACTGATGAGGCTGCACTGATGGCCACTGATGAGACTGCACTGATGTCCACGGATGAGGCTGCAATAATGGCCACTGATAAGCTGCACTGATGGGAACTGATGAGGCTGCACTGATGGACACTGATGAGACTACACTGGTCGGCGCTGGTAGGCTGCACTGATGGGCACTGATGAGACGCACTGGTGGGAACTGATGAGGCTGCACTGATATGCAGCACTAATGTGTGCTGATGAGGCTGCATTAATGGTCACTGATAGACTGCACAAATGGACACTGATAGGCAGCACTGATGAGGCTGCAATGATGGGCACTAATAGGCAGCACTGATGGGCACTGATGAGGAGGCACTGATGAGGCTGCACTGATATGTGACACTGATGTGTGCTGATGAGGCTGCACTGATGAGGAGGTACTGAAAAAGCTGCAATGAAATGCAACACTGATGGGCACTTATAGGTGCCACTGATGAGGAGGCACTGATTGGCAGTACACCGTCACATGGCCGTGCAATTGTCAGTTAAAGCGGCGCAGTGCCCTATCGCAAAAAATGGCCTGGTCAATAGGGGGGAAAAACCTTCTGATCCTTGAGTGGTTAAGGAATGAAAATCCTGGTAATAACAACCTAGTAGATTTATTGACCATAACAGCGCTCGTTTGTAGTAGGGACTATTATCCCCTCTAGCGTCCATTCACATTTTGCACCACCTCTGGTTCACTTCCTAACGCACTTTGGGAATCCCTATCCTTTGCTTTATGAAACATTTCCTCAGTTTTCCTCTATAGTTTGTTCCATGTGCGCGCCAACAGCGACTCATGTGACTGCAACTCAATACATAAAGCATACACACATAGTCAGTAGGTTCAGTTGCCATTGAGACTAAAGCCTCATACACATGATCTAATCTTCCGATGGGAAATATGTGATGACAGGCTGTTGGCGGAAAATCCGACCGTGTGTACGCTCCATCAGACAATTGTTGTCGGATTTTCCCGTGGACAAATGTTGGATCGCAGGTTTTAAAATTTTCCATGGACAAATGTCTGTTGTCGGATTTTCCGAGCGTGTGTACACAAGTCCGTCGGACAAAAGTCCAAAGTACGAACACGCATGCTCGGAAGCAAGGACAAGCCGGAAACGGTCGATCTTGTAAATTAGCGTTCGTGATGGAGAATTAACATTCATGATGCGGCAAATGATGAAATCTCGAAATGTAGCGCACAATTCTCTTCTTCTTTAACAAGATAATAATGAAGCTGCTTTGCTGGTGATACTGATGGAGTTATTGCAAACTAAGGCCCCTTTCACACATGCTGATGGTATGTCCGTATTTCATCCATCCGTTTGCGGATGAAATACGGACATCCATTCATCCCTATGGGATAGCGGGTGTCTGCGGATGAGCATCCGCAGACACCCGCTATTGTCCGCCTCCGCAAATGTCCGATTCTGCAGACGGAGGAAAATCCTATTTTTCTGTCCGTCTGCAGAGCGGATCGGATGAACACGGACACACGGTCCGTGCTCGTCCGATCCCCATAGAGGAGAGCGGAGAGCTGACAGGGCGGTCCCTGCACAGTGTACGGAGACCGCCCTGTCCGCAGCCGGCTCAGCGGGGACAACGGAGCGATCCCCGCTGAGCGAGCGGATCATCACGGGGCGGATCATTACTGATCCGCCCCGTGTGAAAGAGGCCTAATTTTCAAAGGCTTTTTTTTCTAGTGATATCAAGAATAATATTATTATGTTTTTTTTTTTTTGTTTATTTGGGAAAGTTACCACAACACCATTATCCTGTCGTTTTTAAGATCAAAGATACAACTATGTTGGTGTCCTTTTTACGTTGTATTTTTTTAAATGTGACTGCCTACTCCCAAACTGTCATTTGAAGTAAAACACATCAGCCAAGTATTATGCCCTGTACACACGGTCAGACTTTCCGATGGAAAATGTGAGATCGGATCTTGTTATCGGAAAATCCGATCGTGTGTGGGCTCCATCTGACATTTTCTGTCGGAAATTTCCAACACACAAAGTTTGAGATCAGGATCTAAAATTTTCCGACAACAAAATCCGATGTCCAAATTCTGATCGTGTGTAGACAATTCAGACGGAAAAAGTGCCACACGTGCTTAGAATAAATTACGAGACGAAAGCTATTGGCTACTGCCCTCTTTATAGCCCCGTCGTACGTGTTCTACGTCACCGCATTCAGAACGATCGGATTTTCCAACAACTTTGTGTGACCGTGTGTACGCAAGACAAAAATCCGTAAAAAAAAAAAACTGACGGATTTTGTCGTCGGAATGTCCGACCGTGTGTTATTCTCCACAATTATTTTATTGTGCATTAAAAAAAGAAAACAAATAAAATTAGACATGCTATCTGCCAATAGAACTTAAACAAAAAGTGAATTCTATGCATCCAAAAATATAGAAAATATACCAAATCAAATCATTATTATTCAACCAAAAAAATAATGTCAAAGCAAAAACAAGGCCAAAAATAAATAACACGTTATCTCCTCCGATTCCGCAACATGGCTGGCTGACGAACACCCGTTCAGAAACCAACTGAAAAGTGCGAAATGAAAAGCGCAAATTAACACTCGCCAAACTTCTACTAACACAAAATTAGCACGAGGAGCCCAAAGGGTGGCGCTAAAGAGCTGAAAAACAATGTAGTATGTCATTATATTCGTATTTGTTGGCCGACAATTCCTTGCCGTTTGTATATAAGACATGTTTGGGCCAACGCCCTTCGGACAAAAGTCCACGGGTTTGTTGGCCAACAATCCGATCATGTGTATGAGGCTTAACAGTAGAATGAAGAAGATGCAGCGTCTCAGCGTTGGTGGTGATTGCAGCACCCCAGGCACCGGCGCTGGCTTTGCCCTTGTATATCATTTTATTATATTTTATGTTTTTAGTGTAATAAACTTGTCATTCTCATCAGCACGTCAAGGCGGCATCTGTTGAAAAGCTAATGGTAGATGTTTACCTTGAAAGATTCAATTTGCAAGTTTTGTTTCTATTTCTTCTGTCATGAATTTTCAATTACCTCTCACTGAGTTTACTTGTACGAGTGCACTTTTTTTTTTTTATATATATTTTGCTTTAAATATCTAATTTTCTTAAATGTTCCTTTTCCAGGCCATATGTCTGCATATATCTCCGGCATTTATTTGCATAACAAAGTAAAATTAGTATGAACATAAGGACGCATTCATGAACAAGTTCTGCTTCCTAATTACAATATGGAATCTGAATTAAAATTCTTGTTTTTTTTGTTGTATTTTGATACATAGATCCGGTTGTTATGCGGGATAAAACGTGCCACGCTCCCACAATTCACATAGGCCACGCCTCATACTATTAACCACAGTGTGTTTTCAACAGACCGGCTCAAGCTTGATAGTCCCCATCTCTTTTCTAACAACGTATGGCAGGGTCGGCAACCACCTGGTCCACCCATCAGCACACCGTGGATCTCTAAGGTGGGTCCAAAGCTTTATTTAGCGATCACATTGTTACAGAAAGAGCAACTGTCACATGCCTGATGAAGGCGCCAAGCAGGGCTCCGAAACTTTGATCTTGCTCTAGCAATGTGATTGCTAAAAAAGGCTTTGGACCAGGGGTCTCAAACTGGCGGCCCTCCAGCTGTTGCGAAACTACAAGTCCCATGAGGCATTGTAAGGCTGACAGCTACAAGCATGACTCCCACAGGCAGAGGCATGATGGGACTCGTAGTTTTGCAACAGCTGGAGGGCCGCCAATTTGAGATCCCTGCTTTGGACCCACATTGGACGCCCATGGTGTGCTGGTAACGTTCTTCTGCCTTGACTATCTTTGTTCCAGCCAATGGTCCCTACAGCACCTTCTTACATACACAGCCATTTTCCAGGGATGTGTGCATTGGAATTGTCTACCCATCAGTAACAGCCATGTGACAGGTAGATTGTAGCCCCACCATGCTGTCAACTACTTATCTAGCCCACCACCTTCCTCAACCCTGATGCAAGCAGTAGACCAGCTTTTGGAAAGAGTTATGCAGATATCAAAATGCCTTGATGGGTGGATGTCAATCTGCAAGAGTTGGGGTTCCTGGGCTGTATTTGCATGCAGACCACCCTCGGTTATGCCCATTTGTAATACCGAGCCTCCATGATTGAAAGAACTAAAATCCAATGAATGAAAGGGGCAGGTCAGGGACAGTCAGGCCTGGGCAGAAATAGCCGTATGAGGCTGGACATCCTCCAGCCAGAAAATAAGAAGGTCTCTATCTTACATAGTTACATAGTTAGTAAGGTTGAATAAAGACACCAGTCCATCCAGTTCAACCTGAGTGAGTGTCTACAATTGTCCCTATCCCTGTACATTGTACACTCACATTGGTCCCTACCCTGAAGGAGCCCACAATCCAAGGTCCCCATTCATATACTAGGGGCCAATTTTGGACAGAAGTCAATTAACCTACCTGCATGTCTTTGGAGTGTGATTTGCTATAGAAAACAAAGGGGGGAGCACCTCCTAAGTGCAGTATTAAGAAATATTTATCGATAAAATGACAATTGGCAGCTCACATTAATGGGTTAATACACTGCTGCATGGTGTGTTCGGCACAATGCTCCATCGATTTCCCGAAACCACGATGAATGCATCGGCCTCGCCCGGGAAGAGATGATGGTCACAACGGGGGGATGGCAGGGCGTGGCTACGCATTTCAGGACATGCACAATCCTTTTTCAAGCCAAACCAATGACAGGAAGAGCCGCTACACGAAGTAATGGAAAAACAAATTCCAGCAGAACCCAGAACAGTCACAAATAGTATAAAAAAAAAGGATTGTTACACAATAACTAAGTAAAAACACCATGAAAATTAAATGCAAGTCTTATTCCACTTGGTGTTTTTACATTCATTCATCATTGTGAATATTCTGGGTTTCACTGGGCTTTAGCTAAGAGATCCACTTGAAAGCTGAACAGCACGTACGATAATAAATATATTATAACGAAACGTGTTGGGCGGAGATGGAAGCCATGAGGTCACTGTGCAGGGACTGAAATAGAAGGGAATATATATATATATATATATATATATATATATATATACAATATGTTGCCAAAAGTATTGGGTGGTCTCCTCTTTAATTCAACCCAAAGGGGCTTTATTGCAGTGGTCATCAACCCTGTCCTCGGGGCCCACTAACAGGCCAGGTTTTATGAATTACCTTGCGGAGACTAGAATACTGCAATCACTGAGAAGCAAATAACTGAAATATATCACAGGTGATATTATTTACTGCTCAGTGATTGCAGTATTCTAGTCTCCGCAAGGTAATTCATAAAACCTGGCCTGTCAGTGGGCCCATGGGACAGGGTTGATGACCACTGCTCTATTGGGTTGAGGTCAGGACTCAACCCAACTCAACTGTGCAGGCCAGTCAAGTTCCTCCACCCCAAACTGGCTCACCCATGTCTTTATAGGCCTTGCTTTGTGCACAGGTTCACATTCTTTTGGTGGAGGGGGGGTTATGGTGTGGAGGTTGTTTTCCAGGGGTTGGGCTTGGCCCCTTGGTTCCAGTGAAGGGAAATCTTAAGGGGTCAGCATACCATGACATTTTTGGACAATTTCATGTTCCTAACTTTATGGGAACAGTTTGGGGACGGCCCCTTCCTGTTCCAACAAGACTGCGCACCAGTGCACAAAGCAAGGTCCATAAAGACAAGGATGAGTGAGTTTGGGGTGGAGAAACTTGGCTGGCCTTCACAAGTCCTGACCTCAACCCAATGGAACACCTTTAAGATGAATTAGAGTGAACCAGGCCTTCTCGCCCAAAATCAAGCACTGCAAAATACACTTCTGGAAGTATGGTCAAATATTCCCATAGACACACTCCTAAACCTTGTGGACGGCCTTCCCATAAGAGTTGAAGCTCTTATAGCTGCAAAGGGTGGGCCAACTCAATATTGAACCCTACGGACTAAGGCCGCGTACACACGCGCGGACTGTTCGCCCAACTTTGTCCGCTGAACAGTGTTTGGGCGGACAGTCCGCTCGTGTGTGGGCTTTCAGCGGACAGTTTCAGCGGACAGTTGGACGGACAAGGTTTTTCGGAAATTCCGTAAAACTGTCCGCTGAAACCTTGTTTCAGCGAACAGTCCGCTCGTGTGTAGGCTTGTTCGTCAAACAAAGTTGCGCGCATGCTCAGAAAGGATTTTCACGCCGAAAGCTATAATGCAGTGTATAGGACGTCGTATTTTTCGTCCCGTTGTGCGTGCCGTTCACGTCATCGCGCACGGTTTCAGCAAACTGTTCGTCCGTCGTGTGTGGCCATGTCCGTCCATGCTAAGTTTGAGCGGACTGTTTGCCGAAACTGTTGGACGGACAAAGTTGGGCGAACAGTCCGCGCGTGTGTACGCGGCCTAAGGCGGGGACTGTTCGCTCAACTTTGTCCGTCAAACAGTTTCAGCGGACAGTCCGCTCAAAATTAGCATGGACGGACTTGCCCACACACGACGAACGAACAGTCCGCTGAAACCGTGCGCGATGACGTGAACGGCACGTACGACGGGACGAAAAATACGACGTCCTATACACTGCAATGCAAACTTCGGCGTGTAAATCCTTTCTGAGCATGCGCGGAACTTAGTTTGACGAACAAGCCTACACACGAGGGGACTGTTCGCTGAAACAGAGTTTCAGCGGACAGTTTTTCGGAATTTCCGAAAAACTTTGTTCAGCAGACTGTCCTCTGAAACTGTCCGCTGAAAGCCCACACACGAGCGGACTGTCCGCCGAAACACTGTTCAGCGGACAAAGTTGAGCGAACAGTCCCCGCGTGTGTACGCGGCCTATGACTGGGATGCCATTAAAGTTCATGTGCGTGTAAAGGCAGGCGTCCCAATACTTTTGACAATACTTTTGACAATATAGTGTGTGTGTATATATATATATATATATATATATATATATATATATATATATATATATATATATTTAGTACTTAGACTAATACAAATTGTAAGGTTATCAATTATAGCTTTGGGGTGAACCTATTTTTCATGGGAACTACCGATAGAAAACACCAACCACAATTTCTTTCTTTTTTTTTTTTTTTAGTCCACCGCAGTTGCTCCTTAAACAATTAAATGCTTAATGGTTGACCTATATATCCTTACACTCTTCCCAGATGTAATTACTTTAAAAAAAAAGGCAAATTACTCTACGGACATTTCAGCCTTTAAAACAACATAAAATATAAGCGGGTGTATATACCGAAGCTTTTGTTTTACATCTTAACGTTCATAAGCTGTAGTTTATTAGAGGAGAGCGTACCCGCGGCTTAAATTTGATTTCAGATAAAATGAGTTTTTCGAGCCTCTGTGCAATTGTAAATAAACTTGCATATCCACGAGAGGGAAAAGGAAAATGCAAAGGCTTGACTTTTTCACACGGAGATGCCAAAATGGACGCTGCCAAGATTTAAAACCTAATTTCCTGGCATTGGTGGGGGGGGAGGGGGGTGGCGCCTTTTTGAGTTTAATGCCCAGTTTTATTGCGGGAGGAAACAGGAAGGCACTCGCTGAAATTACCAAGCCGAACTACCTCTGACCCTTTGTACTGTTATACAATATTGAAATTTAAAAGCACTGCCAGGACAATAATTTCTGTCTTAACGAGCCTCAAATTAAGGGATAAAGCTTTCTGTTCACTTACCTTTGCCGTAGCGTGATATACGTTAATTGCTAACTTTGCATCTAAGTTGTTTTATTATATTTCTTTATTTTATTTTTTTTATGAAGATCAGATGGGCACGCTAGTAATTTTCAATCGCAGGGAGTCTAATTAAAACTTCCATTATTAACCATCTATTTTCTAGTGGCTTCCTTTGTTCCGTATTAAGACAGGATGTTCATATTCATTAAGTTATTACCGTGTTAGTGCCCTGGTAAATACAGAGCAAATTAGACAGACAGGCTTTGAAAATGTGTGTATGGGTTGCATGAGAGAGGTTTTGAAACCTCAGCGTAAATCTTCTCTGGAAGCAATGGGACCACGATGGCCAATGGGAAGACCAATAACAGGTTGGGATGGGACTTTTATTGGCTTTTTCAAGACTTCATGATTGAATTCCAGCCATGTCACAATATGTAGGAACAACTGTTCCTTTCACCATTAAAAAGCCACCCAGTTCCAGGCGATGGAACCATGATGGCCAATGGAAAGCCCAATAATAGGTTGGGATGGAACGTTCATTGGCTTTACAAGACTGTACGAATATATTCTCTGGAAGCAATGGGACCACGATGGCCAATGGGAAGACCAATAACAGGTTGGGATGGGACTTTTTTTGGCTTTTTCAAGACTTCATGATTGAATTCCAGCCATGTCACAATATGTAGGAACAACTGTTCCTTTCACCATTAAAAAGCCATCCAGTTCCAGGCGATGGAACCATCATGGCCAATGGAAAGCCCAATAATAGGTTGGGATAGAACGTTCATTGGCTTTACAAGACTGTACGAATATATTCTCTGGAAGCAATGGGACCATGATGGCCAATGGAAAGACCAATAACAGGTTGGGATGGAACTTTTATTGGCTTTTTCAAGACTTCATGATTAAATTTCAGCCATGTCACAATTTATGGGGACAACCATTCCTTTCACCAGAAAAAAAAGCCATCTAATTCCAGGTGATGGACCCATGATGGCTAATGGGAAGCCCAATTACAGGTTGGGATGGAACTTTCATTGGCTTTACATGACTGTATAATTAAATTCCTGCAATGTCATAATATATACGAATAACTGTTTATTTCATCATTCAAAGCCATCAAGTTCCAGGTGATGGAACCATGATGGCCAATGGGAAGCCCAATAATGGGTTGAGATGAAACGTTCATTGGCTTTAAACTACTGCATGAATACATTCCTGCTATGTCACAATCTCTAGGAACAACTGTTTCTTTCAACATTAAAAAGTCTTCCAGTTCCAGGCGATGGAACCATGATGGCCAGTGGAAAGCCCAGTAATATGTTGGGCTGGAGGTTTCATTGACTTAACAAGACTGCAAAAATAGATTCCTGCCATGTCACAATATGTAGGAACAACTGTTTCGTATTACTTTAAAAAGACATCCAGTTCTAGGGGATGGGACCATGATGGCCAATGGAAATCCCAATAATAGGTTGGAATGGAACTCTCATTGGCTTTAAAAGACTGTATAAAAAAAATTCCTGCCATGTCACAATTTATGGACTACCGTTCCTTTCACCAAAAAAAATCCACCCAGTTCCAAGTGATGGCCAATGGGAAGCCCAATAATAGGTTGGAATGGAATATTCATTGGCTTTACACTACTGCATGAATACATTCCCGCCATGTCACAATATGTAGGCACAACCGTTCCTTTCACCATTAAAAAGCCATCTAGTTTCAAGCAATGGTACCATGATGGTCAATGGGAAACCCAATAATAGGTTGGAGTAGACCTTTTGTTGGCTTTACAAGACTACATGAATACATTCCTGCCATGTCATGATTTATAGGAACAACTATCATCATTAAAAGGCCATCCAGTGACTGGGATAAGCCCATTAGTCTTCTGCAGGCAGAAAGAAGCATTTTCTTAGTTCCCTCAGTGATCAGACTGCAACATTGTAACATTGTAGAAGAGGGTGATCTGTGATCAGGCATCAGGATTTGCATGATCTTGCCATCTCTGAGCCACCATTTCAGTCCATAAAGTAGATGCTGACCCTGGAAGACACCTGACCTAAGGCGTCTCTGTCCTTCTTGAGAGAAAAGCAGATGGACGTATTGTCAGGGGAAATGCTGTAATCTCTGTGGGAGGTGAAACATACCTGGAAGTGCTACACTTAAGTAGCTGGATCCTCGATTCTCAATCAGGGTTCTGTAGAACCCTAGGGTTCCTCCAGAGGTTCCTAGAGGTTTCTTGAGCTGTGGCTGATTGACCTCCCGTCTGTTGGGTCTGCATATTTTCAGGGCTAATGTCACTTAGCAGAGCCAGCTTCACACCATAATGAAATTTATATCTGTCTGTAAGGATGGCATTCATTTTAGCATTGTTTCCCCAAGACCTGAAATTTTGTTTAAGGGTTCCTTTGGGGTTAAAAGGATGAGAAAGGCTGGGATAGATTTAAATTAGCCCATGTTCTGAATAGTGATCTGCAGTTGAACATTTTTTGGAGTGCGGCAAAGCGGTGGCTGTCAGACCTTAAGAAGGCAATCCTGCCATCTCCTGAATGCCTGTATTTTGTTTTGTGTTTTACAAATGGAAACTTACAATGGAGATAATGTACCCTACAGTGTTGGGTTTTGGCTTGCAGTTGCAGCATGGCCCTATTGACTTGAATGGCTGAGTTTGACAGCCTGTCAGCTTGACATACCGCCTTAAATTTGTTGCAACCGTGACACAAAGCATCAAGGCCATGTAATGTGAACAGTCTCCTCCAGCTGTATTTTTGACTTTAGGTGAGCAACTGGGGAAGTGCCAAGTGTTGAGCTTTGGCTTGCAGTTGCGGCAAGTCCCTATTGACTTGAATGGTCGAGTTTTACAGGTTGTCCGCTTGACATACCACATTACATTTTTTGCACCCATGACACATCAAGCATCTAGGCCACGGCATGTGGATAGTCTCCTCCACCTGTCTTTTGGACTATAGGTGGGCACCTGGGGGGGGGGGGGGGGATGGGGTTGGTGTTAAAACTCTGGATTGCCAGCCTCTTTTTACCACCTGCTGGTTGAGAAAGAGTCCTTACACCTCACTTAGCATGCATCCTTTTAATACGAAAAATATCTCTGATTCTAAGTACACTTTGACTAGGATGCTAGGATATGGACTCCAATTGGAGCCATTGTTAGTTGGGCATAGGACCCTATGCTTTGGGATTTGAAACTGGGTCTCTGAAAAGATACAATTTCTGAGTAAAGATGTTACACATCCATAAAGAAAAGTTAACTTGGTTCTTGGACAGGAATGAATTGAATAATTGTTAGCATTCGTCTAATTTAAATGTGTTTATGAAATCATATTTTTGGCAGAAAAAAACTCTATGCATAATACATGGCGCTGTCTTATTTCTGATGAAAGTAAATGTAATTATTTTGATAGTTGTGACATTTCATCAGCAATACTTGTCAACAATAAACAAAGCATTATAGTTAACCCCTCGGCTCTAGTGGAAATTTTGAGCTGTGCAACCATGTAACAAAGAATCCCCCTTACATTCCATAAGTAATGGCAGGCCTTGCATCATGTACAAGTAAAGTGTGATTAGCTTGGCCTTATCTGTACTTGTTCCAAAACCCGCAAATAGTCACCTACAACTTTGGTACACCTTGCCTTTCCAATTTGCAAATGCTGAAATCTCCCTGGTCAGCTGTATAGTTTAATAGGCTGTTGACCATTTTTCAACATGGATCAGGCATTTACAAAATAAAAGAAGGCGGGGGGAAGCTCCATAAGTTAAGGGTGCACTTGATCCTGCAGGTCCAAAAATGGAGGGTATCCATTTACTGCAGCAAACAAGCAAGACATGAACTCACATGCACTGAAAATTATGAGTTTAATAGTGTTGAAAAGCAGGTTAACAAACTCATAGACACCCAATGGTAAGAAGGGCGGTGGAGTAGTCACTTAGTTGCAGCTCTCACATGGTGGCCGCAGTGAGGCTGTGATACAGTTCTTGCAGTTAACTCCAAAGACTGGATTCTCTCCAGATATCTCCAGTGAGTGGGAAAGCCTGTCGCCTCATAATATCTCTAGGGAAATGGGACAGGAGGTTTTCAATTTGAGGGGTCAGGAAGTTTCAAGCAATTTACCTCTTTATCAAGCCTACTTTGAATAGTTCTAAAAACAGTCTCGTCTTTGGAGTCACTAAAGAGGTATTTAAAAGGTGTCACCTGCTTGACCCCCAACTTAAAAACATTTGGCATCTTTTCCTTAGAGGTGTCCTCAGGTGACTGGTATTGCAAATCAATGGTCCAGGTCCCATCTTTGGAGTTAATGAACTGTTGCAAGGACTTTATTATAGCCCCACCACCAGCCAAGGTGTGTGGGCTTTCTTTAGCTGAGAGTACTCCAAGGCCAGAGATGCTCTCCCTACTCTTGGATGTCTGTGAGTAGTTCACTTGCTTTTGAACACAATTTTTATTGCACGAGAGCCATGCGATCTTGTCTTGTTTTGTATATAGACTGTGGACCACTTTAAACAAATTCACAGATGTTAAAGACCACTTTTGCCTACATCTTTCAATATAATGAAGCCGGCTACTTGGTAACATCCGTTGCATGAAATTTTTATTGGCTACATGGTATGATACAGCATTAATAGACCAGCACGTTTCGGCCTAAGCCTTATTCATGCTATGAGTAAGGTAATCCTTACTCAGCATGAGTAAGGTAATCCTTACTCATGCTATGAGTAATGCTTTGGCTGAAATGCGTTGGGGTGTTACTGCTGTATTCTTCCATGTAGCCAATAAAGAACTCATGCAATAGATGTTACAGAATAGCTGGCTTCATTTTTTTTTTTAAGGATTATGGCTACTTTCCAGAGCACCGTCTCCCAGTCATTCAGGTAATTTGCGGTAGAACGTGTTTACTCTTTGCGACTGTGTCTTTTGCCTACATCTACCTGTTCGTCTTATGGGTTAAAATTCTTCATCCAAAGGCTGATGATACTCTTGGTTTTGGTCTCACAAATTGGGTTCCTTTTTCTCACAAATTGGGTTCCTTGTCTCACAAATTGGGTTCCTTTTCTCACAAATTGGGTTCCTTGTAATTTTCCTCTGCTTCCTTGCTATTCTCTCTGTATTATAAGGCCATATTTGTTTTTCTCACTTAAAATTTTACTCCTTTGTTTTGACCTTTTCCACGCCTTTGCTCTTATTTTTTTTTATAAGGTCCCTATATATCTGAAATCAAATTTAAGCCGCAAGGTACACTCTCCTCTAGAAAACTGCAGCTTCTGACAGTTAGGATGTAAAACAATAGCTTCCTTATATATACCTGGTCTTTTTTTTTTTTTAAAGACTGAAACGTCTGTAACGTAAATTACCTTCTTAAGTAATTAAATCTGCAAAGACTGTAAGGATGTATAGGTCAAACATTAAGCATTTAATTGTTTAAGTAACAACTGCGGCAGACTAAAAAGAAAATTCAGGTTTGTCTTTTCTGTCAGTCGCTCCCATACTAAATAGGTTCATTGTGAAGCCACAATTTGCTGACCTTGCAATACGTTATCTGTACAGTCCACGTTTCCCTCCTAAACTGCAGTAGCATAAATAACTGAATTTGACTTAATTTTGTAACTGCAGCACTCGGACTAGGAGATGAAGGAGTAGCAATTGTGGCCAATCCGGTGTCCTGCATTCACATGTGCTGACAGGGAACATGCTGGGGAATGTAGGAGGATGAGATCGTCAGTTGGTCTCTGCTCCCTCCCAACTGCATGGCTGCACATACTTTTCAGAACTGTTCAGAAAGTCCTCCCTCTTCAAATATGTCTTCACCCTCTTCTTTTTCCATGTGATGTTCATGAAAAATGGACACCTTCACTCTGAAAAATGGTTGACAAAATTTATTGGTGTAGGATGAGCCAACATCTCCATTCGTGGTTGCACTGGTACCTTACCAACGGACAATGGAGCAGCAAAAGGGACAAAAAGTATTTTCCTTTTTGGTAATTTTAAGCTAGATGGAGAGCCGAACAAATGCTTCTTAGCATCTGAAAGTATGTATTTGATTCCACTAAGACCAAAAACAAAACAAAAGCCAACCATTCTTTTTTGGTGGCCAAATCAAGACAGTTGACTTCTTGCTTTGATGTGTCCAGGATATTTACTCTTGAGTCTATTAGACGCTGTGCTAAGCACTGAAGCCCTGATGAAGGATGGGTTGTTTTGACCACATGAAAAACAATGGCTAGCTTTTGATTTCATTTGTGGAATTCAGTAAATATTTTTGGTCTTCATTAAACATTTGTTTCACTTGTCTGGGCTCAAATATACATAGTATACTGATTTTGGGTGATCTCTACTCCTTGGGAGGCGCTCCCTGTTTGGTGGAGAGCTACCGATGCAAAATTATTGGGCTATACTAAGGACTTCAATGTGGATTGATTGGAGATCCCAGGCCAGCACCTCACTCTTCTCTCTACTTTGGTTTTCCTCCTTGTTGTTAGCGATGGCTGAATATGCATTGAGCACTCTGCCACACTTAGTTCTGGCTGAGTCAAGAAAGTTGTAGAAGAAAATATTCTACCACCCCACTGCTCACTGGCACCTATGACAACAAATCCTATAGAAGAACAATGGAAGGTACCTATGGACCACCTGACACATGATTAAGCTCCTAGGGACCATTGGTGGTCTATTGACCTTAGGTCTTGAACCTGGTTCATAATACAGGGCTAATACAATCTAAATCAGGGGTCTCAAACTGGCGGCCCTCTAGCTGTTGCAAAACTACAAGTCCCATCATGCCTCTGCCTGTGGGAGCCATGCTTGTAACTGTCAGCCTTGCAATGCCTCATGGGACTTGTAGTTTAGCAACAGCTGGAGGGCCGCCAGTTTGAGACCCCTGTTCTAAATGATATCTGTAAACGTTCTAAGTTGAAACAAGTGGAAGCAACTAATAATTGGCTTCAAACCATTGGTCTAAAAGAGTTGCAAAAAAATGATTTGCCCACCTGTAAAAGGGTCCTATCTTAGGTTGCTATCCCTTGCTTGGGAGGAATCACTCTCACGCAGTATACGTTGCACCAATATTCTTTATATATGTCTTGAGCAATGTTTTTGAAGTAACAGATAACCTGATCTTTGGCGCTGATATATATACAGCTATCCAGAGTAATACAGTCTCAGTATTTAACCAGATGTGTTACTGGGAGGACAGCTTCGACCGGAGTCATTTCTTGTAATGTGTACAGGATAATTCTGCAGCATGTACTGGTTCCATGCTTCCCTACCACAATCACTGGAGTGTAAGCCCTTGTACACACGGTCGGAGAATCCACCGGAATGTGTCCTATCGGATCGTGTTGTCGGATAATCCAACTGTGTGTGGTATGCATCGGACTGATTCCGTCGGAATATCCGTCGGACCCAATTTTCCAACATGTTGGAAATATTTTCCGACCAACTGGTTTGATCGGACGCACTCCGATCATGTGTAGAGAATTTTGATCGGACCAAGTGCCACGCATGCTCAGATCAAATTCCTACATCAAAGCTATTGGCTACTAGCCTGAACGTAGTCCCATCGTAACGAAATTACATCATCACATTCTGAATGATTGGATTTTTCAACAACTTAGTCCGACCGTGTGTATGCAACAGTTTCGGACAAGATCCGACGGACTAAATCCGACGGACAAAATCCGACAGACAAAATCCGACGGATTTGGTTGTCGAAATCTCCGACCATGTGTACAAGTGCTAAGAGAAGTAGCCTGCCTTGAGATATCCCTTCCCATCTGGAACTTCTCCGTACACTGTACCCTCCCTCAGATGAGGGCTCCTGTCACTGACTGTTCACTTGCAAGCATGCCAAAATGAGATGGAGTCCCTTATTTAAAAGGTTCCCTCAGCCAAGATGGCCACCAAAGTTTCTCGAGAGTTCTGTGTCCAATCAGACTACTTTTCTTTCTCAAGACACTGCACAGAATATCTAGGGGACCAGTTCCCTCACATGCCCCCCCCCCCCTTCCCGTACCCTAAGCCACATACATCTGGGAAGGCCAACTGCACCTGCCTAAAACCTTAAAAAAGATATTGAGACTTTGTCTATTCTTCCCGAAATTTCAACCTGTTCATGGTCACTTTAGCCGCGAACATGCATAATCCTTGATGAAAACTCTTCCCTTCCAATTTTAATGTCCTCTTATAATTGCGGAAAGTCTGCAGCATTGTCTTCTTGCGCTATAGATGGTAATGGCTTACCACAACATGTAATATTCATCCCGGAGTGACAGACACTATAAAATCTTTATTACATTGTCAGTCATTTCCTCCCGTGTTATTAATAGATGACACACACACTTTGATAAGTTTAACGCCAGATTCTGGAAAACATGCAAATTGCCTGAATAATTTATGGCACAATATGTGCCGCGCTGCCGTGTGTTTTATCAAACAAGGAAAACAGGTAAATAGCCACATTAATAATTTTCTTTTCATCTCCGTGAAACAATAATCCCTGATCTGATAGAGGGGAGGAAAGACTGCTACTGTTCATTTGGGGCTTGATATGAACTTCCAGTTTGTACGGGCAGAATTGAATAATACATATATGTATCTGGTTTATGGAAAATTACTCTATTAATTCCACAAAGTTCTCCTCCCACAAACTGTTCATTCCGCAATATCTTTTCTACATTTCTAACATTTTCAAGAAGATCTCCTACTTTCTCGTAAAGGGAAGGCTGAGAAATAGTCAAGAAATATGCAATACCAGCGATGGTATCAGAAATGCGTGTGCCCACATATCTGTTAATTAGGGCTAGGGTTTTCAGTCCACTCCAAGGCTTCTCATCCATGCATGTGGCTCCCGGAAATCTCACTCTTTGCCCTTGTACACACGGTCGGACATTCCGACAACAAAATCCGTCAGATTTAGTCCGACGGATTGTGTCCGAAACTGTTGCATATACACGGTCGAACTAAGTTGTCAAAAAGTCCGATCATTCAGAACGTGATGACGTAATTTCGTTACGATGGGACTACATTCAGGCTAGTAGCCAATAGCTTTGGTCTAGGAATTTGATCTGAGCATGCGTGGCACTTTGTCCGATCGGAATTCTCTACACACAATCGGACAAAGTCCGATCGGATCATGTTGTCGGAAAGTTTTAAGCCCAGCTCTAAAACTTTGTCCGTCGGAATATCCAGTCCGATGGAGCCCACACACTGTCGGTTTATCATCCAACAACATGGTCCGGTCGGAAATTTTCCATCAGAATGTCCGACCGTGTGTACAAGGGCTTACAAATTCTAGCAACACTCTGTTGCCTAAATATGTGCTACGGTAAGGCTGAGAAATAGTCAAGAAATATGCAATACCAGCGATGTATTGTGCCCAAATATCTGTAATTAGGATTAGTGTTTTCAGTCCACACCTAGGCATCTCATACATACATAGGGCTCACAGAACTTTTGACCCTCCAGCAACACTCTGTTGCCCAAATATATACTCAATATTACCAAAGGTATTGGGACACCTGCCTTTAGTCTTAATCCGGTTCAATATTGAGTTGGCCCACCCTTTGCAGCTATAACAGCTTTAACTCTTCTGGGAAGGTTGTCCACAAGGTTTAGGAGTGTGTCTATGGCAGTGATGGCGAACCTTGGCACCCCAGATGTTTTGGAACTACATTTCCCGTGATGCTAACCTTCAATGCAGAATGCATGGGCATCATGGGAAATGTAGTTCCAAAACATCTGGGGTGCCAAGATTCGCCATCACTGGTCTATGGGAATGTTTGACCATTCTTCCAGAAGCACATTTGTGAGGTCAGGCACTGATGTTGGGCGAGAAGGCCTGGTTCGTAGTCTCCGCCCTAATTTATCCCAAAGGTCGGGTTGAGGTCAGGACTCTGTGCAGGCCAATCAAGTTCCGCCACCCCAAACTCACTCATCCATGTCTTTATGGACCTTGCTTTGTGCACTGGTCCAAATCATTTGGCAGAGGGGGGATTATGTTGCAGGTTTGTTTTCCAGGGGTTGGGCTTGGCCTCTTAGTTCTCATGAAGGGGACTCTTAAGGCATCAGCATACCAAGACATTTTGGACAGTTTCATACTCCCAAATATGTGGGAACAGTTTGGGGACGGCCCCTTCCTGTTCCAACATGACTGTGCACCAGGGCACAAAGCAAGATCCATAAAGACATGGATGAGTGAGTTTGGGGTGGAGAAACTTGGCTGGCCTTCACAGAGTCCTGACCTCAACCCAATGGAACACCTTTTAGATGAATTAGATGAATTGGAGTGAAGACTGCGAACCAGGCCTTCTCGGCCAACATCAGGCACTGCAAAATGCACTTCTGGAAGAATGGCCAAACATTCCCATAGACACACTCCTAAACCTTGTGGACGGCCTTCCCAGAGGAGTTGAAGCTGTTATAGCTGCAAAGGGTGGGCCAACTCAATATTGAACCCTACGGACTAAGACTGGGATGTCATTAAAGTTCATGTGCGTGTAAAGGCAGGCGTCCCAATACTTTTGACAAGTGTGTGTGTGTGTGTGTGTGTGTGTGTGTGTGTGTGTGTGTGTGTGTGTGTGTGTGTGTGTGTGTGTGTGTGTGTGTGTGTGTGTGTGTGTATTTAGTACTTAGACTAATACAAATTGTAAGGTTATCAATTATGGCAATCCGATCGTTCAGAACGTGATGACGTTATTTCATTACGACGGGACTACGTTCAGGCTAGTAGCCAATAGCTTTGATCTGAGCATGCGTGGCACTTTTTACGATCGGAATTCTCTACACACAATCGGACAAATGTTGTCGGAAAATTATAGCCCAACTCTAAAACTTTGTTGGTCTGATATTCCGATGTAAACAGTCCGATGGAGCTCAGCCCACACACGGTCGGATTATCCGACAACACGGTCCAATCGGACATTTTCTATCGGAATGTCTGACCGTGTGTACAAGGGCTAAGACTGGGATGTGTGTGTAAAGGCAGGTGTCTCGATACTTTTGGTAATCTAGTGTATGTATAATCATCATGGGACTTTACTAAGAAATGCCATACAGTAGTAAGATGAATAAAACCATAGATTTTATTACATAGGTACAGAATATATTTACAAATACATTTTTTAAAGAAGCTTAAGATATATATTCAATTAGATTGTTTCTGTCATATATGGATTCACCAACATTTCTAATATGTCAACAATAGCACAATAAATGAAAATGACTGGACTATATAGAGATTGGTTTGTGCAAAAGTTATAGCATCTACAAAATAGAATTTTTATTATTATTTAAATTTTTACTAGCAATGGCGGCGATCTGTGATTTTTATCGATGCTGCGACATTATGGCGGACACATCGGACACCTTTGACACGTTTTTGGGACCATTGTCATTTATACAACAATCAATGCTATAAAAATACACTGATTACTGTAAAATGTCACTGGCAGGGAAGGGGATAACACAAGGAGGCGATCAAGGGGTTAACTGTGTTCTCTGTTTGTGTTTTTAACTGTAGGGGGAGGGGACTGACTAGAGGAAGTGACGGATCGTGGTTCCCGTCACGCCTCACAGAACAGGGATTTGTGTGTTTACACACACACTCGTCCCTGTTCTGCCTCTCGTGCCTGTGATCGCTCATGGCCGGCGGTCATCGCAACCTTCGGCCACGAGCATCGGCACCCCCGCTGTGCTATCCCGATCCTGCGAGCCGACATATAGCTACGGCGGCTCACGGGATCGCACCGACCTGCTTCAGTAAAATTACGGCAGCTGGTTGGCAAGCGGTTAAAGTTTATTGCAGATTAACTTAGATGGGGCTTAGGGAAGCTGTGAGATACTTCAGAAGACCAAACAGAAATGTGAGGACACCCTTCCCTTTGCAGCTATTTCTTAAACCAGTCCTTTTTAGCAGTAGGACATAAAGTAGACAGCAATGGCACACCACTGGCAATGCTCCAGGCCAGGCAAGCTTGAAACTTACTGCACCAGGGGTTAACAGCAGGGTAGGTCCCTAGGATCTCTCTCTGAGGTCTGTACTCAGTGTCCCTGGAACTCCCTCTAGACTCAGGCAGACCGTCTCCTCAGACTGGATCCTCAGTGAAACTCCTCTTTCAGCTCTCAAAGAATTAACAGCAGGCTGGGACCTCAATGAGACAGGCAGGATCTTCAGCTGGACTGCCAGGAAGGGCAGCAGCCCTTCCGGCTGGAAACCTCTCCTGCCCTCTAAGCCCTTGTACACACGGTCGGACATTCTGACAACCAAATCCAGGCATGTACTGGCCATCGGGACTACCGGGAGTTTCCCGGTGGGCCAATGGCTCAGTGGGCCACTTTGATGTAAGGGGGCTGGTGATGGGACACTCTGATGTAAGGGGGTGCTCATGGGACACTCTGATGTAAGGGGGTGCTCATGGGACACTCTGAGGTAAGGGGGTGCTGATGGGACACTGAGGTAAGGGGGTGCTGATGGGACACTCTGATGCAGGGGGCTGCTGATGGGACACTCTGATGTAAGGGGGTGCTGATGGGACACTCTGATGTAAGGGGATGCTGTTGGGACACTCTGATGCAAGGGGGCTGGTAATGGGACACTCTGATGTAAGGGGGCTGATAATGGGACACTCTGATGTAAGTGGGTGCTGATGGGACACTCAAAATTTAGGTGGGCCGGTCTGGATGAAGTCCAGGGCCAAATTTCTGTCCCAGTCCAGCCCTGACCAAATCCGTTGGATTTTGTCCGAAACTGTTGCATACACACGGTCGGACAAAGTTGTCGGAAAATCCGATTGTACATAACGTGATGACGTTATTTCGTTACGATGGGACTACGTTCAGGCTAGTAGCCAATAGCTTTGGTCTAGGAATTTGATCTGAGCATGCGTGGCACTTTGTCCATCGGAGTAGGCTACACATGATCGGAGTATGTCCGATCAGAGCATTTTGTCGGAAAATTTTACCGGCAAGTTGGAAAAGTTGGTTCGTCGGATATTCCGACGGAAACAGTCCGATGAAGACCACACACAGTCGGAATATCCGACAAAACGGTCCGATAGGAAACATTCCGTCGGAATCTCCGACCGTGTGTACAAGGGCTTGGGTTCCCTAACTACCATCTGGGTACACCTCCCCATGGATTGGCTGAAGCTGCATAAATATTCAGGTTGCTCCTTTGACTCTCTTACCCACTACGTTCTGGAAGCTTCCAGAAGACGAGGGAGCAATCAAACCTGCAGCCTCCAGAGCCAAGAGCACCCAAAAGCAATCACCTTCACCAATCAGCTACAGAACTAAATTTGCCTAACCAAAACTAGCAGCCTATCTGGGATGGTGCTATATTTATAATGTCATAAACATATAAAAAAAAAGTTATATACTTTCTTATTACAGCAATTATATAATTATGTAGCATTGTAAAGGAACATAGCAGTGAGCTCGCCCAAAGGATCCTTTTAGCAGTTCTATTTTTTTTTCTGTAAAAAATAAAGCCCTAAAAGCGGATTGGAAGGCAAGATTCTACAAGCTGCTATTTGAGCAAATTTCGCAGATTTGGATATTTTAGTATGCCTGTAGAGGCTAATTATAAAAAATAAATCAAAATAGTTGTTTTTCTTTTCTTTTTTTTTTTTTTTTGATAATCCGCTGCTGTATTTTCCTGAAATTTAAGGAATAGACATTTTGCAAAAGTGAAAAGTAAAACGATCGCCGTAAATATTAGGACAATCGTGAAAGCCATGGAACTACTGTAGAATTTGCAAAAGAAAAGGACAGAAATGACAACCCATTTATTGATCTTGGTTTAGCTCTTATTTTTAGATGGTGATAGACTTTGAAGGATGGGCAACGTTTTACAAAACGCAATACACTACAGTGTTATATCTGTGCCAATCCCGTGGTCATAGGCAGGGGCGGGCTGACAACTCATGGGGCCCCCGGGCAATAGGAGATTATAGGGCCCCCCCCGGGCAATAGGAGAAGATTATGAGGCCCCCAGGCAATAGATTATGGGGCCACACAGTATACACGCACAGACACACAACATACACACACAGTATACACACACAGACACATAACATACACACACAGTCAGGGCAGGACTTACCATTGGGCTTGACTGGGCTCAAGCCCATGGGCCCCACCCAATAGGGGCCACTGCCAAGATGCCCGACTCGGCTCCGCTCACAGTTATGCCCAGTCCCGCCCTATGATGGACATAACACAGGGATGGGCCTGACTGTGAGCCGAGCCAAGTACACTGGACTACTCTCGGCTCCGCTCGGGACTGCGAGAGGGCCCGAGAGCCGCTAAGATACACAGGACTCTGTATCTTGGCAGTGCCATTTTTAAACTTCAAGACTGCAATGACAAGCCTGCAAATGACACTGACAAGGCTGCAATGACACTGGGCAAGGCTGCAGATGGACACTGATAAGGCTGTATTGATGGGAATTTAAATGTAAGTTTTTCCTTAAACTTCCCTCCTAAACTTGGGGTGCGTGTTATATGCCAGCACGTGTTATACGCCGATAAATACGGTAATGTCTAGAAGGTAGGGCCCGAAAGTGACTCAAGGCCAGGGGCCCCCACCACCCTAAGTCCTGCCCTGCACACAGTATACACACACATGCACACAACATACACACACAGTGTACACACACAGACACACAACATACACACAACATACACACACAGTATATACACACAGAATACACATACACACACACTGAAAAATTTCCAACATGCCCGATCTCTCAAATTCGATGGCCACATGAAAATCGGCCATTGCTGTAGCCCACTAATGTTGCGAAAAATTTAATGAAAATTCTTAGTTAAGATTTTCGTAAGAAACTTCTTTCGGAATTCGATCCATGTATGGCCTACTTAAATCCAGCAATTCGAGTTTGAATCTCAGTTGGACCGTCTTTGGAGACTCAATGGTTGTCTATTGCTGCCAACTAGAAGGTGATGGATCTCATGAAGACTAAAGAGACTAAAGACTAAAGAGAGATTGAGGGATCCGAGTTGGTCAAGGTCTAGGAAGAAGCAGCAAAGTCCAGAGAACCTAAGGATTCTTAGTTAAGATTTTCATAAGAAACTTCTTTCGGAATTCGACCCATGTATGGCCTACTTAAATCCAGCAATTCGAGTTCAAATCTCAGTTGGACCTTCTTTGGAGACTCTATTGCTGCCAACTAGGAGGTGATGGATCTCATGAAGACTAAAGAGAGATTGAGGGATCCGAGTTGGTCAAGGTCTAGGAAGAAGCAGCAAAGTCCAGAGAACCTAAGGATTAAGTCGACCAGCTCTGGTGACTTTCTTGGATGGGAATCGTTAGTCTCTCTCCGCCATGTGGCCTGGAGATGATCGTTTGCTGGCACTAGCTGAACAGTCATAAGCGTGTATCTTAATGGTGTTTTGTCCATGATGAGGAAACCATTCTGGCTGGGCATAGTGTGACTCTGGGATGTGTGGTGCCCATCTATTGCTGTTGACAGGTGTTTGTGAAGCTCATGCAGAATACTGCTGAAAGATCTTTTTTCTGCTTTTTGTGTAGCCACCCCCCCCCCCCCCCAAGCCCCAACCACCATGTTACAGCTGAGAGAAAATTTAACCCAAGACGCCAGCATTGCAATATAACTATGCTAACCACTAAGGGACCCTAAAGCCTACTGATGCTTGAATATTGTTGCATTGCTTGCTAAAAAATCAGGTATCATATGTCAAGTTTCAGCTGCCCAGAGCTGTGTGGTGAAATTCAGTGTCCAGTGACTTATATCTGCTCATCTCCCCGAGGAGTCGGGAAGATAATGAGTTTAGGTATCTCACCAATTCTTCATTCATTGCAGATGATTTTCTTCCTCTGGTTTTCTGGTCACGGATCATTGAGCCTGATAGAGAAGGATTTACAGTGTAAGGCCAAGGAATTAGGAAGGTCTCGGTGGTAAGCCGGCCTCATACGACTCCTGGAGGCCTCAGCATAAACTTATGATTTGCGCACAAGGTTTACGGCACCTTTGAGCATTGTCCTTTAAGTCCTGGCTGCTGATTTGATGGCTGTCATCTGCAATATTTACATTTCACTCCACCGCTCCTTTGACATTGATTATGCTCATTTTTTTTGTTCCCTTTCAAATAATGATATAATATTTTATTAAAATGGAACTCTAGAAAGCAGATTGGTATGCAGCAGAAATGATATACAAGGGGAATGTGTTACCTGCCAATATACACTCACCGGCCACTTTATTAGGTACACCTTGCCAGTCCCGGGTTGGACCCTCTTTTGCCTTATTTCTTCGTGGCATACATTCAACAAGGTGTTGAAAACATTTCTCAGAGATTTTGGTCCATAGTGACATGATAACATCACACAGTTGCTGCAGATTTGTCAGCTGCACATCCATGATGCCAATCTCCTGTTCCACTACATCCCAAAGGTGCTCTATTGGATTGAGATCTGGTGAGTGTGGAGGCCATTGAATTGAGATCTGGTGAGTGTGGAGGCCATTGGATTGAGATCTGGTGAGTGTGGAGGCCATTGGATTGAGATCCGGTGAGTGTGGAGGCCAATGGATTGTGATCTGGTGAGTGTGGAGGCCATTGGAGTAGAGTGACCTCATTGTCTGGTGGTGAGATGATCAGAGCTTTGTGATATGGTGCATTATCCTGCTGGAAGGAGCCATCAGAATATGGGGACACTGTAGTCATAAAGGGATGGACATGGTCAGCAACAATACTCAGGTAGGCCGTGGGGTTTAAACAATGCTCAATTGGTACTAAGGGGCCCAAAGTGTGCCGAGAAAATATCCCCCACACCATTACACCACCAGCCTGATCCGGTGATACAAGGCAGGATGTATCCATGCTTTCATGTTGTTGACAACAAATTCTGACCCGACCATCTGAATGTCGCAGCTGAAATCGAGACTCATCAGACCAGGCAACTTTTTTTCAATCTTCTATTGTCCAATTTTGGTGATCCTGCGTGAGTTGTATCCTCAGTTTCCTGTTTTTAGCTTATAGGAGTGGTGCCCAGTGTGGTATTCTGCTGTGGTATTCTGCTGCTGTAGCCCATCTGCTTCAATGTTTGTGTATTCAGAGATGGTATTCTGCATACCTTTGTTGTAAAGAGTGGTTATTTGAGTTATTGTTGCCTTTCTATCATCTAGAACCAGTCTGCCTATTCTCTTCTGATCTCTGACATAAACAAGGCATTTTCCTCCACACAACTGCCGCTCACTGGATATTCTTTCTCTTTTTTTGGACCATTCTCTGTAAACCAGAGAGATGGTTGTGTGTGAAAATCCCAGTAGATCAGCAGTGCTTTAAATACTCAGACCCGCCCATTTGGCACCGACAACCATGCCATGTTCAAAGTCACTTAACCGCTTCCCGACCAGCCACTGCAGCTTTACTGTGGCAAGTTGGCTCCCCTTTGCAAAACGACATTACCTTACGTCGCTTTGGCTTTTGGCAACTAGGGGCATGCGTGTGCCGCTGGAGCCGATGAGAGTGCCTGGCGGGCGCAATTACCGCAGGGCACCCGTGAACGCTCGTGACAGAGCGAGAACCAGGATCTGTGTGTTCTCTTAGGAGCGAAGAGACTGATCGTGTGTTCATACTGATTAAAAACAGCGATCTGTCATCTCTCCTAGCCAGTCCCACCCCCCCCACCTACCAGTGCCCACAGTGCCACCTACCAGTGCCTACAGTGCCACCCATCAATGCCCACCAGTGCTGCCAATCAGTGCCCATCAGTGTCTCATAATCAGTGCCACAGATCATTGCTGCCTATCAGTGTCACCTACCAGTGCCTATCAATGACACCAATCAGTGATCAGTGCCTAACAGTGCCCTTCAGTGCCACCCATCAGTGCCACCTATCAGTGCCGCCTCATCTGTGCTTTTCAGCTCCACCTATCAGTGCCCTTTAGTGCTGCATTATCAGTGCCTATCAGTGCCCATCAGTGTCGACTATTGGTGCCCATCAGTGTCTCATAATCAGTGCCACAGATCAGTGCTGCCTATCAGTGTCACCTACCAGTGCCTATCAATGCAACCAAGCAGTGATCAGTGCCCATCAGTGCCACCTGTCAGTGTCCTTCAGTGCCACCTATCAGTGCCACCTATCAGTGCCACCTCATCTGTATTTTTCAGTGCCAATTATCAGTGCCCATCAGTGCCGCCTACCAGTGCCACCAATCAGTGATCAGGGCCCATCAGTGCCACCTATCAGTGACCTTCAGGGACTCCCATCAGTGCCACCCACCAGTGCCACCTATCAGTGCTGCCTCATCTGTTCTTTTCCAGCCCTTTAGTGCTGCCTTATCAGTGTCACCTATCAGTGCCAATCAGTACCAACTATCAGTGCCCATCACTCACAGTACATGTTGGCATTCATGGTTCCCTCAATGAATTGTAGCTCCTCAGTGCCGGCGGGGCCAGGCCTAAAGCTATGTAAGGGGCCCAACATTTCTCATGGCTGCCCTGCCCATCAGTGCCGCATATCAGTGCCATCAGTGCAGCCTCATCAGCGCACAACAGTGAAGGAGAAAATCTACCCGTTTTCAAAACTTTATAACAAACTATGAAACTGTTTTTTTTTTTTTTTTTCAAAATTGTCTGCCTTTTTTGTTTTATTTAGCAAAAAATAAAAAATGAAACAGCAGCAAAAATATACCAGAAAAAGAAAGATCTATATGTGTGAAAAAAAAAAAATGATAAAAATGTCATTTGGGTAAACTGTAGCATGACCGCGCAATTGTCATTCAAAGAGTAACAGCGCTGAAAGCTGAAAATGGGTCTGGGCAGGAAGGGGGTTTAAGTGCCCGGTAAGCAAGTGGTTAATATCACTTTAAGAGAATACATTAGGGTCCCCCAGGCCACCAGAACCAATGTCCCCATCGGAAGATCTCCCCTCTATCACTCCGCGTTCCTGTGCGATTCACATGCAGTTTAGTGCGGTGCGACCGGAGCCCGTTCATTTTAAATGCACCGGGCAGCAGCAAAAGTAGTGCATGCGCTACTTTAAAAAAAAAAAAACGCAGGGCAACCGGATCACATGATACTCCTGTACCGTGTGATCCAGTGGGGGCAAACGTATCTGCTTTTGTGAGCTGTGTTTGGCGTGTCCTTTGCCTTTTAACATTGACGCCCGCTGCGGTACGTTTTGAACGCAGTGCTGCGAAACGCGCGCCGAGCGCTGGTTTCCCCCCGCACCGCGTTCTGGTGCGAATGGGCCCTTAGTTCTATTTTAACATACCCAGCTGTGTTGCAAACTAGAATAGACCTATGTACAAAAATTGTAAATCATATCTACAAAAAGAAAAAAAAAGAAACAGTAGAGAAAAAAAAGGAGAACAAAAAAAGGAGAGAAAAAAAAAAAGGATACAAAAAAAAAAAAAAGGAATGTGTTCGCCTAATAATCCTTTATTTGTACAAAACACATTACGATACCATTGTTACCTAGTAGACTATTGTAAACGATCATTGGCATTGACGGGGAGCTGTAGTGGAAATTAATTAGATGGGTTTTGTAGGGATACAGAAATAATGGTTGTTTTTTTTATATAAGTTTTGTTGGAAGTGCGTCTTAGATTTTGCGCTCAAGGTTAAACAAAAAAAAAAAAAAGTAATAAAAATTTAATAAAATTAAATAAATAAAACTCTTTCTCTCTTTCTGAAAGAGATATTGTTACATTGGACGATGAGATGATCATATTTGTAAAGAGTATCCTTGACGCGTTTTTGTGCCGTTATGCTTTACATGGCATTAAATGAATGTGCCTGTGCTCTAGAATCCTCCTAGGGGCACTTCATACATTCGTTTTCAGCACCGCAGAATTAGAGAAAATGCCACTTAATCACTTGTGACGGAAACTTTCACCAAGAAGCAACCTGTAATCAGTCAAAACATACATAAAAAATAAATAGCCCATTCAATGATAAAAAAAAAGGAAAGAAAGCAGCTTCTGCCATAAAATTCACCTTCAATCCAGAGATTTCCTCCACAGTTTTTTTTTTTGTCACTAGATACCCTCAGTCTTACGGCCAGTATCATTTATCACACTTCCTCTAAGCCTAGGCCATCCCGGACGCACCCCCAACATGCGACTGGACAGTGAAAGGAGAAGCAGCACAGCGATGAGTTCATCTCATTAACACTAGACATGGGCGCCGTCAAAAAATTTGTTTCGTTTTGTTCTGTTACGTTTCGTATTAAAAAAAAAAAAAATTGTATTTCATAATTCGTGTCCGAATTTTCGTTAAACTTTTCATTAAAATAACGAAAGTTCATTATGGTGAATTTATCATTATGACTGGTTCCCACCATCTCTGTGCTGTGATGACTTCCTGGGGTTTTAACTTTTAGGTTTGTTAACTTTTCGTAACAATTACCAATTTTCGTTATGAACTTGGATCCGAAATTCGTAAACGAAATTTCGTATCTCATACAGATTTCGTATGCATAAAAATTCCGATTCGTACGACTGTACGAATTTCCAAAAATTTGTACGAATTTTAGTTTCATACGAAACTAATCGCACATGTCTAATTAACACTCTGCCATGGAATATGTAACTCGCAGGCACTGCTACTAGAGTGATTTCCACCAGTTTCAAGGTCCCATGCAGTGCTTCTGCCCTGCTGCATCCTGGACGCACCCCCAACATGTGACTGGACAGTGAAGGGAGAAGCAGCACAGCAATGAGTTCATCTCATTAGCATTCTGCCGTGGAATACGTAACTCACAGGCACTGCTACTAGAGTGATCTCCACCAACTTCAAGTTCCCATGCTGTGCTGCTGCCCTGCTGCATCCCAGACAAACCCCCAACATGTGACTGGACAGGGAAGGGAGAAGCAGCACAGCGATGAGTTTGTTTCATTAACATTCTGCCGTGGAATATGTAACTCACAGGCACTGCTCCTTGAGTGATCTCCACCAACTTCAAGGTCCCCATGCTGTGCTACTGCCCTGCTGCATCCTGGATAAACCCCCAACATGTGACTGGACAGGGAAGGGAGAAGCAGCACAGCGATGAGTTCATTTCATTTACACTCTGCCGTGGAATATGTAACTCACAGGCACTGCTACTAGAGTGATCTCCACCATCTTTAAGATCCCATGCTGTGCTTCTGCCCTGCTGCATCCCGGACGCACCCCCAACATGTGACTGGACAGTGAAGGGAGAAGCAGCACAGCGATGAGTTCATCTCATTAATACTCGGCTTTCCCCTCCTATCAGCATGCTTCTCGTCAGAACATTAACTGATTGGCTCTTTATGTTGCTTCTTTCTTTCATATACCAACCCTGCTGTACAGGCAGATAATGGGTCAAATGTAGGTGCACTGCTTCTATTTCTTAAATAAAATTGAAGATAAATTCCAGCTTGTACGAGTGCGAGTATTCATGTGCCATACCTGTGGAATGTGTAACTCACAGGCACTGCTACTGGAGTGATCTCCACCAGCTTCAAGGTCCCATGATGTGCTGCTGCCCTGCTGCATTGTGAACACAAGAGGTCGCTTGCTCGGCACAGGCGCCAGAGAACACTTTTTTTTTTTTTTGCTGCATTTGTTGTTTGCATTGCAACAGTTTATTGAATTTTTCACAGTACCAATAGAAAAAGGAAAAAGGGTCACATGTAGTTAGCAAAGTCATAAGCGCACATAATAACATTGGAGCTCAGACTGGAAAAACCCAGAAGGTGAGCAACAAAGAAAAGAAAAAAAGAAACAGTGCTGGCTGAAAAAGCCCCCATCAATTGCAGCCTCACTGTACCATCAATTGCCGCCACTGCACCATCAACCGCCGCCACTGTGCCATCAAATACAGCCACTGTGCCATCAAATGCAGCCACTGTATATTAAACGCAGCCACTGTGCCATCAAACGCAGCCACTGTGCCATCAAATGCAGCCACTGTGCCATCAAACGCAGCCACTGTGCCATCAAACGCAGCCACTGTGCCATCAAACGCAGCCACTGTGCCATCAAACGCAGCCACTGTGCCCATCAATTACCGCCACTGTGCCCATCAATTACCGCCACTGTGCCCATCAATTACCGTCACTGTGCCCATCAATTACCGCCACTGTGCCCATCAATTACCGTCACTGTGCCCATCAATTACCGCCACTGTGCCCATCAATTTCCACCACCGTGCCCATCAAATGCTCCCACTGTGCCATATCAAATTTTGCCAGTGTGCCCCCTGCCTGCTGTCTGTACTTTCCCTGTCTCGGTGGCGGTGGGATAGCTCCATTATGTCTTCTCGCGTCCTCTGCTATGATTGGGCGCCTGTCGTTTCAGCCAATCAGGTGATGGTTAACAGATCCGAGCACCTGATTTGCAGGGAGGCGGTTAGTGTTCTGAAAGCGAATTTTCATTTGCTTTTCTAACATAGCTTAGTGACCTGCGAGCGCCCAGCTGCTTCAAAAACACCCCCCGCAGCTGTAATTCAGGCACCCGGTGCTCGAAAAGGGTCCAGGTGCCTGAATAGGGGGTGGCAGCAGCAGCCATAGATAGATAGATGGTGCTAGAGGGGGTGGCAGGAGAGAGGGGACAACGCCCATGTGCCCTTAATGCACGGGCCACCACTGCTGGGCAGGAAGGGGTGGGGAATTAAAAAATTCCCTTCCGTACTCCTCACCTGGAACCGGTTCTCATATTCAACATAATTAGGATAGATATGCCCAGACTCAAATGTTGATGTCCCGTAGCATGCGGGTAACCCAGATACTTGCAGCCCCATTTATCCCTAGCTTACTGTGGCAGGGGAAGGGGGAGAGAGGAAAGAAGGAAGGAAAAGAAAAAAAAGGGGGGTGGGGTGAGGGGAAGGACATGAATAGGTAAGGGAGAGAGGGTGAGGACATCACCAGATGCCCTCTCCATTGTCTAGAAGTCAAAACAGTAAGGGGTACCACACCATCAGTGTAACACAGTGGTGACCCTCAGGGTCAAAGTTTATATATCCCTATGGTAAGTCACTTTGAGTCTTGTGTAAGCTCCTTGTATAGTTGAGAGCTTTTAAATGTTGTCCATGGACACTTTGTATTTTTTCAATGAATACAATATATTATCTGCTTGGAGGGTGCTGATGTCACAATCTCTAGCTCGTCCTATCAGGGAACACTATGCATTTATTTAAAAAAAATTAAAAGTGTTCTTTGAATTGTGCCCATGCCAAGCGGGAGACTTCCTGTTACATAGTAGGGGAGGTTGAAAAAAGACACAAGTCCATCAAGTCCAACCTATGTGTGTGATTATATGTCAGTATTACATTGTATATCCCTGTATGTTGCGGTCGTTCAGGTGCTTATCTATCCAATCGAACAAAGTGCCACGCATGTTCAGATCAAATTACGAGACCAAAGCTATTGGCTACTAGCCTCAACATAGTCCCGTCGTAACGAACGAACGTCAGCACGTTCCGAACGATCGGATTTTCCGATAACTTTGTCCGACCGTGTGTATGCAACACCAGTTTAGGACAAAATCCGTCTGAAAAAATCTGACGGATTTTGTGGTCGGAATGTCCGATCGTGTGTACAAGGGCATTAAAGGGAATGTTAAAGAAACAGGATGAAACAAATGAGAATGGAAACGTGAGGCATATATGTAAATTTTAGTTTTTTGAATTTGTGTTGTGTATACCTGCCTGGAGGTCAGCTTTAACCAGTTCCCAACCAGCGCACGCCGATGTACGTCGGCAGAATGGCACGGGCAGGCATATTGGCGTACAGGTACGTCCAATCTTCAATGCCGCCCTGCCAGCGCGAGCGCGCTGCCGGCGGCACGCTCGCGTGCCGGTCGGGACCCCCGTGAGTCTGGTCGCGGGTCCCGCGGACTTGATCGCCGCGGGCATACCCTCGATCGTCTCACGGGACGGCTGAATGGAGGAAATGCTGTGTAAACAGCATTTCTCCATTCTGCCTAGTAACTAGTGATGCTGATCTCTGCTCCATGTGATAGGAGCAGAGATCAGTGTTCACTAAATGAAAGCCCAACCCCCCACAGTTAGTAACACACCCCTAGGAACACTTAACCCCTACACTGCCACCCACTGGTTAACCCCTTCACTGCCAGTGTCATTTACATAGGAATCACTGCATTTATTTAGCAGTGATTACTGTATAAATGACAATGGTCCCAAAAATGTGTCAAAAATGTCTGATGTGTCCGCCACAATGTCACAGTCACAATAAAAATCGCTGACCTTTACTAGAAAAAAAATAAAATAATAAAAAATTATTAATAAAAATGCCATAAAACTATCCCCTATCCCCTACGCTATAACTTTTGCGCAAACCAATCAATAATCGCTTATTGCGATTTTTTTTTACCAAAAATATGTAGAAGAATACGTATCAGCCTAAACTGAGGGATTTTTTTTTATATATATTTTTGGGGGATATTTATTATAACAAAAAGTAAAAAATAATGTGTTTTTTTCAAAATTGTCGCTCTATTTTTGTTTATAGCGCAAAAAATAAAAACCGCAAAAGTGATCAAATACCACCAAAAGAAAGCTATATTTGTGGGGAAAAAATGACGTCAATTTTGTTTGGGAGCCACGTCGCACGACCGCGCAATTGTCAGTTAAAGCGACGCAGTGCCGAATCGCAAAAAGTGGTCTGGTCTTTGACCAGCAAAATGGTCCGGTCTGTAAGTGGTTAATATACATTTCCCTAAACCTGAGGATATACTTGCATCTTTAGCAGAGATTCTCTGGTTCAGATGACCATACTGTAATATCCACAATTCCAAGCTTACCCATAATCCCTTGCGGTCTCTCTCTCTCTTCAATAGGGCGGCTTGAAAAACAACAAGCATGAGTGTACGCTGTCCTCGCAAGAGTACGTCCACGAACTTCGCTCTGGAATCACAGATGACAAACTCCTCAACTGCCTCGAGTCTCTGCGGGTTTCCTTAACCAGCAACCCAGTGAGGTAAGTCAGTTTTCAGTCTTCATTAGAAGCTTCCAGGGTGGGGCAAGAGCATTCGTGAGTCACATGATGACAATTTTCTAACAAATGCCATGTTTATTTTTAATTTTTTTTGACCACCTTACACTTCTGCTATGAATGTTCCTGGACTGGAGAATTGTGCAATTCTCTGCAAACTGATATCTTTATGTGCAGACTATTGCTGGTCATACATGTGGAACTTTCCAGTCAATTCCAACCACTTTCCATCCAGAAAAACAAAACAAAAAACATTTTGGTCAGTCGACGCTCTGGTTGAGATACACTGGCCTAAGAGTTGAAGGACAAAACCATAGTGCATGGCGGGGGAACATGAGAATCCATCACTTTAGGAAGTGTCAAATACTGATCAGAGATTAACTGAGGCTGCAGTACTAGAATGAAGGAAAGGTAGGCAACACAGGCCACAAGAGAGGTATAAAGAGAGAGTATAAACACTCTTCTATTGCATGGACCTTTGTTTTGGAGTTTTTTTAATCCCAAAAGGTCACTTTGAACCCTGCTACACTCCAACTGTACGCTACCCCCGCAGGAGACGCTGGATGTAAAGGGTCCTTTGCTTTCTCCCTTAGCCCTAGCCAGAACCTCACTTCTGCTGACACCACACCCCGGCTGTTACACAAAAAGGGCACACACAGATTATGGTAAAGTAAACAAGTGGTATTGGCAAAATTAAAATGGTAGTCAATGAAGCAATTTAAACCCTTTTGGTCCAAATTGGATATAGATTCTGCTGGCTTAGTTGGGGCCCTTTACATTGGCATGCAAAACAGGGTGATGTTACTTTTAAGTATGGTGCCAAAGGTGAAGTTCACTTTAAGATGGGAGGTCAGCAGGGAAATTCACTTTAATATATAATGTTAAAGAGAAAGCTCCATAAAGCAGGGTTTAAATTAGTCGGTAGGGGGTGCTCCTTTAAGTTAGCTAAGCAAAGGTAAATGCTGAAGCAAAGGGTCGTTTAAACAGGAGGTGAAATGTTAATCCACTTCAGTAATCTGGTCTCAGAGGCAGTTCTACTGTAGAAGAGGGAGACCTCTTGCAGTAATAGATGAGATGTATTTAGCTCAAATCAAAGGCCGTGTCCTACTGAGACTATGGCCCATGTAGGCCTGTGGGACAACAAAAGCTAATTGTGTTGAATAGCAATGAAGTGTGGGTCGGAGACCCTCTCACCCAAGTCCCTTGCAGCAGTCCAGAAATAATGCAGTTTGTCATGCGGTGGGGTGCCCTTTTAAATGGGGAAGTGATTTTGGTGGCCTTGCCACACACTTCTCACAGTGGTTCCAGATGCTGCAGGAGTCTTCTCTGAATGATCTCCTCCACTCAGCACAGCAGTCAGCTCTGTGGGATAATGTTTCGACCTGACCTGGACCAGGCAGCACAGCCCAGTACACAGTCTCAATCATACTCCTTCCTGTTGGCACGTCTCTTCCCAACAGACCCGATCCTTGCTTTTTAAAAGTCCCCCCCTTGGCTGGAGGTTGTGGGCTTTGTATTTTGTGACTTCAGCTTGCTGTATAAAAAAAGTCCTGCTTCCACACTACATTTCCCAGCATGCTCTAAGAACTTGTATTAGGCTATGGTGAGGCAAAGTGCTGATTGCCGCCACCTTGTGGGCAAACAGAGTTCTCCATCTCAGTAACTATGCACAGTGTCACACAATCTAAAAGAATACGGGTTTTAGTGGAGATCTTTATTGTATTCTCTGTAATGGTTTTCTTTGGAAAGTATGTGAAAGTAATTTGAAACATATGAATTTTGCCTCACATGCCACGTATCTTTATTTATTTTTTTCTAGTATAATATAGCGTGGTAACCTTGAAAACATACGCACTTCTATCTGTTATTCCATCTGCAGTCATATAGCTTTCATTAGTGGATCATATGCCATATTCTCCTTCCAATGTGATTTTATTTGTGATTGGAGAAGGAAAGACACTCAGAAAACATTAACTGTATGACAGAAGGTTTTCTGCTATTTTTTTGTTGTTGTTATTTTTAGTTTTAATGTGCTTTTCAGGGTTTAGTCTATTTATGGCATAGATGACTCGTGGTAATATTGTCTTTTAAGTTATGCATACTCCCTGTTGGTTAGAAGATAATTCTATCCAAGTGATGTGTCTCTATTTGGAGAGAGAATTTAACAAAGCAAGCTGATTTTTTTTTTTTTTTAGATCCTCCACATCAACTTGGTCAAATCAGGGTTGATTTACTAAAACCAGAGAGTACAAAATCTGGTGCAGCTGTACATACAAACCAATCAGATTCCAGGTTTTATTTTCAAAGCTTAATTGAACAAGCTGACGTTAGAAGCTGATTGGCTACCATGCACAGCTGCACCAGATTGTGTACTTTTCAGTTAAAAGCCCCTTTCACACGAACAATCCGTTCAGGCCCGCCTGTCAGTTTTTCAGGCGGACCTGAACGGATGCTCCATAGAGGTCTATGGCGCGTCGGATGTCAGCGGTGACATGTCCGCTGAAATCCGAACCGCTCCGATCCGAAAAAGTGTGACGGAGGAAAAAGCAATTTTTCCAACCGTGATCAGATCGGGTGATGACGGACACTGCGGTCCGTCGTCATACGATCTCCCATAGGGGAGAGCGGCGCTGTGACAGGTCTGTCCCTACGCAGTGTGCAGAGACCGACCTGTCATCTTCCTGCTCAGCGGAGATCGCTCTGGCGATCCCCGCTGAGCAAACGGATATCCACGGGGCGGATCATCACTGATCCGCCCCGTGTGAGAGGACCCTTAGTAAATCAACCCCATCATGTCTTTATGGAGCTAGTCTAGGGGCACAGTCATGCCGAAATAGGAAAGGGCCTTCCCCAAATTGTTCTTACATAGTTGTGAGCACACAGTTATCGAATATGTCTTTATATGCTGTAGCATTCAAGCAGAACTTCACCCAAAAGGTTTTTGAATACTAGGGATTTTTTTTAAATCGAAGAGTAAACCAGAAGTGACGTTGTGATGTCACTTCCAGGTTGCTACTTTTCCTCCTGCTCCTTGTGATAACAGTCAAGCAACTGCTGAGCCACATCGGTTGTTATTACAGAAAGCCGACCTCCAGCTCTAAAAAACAGTACCGGGATAAAGCCTGCAGCTGCAGGAATCACCCTGGTACAGCCACTTCCTCAAAATGACATACAGGTATGTTGTTTTGCAGGAAGTGGTTAAACAGCTTTGCTCATTCCCTCCGTGCCCTGGCGTGGTCAACATCTCCGGTGTGTTCCTGCTGTTTTCCTGTGTATCACTTGGCCTGGCTGACTACTCTTCTGATTCCTGCTCCTGACAGCGTTGACTTCTGGTTCCCTGATCCTGGCTCACCTGATTACCCGCTCTGGCTTCCAAACCCTGGCTTCTGTATTTGACTACACTTCTGAACTGTTGTTATTTTTGCTATTACATTAAAGGTGTGATTTTAACTGTATTTTCTGTATCCACCTGGTTTATGGTTCCTGACATTACGCAAGGGCCATGAATTCAGAAGAGAAGTCAGCCAGGCCAAGTCATACACAGGAACACACTGGATATGTTGACCACGCAAGGGCATGGAGGGAATGAGCAAAGATGTTTAAATAGCCAAAAGGGGGCTAGCTGTAGGCTGGACTGAGGCAGGTAATGGTAACCAGGTGAGTCACTTGTGGAAACAATGAATGGCTGGTAATTAATCGACCACTGAGCAACCTCTGTGCACTGAAAGAAAGCTGATAGTAGGAGCCCAGCCCTGACACACGCTTCCACTTCCGGTTAGATCACTGTTGACGATCTGAGCGGAAGTTTGCCCCCCCCCAAGGAGAATCGGCCCGGGTGAGGGCATCGCTGTATCCCTGGGCAAATAAGTGTCCCTATAATAAAAGTAAACAGATACAGTTTTTGTAGCTGCTGGCTTTTCGTTTATGGGGGGTGGGAGACTGGAGCTCCTCTTTAACAATACCCTTCACTAGAAAAACTTAAAGCCCAGCTCATAGCAATTTTTTTTCCACCGTGCAGTGGAGCTGTGCCTGCACTGCATATATTAACTGCTCAATTTGTTCAGGGGTGCACACAGAACCTATATTCCCCCGATCCTTCAACCCCCAGGTTGGCGCTCTACCACGTCCAGTGGTGGACTATTCCTGACGTCTTCATGTTCAGATCCTGTCTCTGGGTCTCTGGGCGTGATGACGTCCCGAACAGTCCACCGCACAAGACTGCTGGAACGCAGGTGGGGAGAGACAGGAGCCAAAGGGATCGATCTTGTGCTGGGAGAATTGGAGGATCTTGGCTCTTCGGACCCCTAATACACACAGAACCTATACTCGCCTTATCCTTCAGTCCTCAGGGAAAATGGCACTCTACCACATCCAGTGGTGGACTATTCCTGCCGTCTTCATGAACAAATCCTGTCTCTAGGCATGATGACGTCTGGAACAGTCCACCACACAAGACCGCTGGGAGAATTGGAGGATCTTGGCTCTTCGGACCCCTAATACACACAGAACCTATACTCACCTTATCCTTCAGTCCTCAGGGAAAATGGCGCTCTACCACATCCAGTGGTGGACTGGAGCCTATACTCACCTTATCCTTCAGTCCTAGGGGAAAATGGCGCTCTACCACATCCAGTGGTGGACTATTCCTGCCGTCTTCATGAACAAATCCTGTCTCTAGGCATGATGACGTCTGGAACAGTCCACCACACAAGACCGCTGGGAGAATTGGAGGATCTTGGCTCTTCGGACCCCTAATACACACAGAACCTATACTCACCTTATCCTTCAGTCCTCAGGGAAAATGGCGCTCTACCACATCCAGTGGTGGACTGGAGCCTATACTCACCTTATCCTTCAGTCCTAGGGGAAAATGGCGCTCTACCACATCCAGTGGTGGACTATTCCTGACGTCTTCATGATCAGATCCTGTCTCTGGGTCTCTGGACGTGATGACGTCCGGAACAGTCCACAGCACAAGACCGCTGGAACGCAGGTGGGGAGGGACAGGAGCCGAAGGGATCGACCTTGTGCTGGGAGAATTGGACGATCTTGGCTCTCCAAACCCCTAGTACACATAGAGACTATACTCACCTTATTCTTCAGTCTTCGGGGAAAATGGCGCTCTACCACGTCCAGTGGTGGACTATTCCTTAAGAGTCTTCATGAACAGTTCACCGCGCAAGACCCCTGGGACGTGCGGGGGGGGGGGGGGGGGGGTTGTTGGGGACAGGAGCCAAAGGAACTGATCTTGTGCTTGGAGAATCGGAGGATCTTGGATCTCCAAACCTCTAGACCAAAACAAGCAGTTAACTCATGAAGTGTGTGGGCAAAGACCCACTGCATGGTGCCCAAAGTTCTTCATAAAATGTAATTATTTATACGGGGGGGTTACATACTTCCACATAATGTCCACATAATCTATGACCACCTGCAACAAACAACATTTTACCATCTCGGAAAAGAAGCCGATGCATCTAAGCAAATGGTAGTACAATGAATGCGGTTAAACTCACTTTGAAATATCTTTGTATATTTGGGGGGGGGTTTCGCCCTCTTGAACAGTGAATAATTCTTCCTGATTTCCTTCCCCAGAAAACATGATAAAATTAAATTACTGCAGAAGAATCGATACTTTTTTGGAGAGATCTTCTATAGAGTAGGCTTAGCATGAGGCATTTCCTAGTGAAAAACCTATTTGTCATGTCAATTTATGAAAGTTGTGGGTTTGCAAGAAAAAATGTTGCAGTAAAAAACAATTATGTTTATTACTGGAGTCATTATTCAAAAAAACAGAAAACAGATTAAGAGCGGCGAGGGACAAGAGCTGTTCTCACCGGCAGTTTTGTGACTGCTGCCCGGTCAGCTGGGCGATCTTTTCCCCAAAGGCCTTGTAGACCTAAGGCTACCATGTGCTGCCTCACTAGGGACCCATAAATACTTGGTCTAAAGGGCTTACTTTATCTATGATAGAGATGTTTTAGGCTTGTAGGTTGCAATATATATATATACTTTATATTTATTTATAATATATACTATATTGTCTAATGTATTGGGTCGCCTGCCTTCACACACACATGAACTTTAATGGCATCCCAGTCTTAGTCTGTAGGGTTCAATATTGAGTTGGCCAACCCTTTGCAGCTATAACAGCTTCTCCTCTTCTGGGAAGGCCGTCCACAAGGTTTAGGAGTGTGTCTATGGGAATGTTTGACCATTCTTCCAGAAGCATATTTGTGAGGTCAGGCACTGATGTTGGATGAGAAGGCCTTGCTTACAGTCTCTATTCGAATTTGTCCCAAGGCTGTTCTATCCGGTCTATCTATGCAGACTGGGTGGGGGGATTGTGCAGACTGGGCGGGGGGATTGTGCAGACTGGGGGGGGGGGGTTGTGTAGACCGGGGGGGTATTGTGTAGACCAGGGGGGTTGTGATGACTGGGGGGGATTGTGCAGACTGGGGGGATGTGCTGACTGGGGGGGGTGTATTGTGCAGACTGGGGGGGGGGGGGTTGTGCAGACTGGGGGGTGTATTGTGCAGACTGGGGGGGATGTGCAGACTGGGGGGGTGTATTGTGCAGACTGGGGGGGGGGTTGTGCAGACTGGGGGGTGTATTGTGCAAACTGGGGGGTGTATTGTGCAGACTGGGGGGATGTGCAGACTGGGGGTGTATTGTGCAGACTGGGGGGATGTGCAGACTGGGGGGATGTGCAGACTGGGGGGGATGTGCTGACTGGGGGGGATGTGCAGACTAGGGGGGGTGTATTGTGCAGACTGGGGAGGGATTGTGCAGACTGGAGAGTTGGTAAGTCTGGGGGGGATTGTGCAAACTGGAGGGTTGTGTAGTCTGGGGGGGGGGGGATTGTGCAGACTGGGGGGAATGTGCAGATTGGGGGAGGGGGTGGGCAGACTGGAGGGGGGGATTTGCTGACTGGGGGGGTTGTGCAGACAGGGGGATTGTGCAAACTGGGGGACGATACAGTGCTCTGGATGGTGGTAAGAAGTTTTTTTTTTCACATGCAAGGAAAAAAAAAACTTCATTTTTGCTTCCATGTGATTGGATGATGGAAGTCAACAGAGATTCCTCTCATTTACTAAGCTCTGGAGCAACTGCAATTTGCAGAGTGCACAGTCCGTCTTTAGTAAATCAACCCTTATACTTTCCTTAAAAGCATTGCAAAACATTGTACCCAAACAAGCAGAAGTGTTTGTTTGGGTACAGAAGCGCACGACTGCGCAGTTGTGAGTTAAAAACGACGCAGTGCCGTATCGTAAAAAAAAATGGCCTGGTCATTAAGGGGAAAAATGTTTCGGGGCTGCAGTGGTTAATGAAGGCAGAACAAGCATGATGAGGGATAGTGCGGCAATCTAGTCGTAATGAGGCTGTGTGTGAGGAGCCGGGTTCAATTAAGGTAAGCGAAAACGGGTGAGAGAAGAGCAGAAAGGCGGCCATGTATCCCGTTCGGAGGAAGTGGGGCTTTAATGCAATTGTCTTTCCCAGCACAGAAGATGATAAATTAGTTGCTGGATGTATGTAGTCAGACTCAGATGTATTGTGAAGGGCTGCTAAGTCACGTTATTGTATATCCCATGCAAACTTAAAGGAGCGCTCACTACCATTGAGTTGACCAAGTTTTGACCCCCCCTCCCCCCCCCCCAAAAAAAACAACAACAAAAAAAACGAAGTGGAGATCAGCAAACAAGGTGCTTTAGAACTAATTTCTTAGACAGATGGACATTTATTGGTCATGAAATATACATAAAACATCATCAGTGCCATAGTGGCATCAATTTTGATATTTTGTGACCATTTGAAATAATAGTCTCTCAAGCATCTTCTTCCTCTACCGGTGGCTTTGCTCATCTCTACCCAATTATTATTATTTTATTTTTTTGGGGCAAAAACCTTTCCATCTCATCCTAAACTGGGATCCAAATACAATAGAGTGTTAAGCCTCGTACACACGATCGGATTGTTGGCCAACAAAACCGTGAAATTTTGGCCCGAAGGGCGTTGGCCCAAACTCATCTTGCATACACGCGGCCACACAATTGTTGGCCAACAATCACAAACGTAGTGACGTACTACATGGTTTTTTTCAGCTGTTTAGCGCCACCCTTTGGGCTCCTTCTGCTAGTTTTTTGTTAGTAGAAGTTTGGTGAGTGTTGATTCGCGCTTTTCATTTCATGCTTTTCATTTTGTTTCTGAATGGCTGTTCGTCAACCAGACATGTTGTGGAATTGGAGGACCTAACGCGTTATTTATTATTGGCCTTGGAGTTATTGCTTTGAACCCAAGTCCAGTCCTGGAACAGGAGGGGGAGGAGTTCTTGGACCAAAAATTGGTTGCTTTATTAATCGTGACCAATTATGTCATATGCCTTTGCTGCGGGAGCTCCAGGAGAATAATCCAGATGATTTTTGGAATTATCTCTGGATGACGGACCCCTGCTTTCACTAACTCTTGGCATTGCTGACCCCCTATATTATTAAGAAGCAGGACACATGTATGAGGCTTTTAGTTAATTTTTTTGGTTGAATAATGATTTGATTTGGTATATTTTCAATGCAGAAAATGCACTTTTTAGTTAAGTTCTATTGGCATATTGCAGTCTTTTATTTGTTTTCTTTTTTTAATGCACAATAAAAAAAAATTGTGGAGAATAATACTTTACTTCAAATGACAGTTTGGGAGTAGGCAGTTACATTTAAAAAAAATACAATGTAAAATTAACAAGGGACACCAACATAGTTGTATCTTTGTTTTTATAAACTACGAGATAATGGTGTTGTGGTAATTTGCACCAAAAAAAAAAAAAAAAGTATATATATATATATATATATATATATATATATATATATATATATATATATATAATTCTTGATATCACTAGAAAAAAGCAGACCCCCCCCCCCCCCCCCACCGGGTCCACACTTACCCCATCTAGGTCACGGTGTTCCCTCAGAATATGCTGAGCCTCTGGCCCATGTCTTGAATGAGGTTGGCTGCTGCCGAAAACGAGAGCTCCTTGTCTGGATACACGCCGATGCGGTAGGACGGGCTGCGTTCTAGCTGCTCCGAGGTGAAGTACCAGCGGCCTGAAGGCACCATGTCTGGGTGGGAGAGGACATTCAGATCGGGTCGCCTATTCTGATGGAACACCAGTTTCTCCTCTCAGGCCAATCCAGTCTTAAGACCCGCCTCCTGTCCTGATTGGCCAGGAGGAGAAGCTGGAAGACAATAGTGAATATTGATTCGCTAATGTCACAAGTGGGTGGGCTGCGGGCGCAATGCTCTGTGCCCCAAGCCCTAAACTTTTTGAAACCCAAACTTTTTGAAGCCAATTAGAGCAGCAGGCTCTAATCGTGTTCTTCAGAATAAATTAAAAAACCTAATTGAAACCCCTGCACCCCTAATGGACCAGACGCCTCTAGACAGATAATATATCTTGTACTAGGGAACCCTACATTTTCTGTAATCTATGGGGAGCTACAATTAGAGTAATATACAGTAGATATTCCATGTTTTGATGTCTGAATTAGTCCCTCTTCAATATATATTCCAGTGGAGATGTCTGGTGCCCTTTGCGCTCCTTGGTTTTCCATATGACGGGATGACCAGCACTTACTCACAAGTATTATAATCTTTTCTATACACATTGAAATCACCCAGTGAAAATAGCGCGTCCACAAGTGTAAAGTTCATATAAAATGTTTTTTTATACATTACCAAAAGTATTGAGACACCTGCCTTTACACGCACATGAACTTTAATGGTATCCCAGTCTTAGTCCGTAGGGTTCAATATTGAGTTGGCCCGCCCTTTGCAGTTATAACCACTTCAACTCTTCTGGGAAGGCCGTCCACAAGGTTTAGGAGTGTGTCTACAAGAATGTTTGACCATTCTTCCAGAAACACATTTGTGCGGTCATGCACTAATGTTGGATAAGAAGGCCTGGCTCGCAACAAGAATTGTTGCTCTACATAAAGATGGCCTAGTCTATAAGAAGATTGCCAGGACCCTGAAACTGAGCTGCAGCACGGTGACCAAGACCATACTGCAGTTTAACAGGACAGGTTCCGCTCAGAACAGGCCTCACCATAGTCGACCAAAGAAGTTGAGTGCACATGCTCAGCATCATATCTAGAGGTTGTCTTTGAGAAATAGACGTGTGAGTGCTGCCAGCTGTTGAAGGGGTGGGGGGGTCAGCCTGTGAGTGCTCAGACCATATGCCGCACACTGAATCAAATTCTTCTGTTCCAGAAGGAAGCCTCTTCTAAAGATGATGTGCAAGAAAGCCCGCAAACAGTTTGCTGAAGACCAGCAGACTAAGCACATGGATTACTGGAACCATGTCCTGTGGTCTGATGAGACCGAGATAAACTTATTTGGTTCAGATGGTGTGAAGCGTGTGTGGTGGCAACCAGGTGAGGAGTACAAAGACAAGTGTGCCTTGTCTACAGTCAAGCATGGTGGTGGGAGTGTCATGGTCTGGGGCTGCATGAGTGCTGCCGGCACTGCGGAGCTACAGATCATTGAGGGACCCATGAATGCCAACATGTACTGTGACATACTGAAGCAGAGCATGATCTCCTCCCTTCAGAGACTGGGCCCTATGGGGATGATAACGACCCCAAACACACCTCCAAGATGACCACTGCCTTGCTAAAGAAGCTGAGGATAAAGGTGATGGACTGGCCAAGCATGTCTCCAAACCTAAACCCTATTGCGCATCTGTGGGACATCATCCTCAAACAGAAGGTGGAGGAGTGCAAGGTCTCCAACATCCACCAGCTCTGTGATGTCATCATGGAGGAGGGGAAGAGGACTCCAGTGGCAACCTGTGAAGCTCTGGTGAACTCCATGCCCAAGAAGATTAAGGCAGTGCTGAAAAATAATGGTGGCCACACAAATTATTGACACTTTGGGCCCAATTTGGACATTTTCACTTAGGGGGCGTACTCACTTTTGTTGCCAGTGATTTAGACATTAATGGCTGTGTGTTGAGTTATTTTGAGGGGACAGCAAATTTATACCGTTATTCAAGCTGTACACTCACTACTTTACATTGTAGAAAAGTGTCATTTCTTCAGTGTTGTCACATGAAATGATAGAAGAAAATATTTACAGAAACGTGAGGGGTGTACTCAAGGGGCATCAGGAGGGGGTGGTTAGGGGGGGCTGAAGCCCCGAATGTGACCTCCTAAAGCCCCGAGTCTCAGCTCGGCAGGGTCTCTATTGCTAGCCCCGAGCACCGCGGCGAGCGCCGGGACCAATCTGTTCCCGAGCACCGCCGAGTGTCGTAGCAGGTCCCGCCTTCTGGAGCCTGCATGCCTATGATGGACATCCTACTGGTCCAATGCCGGGACCGCGAGACGTGTGACGTCCATCATAGGCGCTGTTGGCTTCAGAAGTCGGGAATTACAAAGTGGCTGCCGCGCCACATCCCCACTTGCCACTCGGGCGAGCCGCTCTCCTCTCCTCTTCTCCTCTTCCTCTGAGGACTGGCTGCCTGGCTGCTGTGACACCGCACACCACAGCTGAGGTAGGTCAGACAGTGTATGTGGGTCAGGCAGGTCAATGTAGGTAGGTCAGTGTAGGTAAATGTCAGTGTATGTTAATGTCATTGTAGGTAGGTCAGTGTATGTTAATGTCAGTGTATGTGTAGGTCAGTCAGTGTAGGTAGGTCAGTGTATGTAAATGTCAGTGTAGGTAGGTTAGTGTATGTAAATGTCAGTGTATGTGTAGGTAAATATCAGTGTAGGTAAATATCAGTGTAGGTATGTCAGTGTATGTTAATGTCAGTGTAGGTAGGTCAGTGTATGTAAATGTCAGTGTAGGTAGGTTAGTGTATGTAAATGTCAGTGTATGTGTAGGTCAGTCAGTGTAGGTATGTCAGTGTATGTTAATGTCAGTGTAGGTATGTCAGTGTATGTTAATGTCAGTGTAGGTAGGTCAGTGTATGTAAATGTCAGTGTAGGTAGGTTAGTGTATGTTAATGTCAGTGTATGTGTAGGTCAGTCAGTGTAGGTAGGTCAGGCAAGTCAGTATTGGTAGGTCACTACCGTTAGTGTATGTACGTCAGTGTATGTAAATGTTCAGTGTATGTAGGTCAGGCAGGTGAGTGTAGGTAGGTCAGGTAGGTTAGGGTAGGTAGGTCACTACCGTCAGTGTAGGCAGGTCAGGTAGGTCAGTGTAGGTATGTCAGTGTATGTTAATGTCAGTGTAGGTAGGTCAGTGTATGTAAATGTCAGTGTAGGTAGGTTAGTGTATGTTAATGTCAGTGTATGTGTAGGTCAGTCAGTGTAGGTAGGTCAGGCAAGTCAGTATTGGTAGGTCACTACCGTTAGTGTATGTACGTCAGTGTATGTAAATGTTCAGTGTATGTAGGTCAGGCAGGTGAGTGTAGGTAGGTCAGGTAGGTTAGGGTAGGTAGGTCACTACCGTCAGTGTAGGCAGGTCAGGTAGGTTAGTGTAGGTAGGTCAGGTAGGTTAGTGTAGGTAGGTCAATGTAGGTAGGTCAGGTAGGTTAGGGTAGGTAGGTCACTACTGTCAGTGTCACGGCCCAGCCAAAAAAACCTGCGTCGTGTACAACACCCCCCCCCCCCCCCCAGTTCCCGGCCTTGGACTTCGGGCTGAAGCACCTGGTCCTTTTGCCACCTAGCAACACCCCTGGGTGTACTGACTTCTGTGAGATACTGTGTGTGTGTGTGTGTGTGTGTGTGTGTGTGTGTGTATATATATATATATATATATGAGATCTTTTCTTTAAAAGGATAAAAAAAGTAGTAACATTACAATTACATTTCCAAGACGCCCCGGTGGCTGCAGCACCATCACAACGTATATCACGGTATCTAGATTAATGATGTCAGGCCGCTCCGATATTGACTGCATCCATAAGAGTTAAAACCCCACCTCAGATGGACAGGGCCGGCAGGCTTTCACAGAACTCATTAGAGATGGTGGTAGACAGCCAGGCTCCACATAATACAATTGTATCAATTAAACACTTCATAGACCTGTTGAGATTAGCCTTTAAACTAACTTCAACAAGCTGGAGGAAAAATATGTATATAATCATCGTAGCTGCAACTCCAGCTCTTCCCTCTGAGGAAATGGATAATTCCCGGGCTTTATTACGGTACATAGTGCTCGTCTCCACAGTCATCGCTTAGCAAAAAGAACAGGCTGAGATTATTTTATTGAGCAATATGACTAGGAAAGTAAAAGTTATGATGATATTTTGTATTATTTTTTATTTTTTTGCTTTGCAGTAATAATAAAAAACAAAAAACCTTGATAAGGACTCATCTGCATCGGCCCATGGGATACGGATACATCAAAAGTCGTAACACAACACTTGGGTTCATGTGAAGTTGACGTGTGTGATCAAACAATCGGTCCTCCTCTCTTGGGAGGACATTGCCTCATACCGTATATAGGAGGTCAAGGGGTGATAGTTGGTGGAGCACTCATGGGGTGATCGGGACTTGTTTCTGAAGAGGCCACGTGTCTCCTTCATGGAAGCTGATCATTGGTGAGAAAGATTTGTGCTGGGAGGGGGGATTTTAGCAGGGGGCAGATTTTTACTGGGGGAATTTAAGCTTGGGGGGGGGGTAAGCATACTGATTAGTGTTTTTGTGGGGGGCTGTTTGCTGACACATAATGCTCATACACTTTAGGGGGGGGGCGCAGTTTGGCATGTTCACCCTGGGCTTTTGATGACCTTGCCCCGGCACTGCACACACAGCAACAGTCCACTTACTCTGGCTTGGGAATTAGTCTGGGGCAGTGATGGCGAACCTTGCCCCCCCCCCCCCCCCAGATGTTTTGAAACTACATTTCCCATGGGACTCATGCACTCTGCGGTGTACTTGAGCATCATGGGAAATGTAGTTCCAAAACATCTGGGGGGCCAAGGTTCACCATCACCGGTCTACAGGACCATATAGCATGAGTAGTTGTAGACTAGGGCAGTCTATGGGTGCTCAGCTGAGGACCATGCAGCAGGTTTTTAGCACAGGCATTGTAGATGTATGAGAATTATGTGTCAGCACAGCAAACACCCCCCCCATCCCTCAAATCTCCCCAACACAAATACCCCTCCCCAAAAAAGTCACCCCTCCTAGCACAAAACCTAAAAAAAATGTATTTTTCAAGTACACATCCCCCCCCCCCCCCCCACACACACACTCCAAATCCCCAACCAGCACAAATCTACCCCCTAAATTTCACCTCGTAACAACCCCCCCAAACAAAGATGTCCCCTCCTAGCACAATTCTCCTCCCCCCTTCACTTAATCCCCCTTTCTAACACAATCTAACACATCTTTTGGACGGCCTTCCCAGAAGAGTTGAAGCTGTTATAACTGCAAAGGGTGGGCCAACTCAATATTGAACCACATGGACTAAGACTGGGATGCCATTAAAGTTCATGGGCGTGTAAAGGAAGGTGTCCCAATACTTTTGGTAATGTAGTGTATATGGCTCTGTAATGGCTACCTAAGGCTTTTTATGGTTTTGAAGAGAGCAGGGACGGGATAAAACCCTGACATCTGGGGAGAATTGTAAAATGAAGAAAATATTAGGAAAGTTGTACAAGTGACATTTGTTACCACAGCAGGTCCCCTTTGCTCGGTGTGAACGCAACTCACAAGAGGTCTTTTACTAAGAAGCAAAATTAAATTTGTACATCTTTGGAACGTCTGACTCCCCTGTAGCGCCGGTAGCACAGCATGTAAGGAAACAAGGAGGCCCCCCCGCTGATAGAGACGAGTCTGCTGAACGTTCTTATCATTTTCTGCAATTAGTTTCTTTCTTTAGATGAAGAGAATAGATTGAAGAAAAAAATAAAATAAAAAGATAGCATTTGTTGCAGAAAAAAAATTCTATATATATTAGAGCTGCACGATTCTGGCCAAAATGAGAATCACGATTTTTTTTTGCTTAGAATAAAAAGATGACAATTCTCTCATGATTCTCGCGACGTAAAATCGTTTACATTATACAAAAAAAGTTAACTATACTGGTGTTTAAATATTTTTTTTTTTTTTTTTTTTAATTCATTAAAGTAATGTTTTACAAAAAAATTGCATTTGAAAGACCGCTGCACAATTCAGTGTGACATAAAATATTGCAACAACCACCATTTTATTCTCTAGCGTCTCTACTAAAATATATATATATATATATATATATATATATATATATATATATATATATATATATATATGTATGTTTGGGGGTTCAAAGTAATTTTCAAGCAAAAAAATAAATAAAATTATTTTAACTTGAAACCAACAAATGTCAGAAAAGGTTTAGTGTTTTTTTTTTTAAATCATTAAAGTTATTTTTCCCCAAAAAAATTGCATTTGAAAGAAAACTGCGCAATACAGTGTGACATAAAATATTGCAATGACCACCATTTTATTCTCTAGCGTCTCTACTAAAAAAAAAAAAATATATATATATATATATATATATATATATATATATATATATATATATATATATATATATATATGTTTGCGGGTTCTAAGTAATTTTCAAGCAAAAAAAAAAACAATGATTTTAACTTGAAGCCAACAAATGTCAGAAAAGGTTTAGTGTTTTTTTTAATTCATTAAAGTAAATTTTTTCCCCAAAAAATTGCATTTGAAAGACTGCTGCACAATTCAGTGTGACATAAAATATTGCAACAATCACCATTTTATTCTCTAGCGTCTCTACTAAAATATATATATATATATATATATATATATATATATATATATATATATATATATATATATATATATATATATGTATGTTTGGGGGTTCTAAGTAATTTTCAAGCAAAAGAAAAAAAAAAATTATTTTAACTTGAAAACAACAAATGTCAGAAAAGGTTTAGTGTCTTTTTTTTAAAATTCATTAAAGTAATTTTTTCCCCAAAAAATTGCATTTGAAAGACTGCTGCGCAATACAGTGTGACATAAAATATTGCAACAACCACCATTTTATTCTCTAGCGTCTCTACAAAAAAAAAAAAAAAAAAAATATATATATATATATATATATATATATATATATATATATATATATATATATATATATATATATGTTTGCGGGTTCTAAGTAATTTTCAAGCAAAAAAAAACAATGATTTTAACTTGAAGCCAACAAATGTCAGAAAAGGTTTAGTGTTTTTTTTAATTCATTAAAGTAAATTTTTTCCCCAAAAAATTGCATTTGAAAGACTGCTGCACAATTCAGTGTGACATAAAATATTGCAACAATCACCATTTTATTCTCTAGCGTCTCTACTAAAATATATATATATATATATATATATATATATATATATATATATATATATATATATTATATATATGTATGTTTGGGGGTTCTAAGTAATTTTCAAGCAAAAGAAAAAAAAAAATTATTTTAACTTGAAAACAACAAATGTCAGAAAAGGTTTAGTGTCTTTTTTTTAAAATTCATTAAAGTAATTTTTTCCCCAAAAAATTGCATTTGAAAGACTGCTGCGCAATACAGTGTGACATAAAATATTGCAACAACCACCATTTTATTCTCTAGCGTCTCTACAAAAAAAAAAAAAAAAATATATATATATATATATATATATATATATATATATATATATATATATATATATATATATATATATATATATATATGTTTGCGGGTTCTAAGTAATTTTCAAGCAAAAAAAAAAAATTAATTTAACTTGTAGCCAACAAATGTCAGAAAGGGTTTAGTGTTTTTTTTTAATTCATTAAAGTAATTTTTTCCCCAAAAAATTGCATTTGAAAGACTGCTGCGCAATTCAGTGTTACATGAAATATTGCAACAAGCACCATATTTTCTAGCGTCTCTCCTAAAAAAATAAAAAAATAAAAATAAATTATATATATATATATATATATATATATATATATATATATATATATATATATGTATATATATGTATATATATATATATATATATATATAAAATGTTTGGGGGTTCCAAGTTTCCAATTTTCTAGCAAAAAAAAAAAATGAAACCAACAAATGTCAGAAATAGGTTTAGTGTTTAAGTGGTTAAACTTTTTTCACTTACACACAAAGTCTATTCCATTGGCAAATTGTTACAATGTTTATACTTAAGCTCAACTGATAAATAATGATGTGATTCTTGGCAGACTGCCCATTTTTTGATGGCTGTGGCTTCAGAAGAGCAGAGAGAATTCTTTAGATAGCAAGAATCGTGAAACACTTTTGTCGAGATCGCAACGGGGAAAAAATCGTGATAACGATTCTTGACGATTAATCGTGCAGCTCTAATATATATTTATATATCATGTATGGTGCATCTGATAAAAATGATGTGCGTTTATCTCAAATTTGTTCAAGTTAAATCTCCAGCCATCCCTTAATGCCCTGTACACACGGTCGGAAATTCTGACTGAAAAGGTCCATTTGGATTATATTGTCGGAAAATCTGATCATGTGTAGGCTCTATCGGACTTTTTCCGTCATAATTTCTGACCGTGTGCACGCGGCATTAAGGGACGGCTGAAGATTCAACTTGAACCAATTTAAGATAAACGCACACCATTTTTATCGGACGCACCATACATGATATGTACATATATATTAGAGCTGCAAGAGTAATCGTCAAGAATCGTTATCTTGATTTTTTTCCCCGTTGCGACCTCGACAAAAGTGTTTCACGATTCTTGCTATGCAAAGAATTCTCTCTGCTCTTCTGAAGCCCTCAAAAGAAAGGAAGAGAAGAACTGGGCAGTCTGCCAAGAATCAAAACTTTATTTATCAGTTGAAAAATTTGAGAGCAGGATCTAAAACTTTCCGACAATAAAATCGGATTGGACTTTTTCCGATCGTTTGTTAGAGAATTCCGACGGACAATGTGCCACGCATGCTCAGATCAAATTACGAGACCAAAGTTATTGGCTACTGGCCTCTACGTAGTCCCATTGTACGCAACGAACGTCACCACGTTCCGAACGATTGGATTTTGCGACAACTTTGTCCGACCGTGTGTATGCAACACCAGTTTCGAACAAAATCCGTCAGAAAAAAATCTGACGTATTTTGTGGCTGGAATTTCCGACCGCGTGTACAGGGCATAAGTCTTGCACGGTTGTAGCGGTTCCTCTCCTGTCCTGGAAAATGGCTTGCTCTGATTTCGCTGCATACTGTGAGCTTCTCAACCATGTGCATTTAGAAGCCGCAGCAAGTCAGAGCCCGACCCATTTCCTGGCTGGAGGACGTCCAACATCACCCAGCCCGACTGACCCTGGCCCACACCTTTTCATTCATTGGATTTCCGTTCTTTGAAAGGCTCAGCATCAAATGTGGGCGGTACCTAGGGCAGCCTTCGTGCAACATTTCATATTTGTGATATGTGGCTGCTGTACCCATGGGCGTCCGCAAGGGGGGGGCAAGGGGGGCAAAGGGGGGGCAAGGGGGGCAAAGGAGGGGGGGCGGGGGGGGGAAAGGGGGGCAAAATTGTCGGTCTTCTTTTGTTTATAGCTCAAAAAATAAAAACCTCAGAGGTGATCAAATACCACTAAAAGAAAGCTCTATTTGTGGGAAAAAAAGGACATCAATTCTGTTTGGGTACAGTGTCGCACGGGCGTGTAAATGTCAAAGTGACGCAGTGCCGTGTGGCAAAAAATGGCCTGGTCATGAAGGGAAGGGTAAAACATTCCAGAGCTAAAGTGGTTAAGCACCTCTGGAATGGAGCTTGTAAAAAAGACAAAACGCTCAATGCATTTTATTCTTCCTCCTCCTCCTCCTATATGTACTGCAGTCTGAGTTGCCCTGTATCATAATTACTAATGCTGTCAGCTCACGTTCCCTAAGCACAGGACTAATTATTGATGCAATCAAAAGAATAATTGTTTTGTAAATAAGCACCTTGTAATAAGCTCACTGAAGACACGGATACACTTCCAGCAGAGCGGAGAAGTTCTATTCAGCAATAATTAAAGTCTAGTATAGAATATTGATGGCGAATACAGACCCAACGACCCTTCTTGTCTGATCTTCTGTGTAAAACTGAATTCCAGGTATGACAATTATTCCACTGTGACATTGGCCCAGCTTGGACCAGTGTAATGCCACACACCACTATACCACCAAAAGAAAGCTCTATTTGTGGGGAAAAAAAGACGTCAGTTTTGTTTGGGAGCCACGTCGCACGACCGCGCAATTGTCAGTTAAAAGCGACACAGTGCCGAATCGCAAAAAAAGTGCTCTGGTCTTTGGCCAGCCAAATGGTCCGGGGCTTAAAGAGGAAGTAAACCCTGATGAGTTTACTTCCTCTTTCATTCCCTGCAAAGGTGAAGCATAATGGACTACTTTGCATCGCATTGCATCGCATCGCATAGTAGTCCATTATGTGTCATTTACCTGACACAGGAGCCAGCGAAGTCACCGCTGTCCCCTGTAGTCCGGAGCATCCATCTTCTCGGTGGGTCTCGCTGCTCTGCTGCTGTCATTTGGCGAAGCCGTGATGACCTTACTCCCACGCATGCGCACGGGAGCCGCCACGAGCTGCATATTGCCGTTTACGGCTGTGCGCTTAGTGCACTGCTGTCTATGGCGGTGCCTGTCTTTCGGCAAATATCTCCTAAACCTACATGGTATTTCTTGGACCTACAGGTAAGCCTTAATCTAGGCTTACCTGTAGGTCAAAGTGTGTTGTAAGGGTTTACAACGACTTTAAGTGGTTAAAGTAGAACTAAAGGCAGTTCCCCCCCCCCCCCTTTTGGATAGAGTAGGGGAGGGTTATATCCCCTGTCTGTTGTTTTTTTTTTTTTTTTTCCATTTTTGTGTTCCTTTGGGGAGATTTCTTTTAAATCCAAGGCCAAAAAAAAAAATGGCAGCTCCCGTCTTCTTATCCTCAAAGCTTTCCCTTGCTGGGATTTCTCTATCGCTAAAGGCGTCGGTGATGTTTTTCTTAACCCGCATTAAAGTGCCCCCTTCTTTACCTGGTAATTGGATGCTTGATTCCCATCGACTCGTGTAAAGACTAAAGCCCCGGCCTTCAAACAAAAAAAAAAAGAACGCCGACGCTTCCAGAGGTGACAGTTTTGCGTCCCGGAAAACCGCTAAGCCGCTCTGATAAGCCGACTAAAAATAAACAAGCTTTTGCGGGGAGAGGTTCTCGCATTGTAATCTGCATACCCCGAGGCGCCCAGCCAACAGTATTTATAGTATCAATTAATTAGGTGATCGTGCTTTGATTTTCATTCGATTTATGTGGTTAGACAGAGTGATTGATGGGAGAGGGGGGGACGTGAATGTTCATCTATTGCTGGGATGAAACGGGAAGCGAGTTTTGTTAGCATAAAAAAAAAGTGTCTAAACGGTATTACCCGGATAGTTGATGGCGGTAAATGAAAGGTAAATGCAGCTAATTAAAGTCAAAGAAAGAACTGAGTAGAAATTTTGCTCCTCTGGGTCGCTACTTTCCGCTTTAAAAGTTTCAAACAACTTTTTTTATTTTTTTTCATTTATTTTTATTTTATTTTATTTTGTGTAGGCATCAGGAAGAATCACAATTAGAAGCCTTTTTCACAGTACTGGTGTCCTGGGCATAGTCCTCAATAATTTATGTCTCTTATCTAGTGATAGTTTTCTGGTACTGCATATAAAATTTCCAGTTGATTGGAGCCGATCGGTTTCTTTATGACAAGGCATGGGCTTTAACCGCTTCCCGACCGGCTCCTGTATGTGTATATATATATATATATATATATATATGTGTGTGTAGCGCTGGCTCCTGATGAGCAGACGCTATATTTTTGAAAAGTTAAGTTGCCTGAAGCCACAGTTGGGCTTTGGGACCCATTTCTCTAAATTTCTAGTCTCAGTACTAGCCTAGCTGGGTTGCACTGGGTTCTCCTTGACCACAGGTGTTGCTGTCACCGCCGGCAAGAGTAGAGACGCAGTCTAGCTGGGTGTATTGAATGCCACTATCCCCTCTGACCCAGCCCAGTGGGAGTGTTCTCCTGCTGTTCATTCTGAGGGGTGGTATTTAAGGTACCGACGCCACGTTGGCGGGGGGATTATTTTCTGTCCGGGTTCTGGTGGTCCTCCTGACCCAGCCCCATGGCCCTCCTGGCCTGGGGTGCCGAGCCATGTATTCTGAGTCTCGGGGGCGGGTGGCCCGAGGCGACGCAACTGCAAGGACAGGTCTGAATGGATTTCGGGGGCCTATTGATCCAAGGGTGGTCCGGTGCCGTCTGTCTCCCCTCTACACTGTAAAGTGCTGCATAAACTGTTGGCGCTATATAAATCGTGTATAATAATAATATAGACAGCGCACCTTTGGTTGTTTTTTTATTTTGTAATATTGTCTAAAAAAAAAAAAAAATTATATATATATATATATATATATATATATATATATATATATATATATATATACACTATACTGTCAAAAGTATTGGGACACATGCTTTTACACACACATTTAGGCCCCTTTCACACTGAGACACTTCTAAACTGCCAGTAAAAAAAACGTAGTGCTTTTGAATAGCTTTCCATTCATTTCAATGGGGAGGGGCATTTTTTTTTACCGCCCTGCCAGTGCACTGCCCCAGTGTGAAAGCATTCATTGATTTTAATTGAAATAGCGTTTTGTGAGATTTTCAGGCTCTTTTTTAGCGTGAAAGCACCTGAAAAGCGCCTCAGTGTTAAAGGTGTCGAACTTTGAGGAAACCCCAGTCTTAGTCCGCAGGGTTCAATATTCTCTTAAGGTTTCAGCATACCAAGACATTTTAGACAATTTCATGCTCCCAACTCTGTGGGAACAGTTTGGTGATGGCCCCTTCCTGTTCCAACATGACTCAACCAGATAGAACACCTTTGGGATGAATTAGAGGGGGGACTGCGAGCCAGGCCTTCTCATCTACATCAGTGCCTGACCTCACAAATGCACTTCTGGAAGAATCGTCAAACATTCCCATAGACACACTCCTAAACCTTGTGAACAGCCTTCCCAGAAGAGTTGAAGCTGTTATAGCTGCAAAGGGCGGGCCAACTCAACATTGAACCCTACGGACTAAAGCCTCATACACACGATCGGACTTTGTACAAACTTTTCCGTGGACTTTTGTACAAAGGGCGTGGTCCACAAGTTTGTATTGCATACACACGGTCGGACTTTTTGACAACAAACACGAACGTAGTGACGTCACAACGTACTGACGCCACTTCAAAAGAGGACGTTCAATGACTCCAGCGCCACCTTTGGTCAACTTCTGTATTGTAGTCTGATCTTTTGCATTGGTTCTGAGCATGCGTGTTTGTACCTTGTACAAAAGTCCGATGCTTTTGCGTACACACGGTCAGACTTTGCTCCATCGGACTTTTGTTGCCAGAAAGTTTGTCCGTTCGCACAGCCAACAAAAGTCCGATGAAAACAGAAAAAGTTTGTCCGATGGAGCGTACACACAGTCGGATGTTGCTCCAAAACAGCTAATTTGCATGTTTGTTGTCAAAAAGTCCGACCGTGTGTACGGGCCTTAAGACTGGGATGCCATTAAAGTTCATGTGCTTAAAGGCAGGTGTCCACAAGGATGGATAAAAGGTGCAAACACTTGAAACAACTTCTCCCCACAGATATATTAAAAAGTCCATCAAAGGTCCAAAAACTTAATTGGGGGTTAAAAAAGTCTATACACTAAGGGCCATGTGGGAAGAGAAGCCGAGTTCCAGCAAAGCCGAAAGAAGCAAGGAGAGAGGTTCCTCTAGGTGTAGGATTAAAGACAAATTTATTAGCACTTAAGATTGGCAACTCACATGTGTGAAGTTAAAAATTGTACTTATTGATGTGCCTGTTTTTAACTTCACACATGTGAGTTGCCAATCTTAAGTGCTATTAAATTTGTCCTTAATCCTACACCTGGAAAGGCAGGTGTCCCAATACTTTTGGTAATATAGTGTATGTCTGAAAATTGATCAATCCCGATGTACGACAGTGCATATTTCCCCCAGATGACCCCTTTTTGGAAAGTAGACAGTATATTTAATAATATAGTTTGTGTATATATGCTGTGTGTATATATGTATCTGCGTATATATATATATATATATATTATATATATATATATATATATATATATATATATATATATATATATATATATATATATATATATACATATACATATATATATACATATACATATATATATATATATATATATATATATATATATATATATATATATATATAATGAATATTGTTACTTTTTTGCATTTTCTCAGAACCAGATTTTCCCAACAACAACGTTAAAAATGTTCACTGTGCATGAGGCCATAAGTGTAAGTTCATAAAAATCAAAAAAGAGTGATTAGCTTATATTGACTCATTCATAGATATATTAAAGTTATGAAAAAATTCATATCAAGAACAAATATAACATCTCACTCTCCAATAAAACAGAAGAGATTGTAACATTGGAACCAATAATAATAAACATAAATGGAAAAAAAAGAAAGATAGATCTCATCTTTTAAAAGAGTTAAAATGATTATTGTTCTTCAGGAACACTATATAGAGAGTCATTACATTGGGGAGGCAATAAAATACACACTTCACAAAAGTGTGATCTGTCCGCCGCAATGTTGCAGTCCCAATAAAAATCGCCGATCGCCACCATTACTAGTAAAAAAAAAAAAAAATCAATCCCTTATTTTGTAATAACCACTCAATATACGCTTATTGAGTTTGTTTTTGTTCTTTTTTTTTTTTACTAAAAATATGTAGAGGAATACCCACTGGCTTAAACTGATGAAGACATTTTATTTTATTTTTTTTAAATTTGGGATATTTATTATTGCAAAAAGTAAAAAATATTGTATTTTATTTTCAAAATTGTTGCTCTTCTTTTGTTTATAGCGCAAAAAATAAAAACCACATCAAATACCACCGAAAGAAATCTCTATTTGTGGGGGGGGGGGGGAAATATGACGTACATTTTGTTTGTGTACAACGTCGCACGACGGCGCAATTGTCAGTTAAAGCGGCGCAGTGCCGTATCGCAAAAAAATTGCCTGGTCCGGAAGGGGGTTAATTCTTCCGGGGCTGAAGTGATTAAGTACTGTAGTTTGTCACCATTTCACGAGCGCGCACAGTTTTAAATGACATGTTAGGTATCTACTCTTTCAAATTATACAAAAAAATATCTCTCTCTCTCTCTCGATAGAGAGAGATGAGAGAGAGAGAGATGAGAGAGAGAGATGAGAGATAAGAGAGAGAGAGAGATACGAGAGAGGGAGAAATACGAGAGAGGGAGAGAGAGAGAGATGAGAGAGAGAGAGATACGAGAGAGGGAGAGAGAGAGAGATACGAGAGAGAGAGAGAGAGAAGAGAGAGAGAGATAAGAGAGAGAAGAGAGAGAGAGATATAATAGAGAGATGAGAGAGAGAGATAATAGAGAGATATAAGAGAGAGAGAGAGAGATATGAGAGAGAGAGAGAGATATAAGAGAGAGAGAGAGAGATATGAGAGAGAGATATAATAGAGAGATATAAGAGAGAGAGAGAAATATGAGAGAGAGAGAGAGAGAGATAATAGAGATATGAGAGAGAGAGATATAATAGAGAGATATAAGAGAGAGAGAGAAATATGAGAGAGAGAGAGAGAGAGAGAGAGAGAGAGATATAATAGAGACATGAGAGAGATATAAGAGAGAGAGAGATATAAGAGAGAGAGAGAGATACGAGAGAGAGAGAGAGAGAGAAGAGAGAGAGAGATAAGAGAGAGAAGAGAGAGAGATATAATAGAGAGATGAGAGAGAGATATAATAGAGAGATGAGAGAGAGATATAATAGAGAGATATAAGAGAGAGAGAGAGAGAGAGATATGAGAGAGAGAGAGAGAGAGATATAAGAGAGAGAGAGAGAGAGATATGAGAGAGAGATATAATAGAGAGATATAAGAGAGAGAGAGAAATATGAGAGAGAGAGAGATAATAGAGATATGAGAGAGAGAGATATAATAGAGAGATATAAGAGAGAGAGAGAAATATGAGAGAGAGAGAGAGAGAGAGATAATAGAGAGATGAGAGAGATATAAGAGAGAGAGAGAGAGATATAAGAGAGAGAGAGAGAGAGAGATAAGACAGAGAGAGATAAGAGAGAGAGATAGATATGAGAGAGAGATAAGAGAGAGATATAATAGAGAGAGAGAGAGAGAGAGAGAGAGAGATAAGACAGAGAGAGATAAGAGAGAGAGATAGATATGAGAGAGATATAATAGAGAGATATAATAGAGAGATATAAGAGAGAGAGAGAGACAGAAATGAGAGAGAGAGAGCTATAAGAGAGAGAGAGAGGGAGAGATGAGAGAGAGAGAGATATGAGAGAGAGATATATAAGAGAGAGAGAGAGACAATAGAGAGATGAGAGAGAGAGAGAGATGAGAGAGAGAGAGAGAGAGAGAGAGAGAGAGAGAGAGAGAGAGAGATGAGAGAGAGAGAGAGAGAGAGAGATAATAGAGAGATGAGAGAGAGATATAATACAGAGATGAGAGAGAGATATAATAGAGAGATGAGAGAGAGAGATATAATAGAGATATAAGAGAGAGAGATATAAGAGAGAGAGAGATGAGAGATGAGAGAGAGAGAGAGAGATAATAGAGAGATGAGAGAGAGAGAGAGCTATTAGAGAGAGAGATGAGAGAGAGAGAGAGATGGGAGAGATGGGAGAGAGAGAGATATAATAGAGAGATGAGAGAGAGAGATATAATAGAGAGATGAGAGAGAGAGAGAGATAGAGAGAGAGAGAGAGAGAGAGAGAGAGATGATAGAGAGAGCTATAAGAGAGAGAGATAATAGAGAGATGAGAGAGAGAGAGAGAGAGAGAGAGAGAGAGATATAATAGAGAAATGAGAGAGAGAGAGAGAGAGAGAGAGAGAGAGAGAGAGATGATAGAGAGAGCTATAAGAGACAGAGATAATAGAGAGATGAGAGAGAGAGAGAGAGAGATAATAGAGAAATGAGAGAGATATGAGAGAGAGAGATGAGAGAGAGATATGAGAGAGATATGAGAGAGAGAGAGAGAGAGAGAGATATGAGAGAGAGAGAGAGAGATATGAGAGAGATAATGTGTGGGAGTTCTAAGTTATTTTCTAGCAGAAAATACTGATTTAAACTTGCAAACAAAAAGTTCCAGAAAGGACCTGGTCAGCGAGTGGTTAAAAGATAATTATATCAAAAATGTGCATGAAGCATTTACCCGATGTAGATATTGGTGTCACGTCTCAACGCGTTTCGTGAACAACCTCACTTCCTCAGGATCCACGCCTTTTTGATGAAAAATACTACAGAAAACAATTACAAAGAAAAATCTAAACATGTAAATCATCCATTGATTAATGATTGTATTGTACATGTTGGCGCCCTGGTCATCCGCAGCGAACGAGAGGGGTGCAGCTCCGGCTAGTGCTCTGTCTTTGGGAATTGTTTTTAACCAGCAGCTTTCCATTACTTGATTTAATTTCCCCACAGAGATGTCTTGCAGTTGATAAAGCAAAACAAACTTTTTTTTTCTTTTTTTTTTAAATCTTCCATCTGGTTCACACGTTGGTCTGCATATGTATGATATCCGTGCATTGCATATATTTTTTTTTTTTTTGTAGTGTAACATTTTTATGTAAAGTAGAGCTTGCAATCTGGCATGCTATATCGCACATAGGAATGGCAGGAAGATGAAAGGGGAAATTTAATTAGCTTTTTTTTTTTTGTTTAAAGTAAGCAGCTGCAAATGCTATCGCTGTTATTGACTTAAAAACCAGTTGACTGGATAAGCACCTGGGGTCAAGCACTGTCCTCCTGCGCCCGGTTCTTCTTAGCTCTGTGGGTCCGCCGTACTGCCATCTTGGATATGGGAACCTGGGTGCTATAGTCACTGACAGTGATCATGCAAAAAAGAAAAAAAAAATGCACAAAAAAAGCATTTTATGTGACGTGGAGCTGTCATTGGGGCCTTAATGTACCCTGACACATTTCTTGGTCTTCCAAGAAAAAAAAAAAAAATCTATAATATATATACTGTATATATACATATATATATATATATATATATATATATATATATACATATATTACAGAATACTTTATTAAGCCCAAAGATATATATATACAACAAAATTACCAATAGCACCAAATAAACAAAATTAAAACTACACTGCAAACACCATATATATATATATATATATATTTTTTTTCCCCCTTTGTTTCTGTTATAAAATGTTGTTTCTCCTTCATTGAGGCGGCACTAATATGTAGAAATGATGGGCACTGATAGGCGGCACTCTTAGGGGGCACTAATGGGCACTGATAAGCGGCACTCTTAGGGGGCACTAATGAGCACTGATAGGTGACACTGATGGGCACTAATAGATGGCACGGATGGGCAGCTGTGATGAGGAGGTACTGACATCTGTGAAGGGCACTGACATGCTTTGCTGATGGGCACTGATTGACACTTTGGGCACTGATTGGCACTTTGATGGGCACTGATTGGCGATTTGGTCAGGCACTGACTGGCAGCTTATGGGCACTGATTGGCATTGTGGTGGGCACCTCCGATGGGGGCTGTGCTGAAAATCAATGTTCTGAATATCAGTGCACCCCCCCCCCCCCGACAGAAGAGCTGTCAACAGCTGTTTTGTAAACCCTCAGAGGTTTGTTGGATAACCTTAGTAGAAAAACAGCATCATGAAGGCCAAGGAACACACCAGAGAGGTCAGGGATAAAGTTGTTGTGGAGAAGGTTATAAAAAATTATCACAAGCTTTGAACATCTCACAGAGCTCTGTTCAATCCATCATCCGAAAATGGAAAGAGTATGGCACAACTGCAAACCTACCAAGACATGGCCGCCCACCTAAACTGACCGGCCCGGGCAAGGAGAGCATTCATCAGAGAAGAGCCAAGAGGTCCATGGTAACTCTGGTGGAGCTGCAGAGATCCACAGCTCAGGGGGGAGAATCTGTCCTCAGGACAACTATTAGTCGTGTTCTCCACAAATAGAAGCCCAGACGATAGTGTCCAGCTGCTGCCAGGGCAAAGAAGATTTCCTTGACCAGGAATCGATATATATATATATATATATATATATATATATATATATATATATATATATACATGTATATAAATTTTTTTTACCCAGAATGTGGCATTTTGAGTTCTCTGGTCCCGGATCTTTTGTCGGATCTTCCTGTATATGGACCCCCAGCGTGGCGATGGATGTAGAGCGCGGGGAATCTTTCTCTTCTGCTCGGACATCATCACCTGAGGTGACTCCAGACAGCCTGGAGCCTGCGCTACGCCGGCCATTCTAAATTAACAGGAAAAAAGAAATGCTCTTACCGTTTCATAGCACGCTGTCCTTTCCGCCACGGCTCCGCGTTCACCGAATATCGGATTTTTCTTCCATCGCTCTGCAATCAATCTCCAAATTAAGGGCAGAGGATATTCATCATTGTTATAAAAAGTGTTTGTTACAGAAGATTCCTTGTGCAAAGCTTCTGCTGATCTGTAATTCCCATTTCCATCCCCCGTGTAGAGGGTGACACCATATCGTGAGCCTGGTTTAGGTCTTGTTCACATGAAGAGCAATTCACTTTCAGATCACTCTTTAGAGAGCACTTGACTGTTGGCAAGAAGGCGTTGCATCGCTCACTGCCTGCTTTAGCCCCTTGACCTCTGCACTAGCGTGCCGCAGCCGCCTCTCATTGCACACGGGTGCGGGGCGCTTGCAAAACAACCCCATTCACTTGAATAGGGCTCAGTCGACAGATGCCTAAAGTGACGGGGTATAAATCTTACCGCGGTGTGTGTGTGTGTGTGTGTGTGTGTGTACACCCCCAGCCACTGCCTCTGCAGCTAAAGAAGATAGCAGTTGGGGGGGGGGGGGGGGGGTAAAGGCGCGTCTTAATTGTGGGATTTTTACACCCCCAAACTCTCATGTGAACAAGCCCTAAAGCTAAATTCTAGGCACAAAAAACTTTCATTGAAATATATTCCTCTATGCCCAGTATGCCTATAAATCAGGGTGACCAGACATCTCCGGTTTCCGGGGACAGTCCCCAGATTGAGGGCACTGTCCTCGGACCAAGTCTGTCCCCGGTTAGGTCCCCGGATTGGATTTAAACAGGGGCTGGGGCAATTTCATAGACAGTCAGTTCAAAATTAAAAAAAAAATTGGAATTACACACCCCGCTCCGCTGCTCCTACTAGCTTAGGCTGGTGTATTTTTTTCCATTTTCTGTGCTCCTCTCTGATGATCGTGTGCTGGTCGGGGCGGAGGAATTATTTCTTCAGTATCAGGTGCATGCCCATCCAGCTCTGCTTGCATGTTTTTCTGCCTTGGCTCAAGACCCGGCCAGCTGCCTGCCTATCTCCTTGTCTTCCCTGGCAGAGTGATCTTCCTCCACTCCCCACCCAGTAGTAGCCGGGGGCCCAGAGTGTAATGCCCCATACACACGTGCGGAATTTCCGTCCGAAAAATCTTGGATGTTTTTTCCAAGGAATTCCGCTCAAACTTGGCTTGCATACACACGGTCACACAAAGGTTCGCGGAACTTTCGACCGTCAAGAACGCAGTGATGTGCAACACTACGACGAGCCGAGAAAATTAAGTTCAATGCTTCCGAGCATGCGTAGGAATTTTGCGCGTCAGAATCGGTACAGACGATCGGAATTTCCGATCGGAACTTTTTACGACCGAAAAATAGAGAACCTGTTCTCAATCTTTTGCTGGCAGGAATTCCGCCAGCAAAAGTCCGATGGAGCATACACACGGTCGGATTTTCCGACCAAAAGCTCTCATTGGACTTTTGCTGGCTGGAATTCCAATCGCGTGTATAGGGCATAAGACTTGACAAGCTGTGAGGCGGGCAGCGGCGGCAGAGGGTCGCTGATTGCCGCCATTACTAGTAAAAAAAAAATAAAAATATGTCCCCGGATTTCATTTTAAAAATCTGGTCACCTTACTATAAATCCACTGTGTGTGCACTAAATTCCTTTTCAAACCCAGATATTACTTTGTAATGGTAGCCGTGACATCATCACTGTGCTGTACAGAGCCTGTTCAGAGAGCAGAGCCACGGGAGGGGCCCATTAGGCTGGTGGCAGAAAACTTCATGGAGGGCTATCCCCCAATGTGATATCTGAGCGGGGCCTAAAAATGTCATCAGCATTTTGATTGGGATGGATTGGAGGGGAGGAACCAGGGAAAGGAAACTACAATCAGATTAAATATTAACTATAGCTCTGGACAGATCCAATTGTAACATGTTATTTTATTTTATTTTTTATTATTTTATTTTTTATATTATATTATTTTATTTAAAGTTATAATTTTTATATATGTTATTTTTTGAGGAGAGGAGGAACCAGGGAAGGGGAAATAAAATCAGATTAAATATTAGCTATAGCTCTGAAAAAATCTAATTGTGAAATTTTATTTTATTTATATCATTATTTTATTTTGTATATTATATTATTTTATTTTAATTATATATATATATATATATATATATATATATATATATATATATATATATATATATATATATATATATATATAAAATTTTAGAGGAGTGAAGGAACCAGTGAAGGAGAAATATAATCAGATTAAACTTTAGCTATAGATCTGGACAGTTCCAATTGTAAAATTTTATTATATATATATATATATATATATATATATATATATGTATTTAAAATTTAAGGGGAGGGGGGAATCAAGGATGGGGAGATATAACCTATATAATCAGATTAAGCTGCAGCTTTGGCTCTGGACAAATCCAATTGTAACATTTTGTTTTATTTAATTTATTTAATTTTTTTATGTTAGATTTATTTTATTTTTTATAGATATAGATAGATAGATATAGATAGATAGATATGGATAGATAGATATATGTGTATATGCATATATATATATATATATATATATATTTATATATAGATATAGATATATTTATATATAGATATATATGTGTTTATATGCATATATATATATATATATATATATATATATATATATATATATATATATATATATATATATATATAGATATATATATATATAGATATATATATATGTATATGTTATTCGAGGGGAGGGGATGAATCAGGGAATAGGAAATATAATTAGTAGAGATGCACCGATACCATTTTTCTTTTTCTTTTTTACAATTAGCAATGGTACAAAGCATTGAAAAGTTATTTACAAATGAAAGAAATTGATTTTTTTATTTTTTATTTTTTTTATTTAGCGCTTTTTTAATGTGAAATGTGTAAATATATGTTAATATACATGTGTAAAAATATTCACTAACAAAGCAAACAAAAAAAAAGTTTAATTGTTTATTGTTTATAAAATAGATGTGAACAAAAGAAAAAAAAAAAACAGGAAAATAATAATTACATGGAGGAGAATAGGGAGTTAATAAAGGCTTATTAGAGTAAATTAAGGGTTATTAAGAGGTTAAACAGGGGAACATTTGTTCATCCCTTTGATCTGCAGATGATGAAGAAACAGAATTATATAAAAAAAAACAAAAAAAACAATGTTTCTTTTTATTTTAGTGTTTCAGGGCTGAGCAATGTTGTTCATATACATTTCCGGCTGCTTTTTTTTTTTGTTGACAGCTCCAATTACCGGACTTCTTTAACGCTGGGCAGACTCACTGCCAGCTGAAAGAACCGAGCCTGAAAGTATCGGTTTCAGGTATCGGTGCCTTTACAGGAGTACCAATGCTTGTGCAAATACTCTGTATCAGCACTGATACTAGTATCGGCGCAACCCTAATAATCAGATTAAGCTGCAGCTATGGACAAATCCTATTTTTTAATTTTATTTTGTTTAATTTGTTGTTTTATTTTTTATGTTATTTTTTTTTTTTTAAATATATACAATTTTATTTATTTTTATATATAGAGGACATTTAAGGGGACATATATAAAAATATAAGGGGGAATATAATCAGATTAAACTTCAGCTATAGCTCTGGACAGATCCAATTGTAAAATGTTATTTTATTTTTAGTTTTATTATTTTTTTTTATTCTATATAATTTTTTATTTTCTAAATATTTTTTTTATTTTATATATTTTTTATATTATGTGCTATTTTTTATTTGATATAATTTTATTTATTATTCTCTATATTTTTATTTTATTTTTTATTTTATAATATATATATATATATATATATATATATATATATATTTTTATATATATTCATTTTCAATTGCTCTGGTTTTATTTATCTTCCTCACTATTCCAATATCTAACCGGACGAGATATTTTTGTATCTGGCAGTAGATTGGTGATTCAATATTTATAGGTGAATGTATGATTAGAGGTGGAGGGAAGCCTTCAGACATCATTATTATTATTATTATTATAGGAGGGGGGTAAGGTTTTCGAGTGGCGGTTATTTTCTGACTGTGATGCAGCGTGATTTACAGTAACCCTTCACCGACTACAGTAAGTACTCCGTAGAAGGCTAAAAAAAATGCCGCCCGAGTATTAAAAATGTATGGTGGTAGTTTTGGTTATGTGCCGATGAAGAGACGCAGATTATCTGAGAACAAGGAACGGCGTCTGCCATCTGCCTCCATCTTATTATTAATTTTGTTGTTTTGTAGAAAGTTATTTCTCTGCGGCAATAGGTCCCATCCTCACCGCCGGTTTTAATCCCGTAAATGTGGCCCATCACGCCACAACCTCATAGATTGCATGCTGTTGTGACATGGTGTCATGGTATCCCATCAGATGCCTTTGCAGCTTAAGAGGTGGGGGGGGGCAGTTGGTTGAGGAATTAGCAAAAATGTGGCCTAACCATTTAATTCTACTCCCACCCCAAACGCAAGGGTGTTTCTACACTCTTGTGGTGAAGAGCAGGCACTGCAGAAGACAGCTTGAGCTTGAAGGGTAGTGTTGCAGCCAAAGCTGCTTTTTAGAAGGGAGAATAAAAATAACCCCCCAGGAAGGCTTTTTAAAGGAATATAAGCCTAGCGTCTGGCTTTAATAAGGCCTGATTCACACCCACCTGCAACACAACACAGGTCCCAGAACTGTGCCGCATCAGCACAGTTTGGTCAAGAACACAACCATGGGTTCACACCATCACCACAGGCTCACAGCAGGGGTCTGGTGCATCCTGGTTGATCGTTTCAGGTCTGATTTCAGCCCAAACTTTGGTCTGAGTTTGGACCTGAAATGGACCAAAAGACGCACAGGGCTCCTGTGCAATTTTGCACGGAAGCCGCAGCGGAGATGTGTGAACCAGCTCCATAGAGAGCTGGTGACAATCTCCTGCTATTGCGAATTGGATGCAGGGGAAACCCGCAACAGTATGAAACCAGCCTGAAGGGGCAGAAGGACACTGGTGCATTTCTACTTGTACACTTGGAGACTTGAGGAACACAGGGGCGCATTTGGAAGACTTGGTGATCACAGGGGTGTACAACAGAGACTTTGAGAGCACAGGCAGGCACTTGGAGACCTGGGGGATACACGGCTGTACTTGGAGACTTGAGAAGCACAGTGGTTGACTTGAAGACTTAAGGAGAACAGGGTGCATTTAGAGCCTTTGGCAACACAGGGGTACCCTTTGAGACTTTGCGATCACAGGAGTGCCCTTTAAGACTTTGCGATCACAGAGGTGCACTTGAAGACTTTGAGAGCACAGGGGTGCACTTGGAGACTTGGGAAGCACAGGGGTTCACATGAAGACTTGGAGATAAGAGGGGTGCATTTGAAGACTCTGAGAGGACAGGAGCATACTTGAAGATTTAGGTGAGCACAGAGGTGTACTTGGAGACTTGGCAATCACAGGGGTGCACTTGAAGACTTGGGGAGCAGAGAGGTGCTCTTGGAGACTTGGCAAGCACAGTGGTGCACTTGGAGACTTAGAGAGCACAGCGTTGCACTTAAAGAACTTGCAGGACACCAGGGTTAACTTGAAGATTTGGGGAGCAGAGAGATCCTCTTGGAGACTTGGATAGTACAGGGTTGCACATGGAGACTTGGAGAGCCCATGGGTGTAATTGGAGACTCGGCGAGCACAGTTGTGCACTTGGAGACTTGGGGAGCACAATGGTGCACCTAAAGACTTGGCAAGCAAAGGGGTGCACTTAGAGACTTGCAGAGCATGGGTGTACACTCCAATGTTTGAGAAGCAGAGAGGTTCTCTTGAAGACTTGGGTAGTACAGGGGTAAACTTGGAAACTTGGCGAGCACAGGAGTGCATTTGGAGACTTGGGGAGCACAGGGGTGCAAATGAATACTTGGGAAGCACAAGGGTACACTTGAAAACTTGGCAAGCAAAGGGGTGCACTTGAAGATTTGGGGAGCAGAGAGGTGCACTTGTAGACTTGTGTAGTACAGGGGTGCACTTGGAGACTTGGATAGCACAGGGGTGCACTTGGAGGCTTGACTAACACAGGGGTGCACTTGGAGACTTGGGGAGCACAGGGGTGCACGTGGAGACTTGGGCAGCAGAGAGGTGCTCTTGGAGACTTGGGGAGCAGAGATGTGCTCTTGGAGACTTGGGTAGTACAGGGGTGCACTTGGAGACTTAGGGGTACAGGGTGCATGTGGAGACTTGGGAGCAGAGGGGTGCAATTGGAGCTTTGGGTAGTACAGGGATGCACTTGGAGACTTGGCAAGCAAAGGGGGCACTTGGAAACTTGTGGATCACAGGTGTGCACTTGAAGATTTTGGGAGTAGAGAGGTGCTCTTGGAGACTTGGCTACCACAGGGGTGCACTTGGGGAGCACAGGAGTGCACTTGGAGACTTGGGGAGCACAGGGGTGCTCTTGGAGCCTTGGGGAGCATGGGAGTGCACTTGGAGACTTGGGGAGCATGGGCGTGCACTTGGAGACTTGAGGAGCGTGGGAGTGCACTTGGAGACTTGGGGAGCAGAGAGGTTCTCTTGGAGACTTGGGTAGTACAGGGGTGCACTTGGAGACTTAGGGGTACAGGGGTGCATGTGAAGACTTGGGAGCAGAGGGGTGCACTTGGAGGCTTGCGGATCACAGGTGTGCACTTGAAGATTTGGGGAGCAGAGAGGTGCTCTTGGAGACTTGGCTTGCACAGGGATGCACTTGGAGACTTGGGGAGCATGGGAGTGCACTTGGAGACTTGGGTAGTACAGGGGTGCACTTGGAGACTTAGGGGTACAGGGGTGCATGTGGAGAATTGGGAGCAGAGGGGTGCACTTGGAGGCTAACTATACCTGTACACATACACAACACAAATAAATGTATAGATTTTAAATTGCACTGTTTTTTGTTTTTTTTTGTCTATCATTCTTTTAATTCCATGTCAAGCCCTGATATCGGAAACTGCAGCAAAATAAAAGGTGATTATTTTACCAATCTATATAAATAGCCTCAAAAGTTGTGCACTTGTTTTAAAATAGAAAAGAAAAAAAAGACACATTTCCGGACCTCCGGATCACATGACCATGCAGCTGGGTCTGCCGCGCGACTCTCTATCCCCCGGTGTACCCTTGCGTAATGCCTATACCTCTCTAGCAGTAAGACAGACTGATCGGTTACTGTACATTCCATTTAATAAGTGACGCCTGCCATTTAATGAATCATTAATGACTGCTGACGGGCGTAAATCCTTTTCACTTACTGTCTGCGAGGAAGCGAGCATCTTGTCGGGAGTATTTTATCCCGCGCCGAGAGCCTCCCAAACGTATATTTATATTCTGTGCCTTAGTCACCGTAGCTTCTGCTCTGAAGCTCTTTTGTTGTTTTATTCCGAGAGAAAAAAAAAGGTGGATGGTGTTCTATAATTTTACCACCTTTTATGTTCCGCCAGGCGCTTTGAACTATCATTCATTGTATTTGATGTTCTAGTCATTTTGGCTGTAGTTTGATATTACAACTGGGAATAAAACAGCATTAGAGAGTAATACAATTCTTTCTACAGAGTGGCGAGCCCTCTACACCGGGGCCACACAGCGGCAGTGATAAACGCATGGAGTGACCGAGATTTCACTTCTGTGCAGAAGACCGATCGGTGGCACAGCTGCAGGATTTTATAGACACTTTGCATTTTTTTTATGTGTTTATCTTTTATTGCATCTATATAGTAATTGTGGACTTTGTGTATTGAAAATGGGGCCCTTGATCATCTGTCATAGAAAAGATAAGTGCTTGACTTTCAGTAGTTTGGGACTTATTTATAAGCAGAGCTCCCGGTGCCCTTGGTCAGCAGGAGGACTGAAATGTTTTCAAGTAGGGTTGGGTTCTTTGGAGGTTTTAACGCTACCCCACTCCATCTAAAACTGAAAAATGAAAAGTTTATCTGGAGCAGCCATTCTCAACTAGGGTTCCCCCAGAGGTTGGTAAGGGGTTGCTTGGGATGTGGTTGATTGACCTCCCATCTGAAGGTGCCTTCATAGTGCTTGGTCAAACACCAGTTGGCTGAATCTGGACCATGATACCAGTAATAACTTTTTTAAGCCGCGTACACACGGGCAGACTGTCTGGCCAACTAAGTCCGTCAGACAATCCGACGGACAGTCCGTCCTACTTTTGAATGAACGGACTTGACCACACACAATGAACAGACAGTCCGTTGAAAGCTTGCGCGATGACGTGTACAGCACGTACGACAGGACTAGAAATACGACGTCCAATACACTGCAATGCAACCTTTGGCCGTGTAAATCCTTTCTGAGCATGCGCCATACTTAGTCCGTCCAACTTGCCTACTCACGAGCGGACTGTCCGCTGAAACCAAAGTTGGACGGACAATATTACGGAAATTCCGAAAGACTTAGTCCGCCAGACTGTCCGCTGAAAAAGTCCGCTGAAGCCCACACACGAGCGGACTGTCCGCTGAAATGTGTTTCAGCGGACTAAGTTGGACAGACAGTCCGCCCGTGTGTACGCGGCTTTAGTTCATTTTGAACTTTGCGTATTGCAAATGGGGCCTTTGACCAATTGTTGTAGAAAAAATAAGTGTTTTACTTTTATTAGTTTAGGAGGTTCCTAAACAGAACTTCAGGTGCTCTCGGTGGGCAGGAGGAAAATGTAAATGTTTCCAAGTAGGGTTGGGTTCTTTAAAGGTTCTAACACTACACCACTCAATCTAAACTGTTAAAAAAAAAAAAAAGTTTGTCTTTGATCAGCCATTTTCAACTAGGTTTCCCCCAGAGGTTGCTAGGGTTCCTTGGGTTGAGGTCAAGGGTTCCCCCAGAGGTTGCTAGGGGTTCCTTGGAATGTGGTTGATTGACCTCCCATTTGAAGGTGCCAACATAGTTCTGGGTCCAACACCACAACACTTGGCAGAACCAGAACCGAGATACCTTTTTAGCTAATTGTGGACTTTGCAGATTGCAAATGTGGCCTTTAAATCACCTGTTGTAGAAAAGACTAGTGTTTGACTTAAAATAGTTTAAGACATTCCTAAGCATAATTTCAGGTGCCCTCAGTGGGCATGAGGGGAACTGTTATGTTTCCAAATAGGGTTGTGTTCTTTAGAGGTTCTAACAATACCCCACTCAGTCTAAAACTGTAAAATGAATAATTTATCTTGAGCAACCATTCTCAACTAGGGTTCTGTCGAAACCTTGGGGTTCCCCAGAGGTTGCTAGGGAGATGGGATTGATTGACCTCCCATCTGACGGTGCCTACATATTTCTGGGTCCAACACCACTTGGCAGAACAAGGATCATGATACCAGTAATACCTTTTTAGCTAATTGTGGACTTATGCATATTGCATATTATGCATACTGCATATTGCAAATGGGGCCTTTGACATCCTGTCATAGAAAAGATAGAAAAGTGTTTGACTTTCAATAGTTTGGGATGTGCCTAAGCAGAACTCCAGGTGCCCTTGGTTACCAAGTATGGTTGGCTTCTAAGCCCTTGTACACACGGTCAGACATTCCGATGGACAATGTCCGATAGGACCGTGTTGTCGGATAATCCGACAGTGTGTGGGCTCCATCGGACTGTTTCCATCGGACTGTTTCCATCGGACTATCCGACGGACCAAGTTTTCCAGCTGGGCTATAAAATTTTCCGACAACATGATCCGATTGGACTTTGTCCGATCATGTGTAGAGAATTCTGATCGGACAAAGTGCCACGCATGTTCAGATCAAATTCCTAGACCAAAGCTATTGGCTACTAGCCTGAACATAGTCCCGTCCTAACGAAATAATGTCATCGCGTCAAGTACGATCGGATTTTCTGACAACTTTGTCCGACTGTGTGTATGTGTGTATGCAACAGTTTTTGGTCAAAATCTGTCGGACAAAATCCGACGGATTTGGTTTTCGGAATGTCCGACCGTGTGTACAAGGGCTTAGAGGTTCTAACACTACCCCATCTATAACTGTAAAAAAAAAAAAAAAAAAAAAAAAAATTTCTTGAGCAGTAATTCTCAACTAGGGTTCCATGGAATTCTAGGGTTCTCACAGAGGATACTAGGGGTTCATTGAGCTGTGGTTGAATGGCCTCCCCTCTGAGGGTGCCTGCATAGTTCTGGGTCCAATACCACTTAGTGGAACCAGGACTAAGATACCAGTGATACCCTTTTTGCTGTCTTTAAGGGTGGGATTCTGACAACCACTGTAGGGAGGGCATTTTCCACTGACCCCAATTAAATAATTTCAGTAGGGGTTCCTTAGACCTGAAAAAAAAAATGTAAGGGTTCCTCTGGGGTAAAAAGGTGGAGAGAGGCTGGTCTAGAGTTGAGCATCAGGGACTGCAATTTCTTTCTTTTTTTAAGTTTTATATTGAAAGGGGCAGTGTTAGAAACTCTAAGGCCGCGTACACACGGGCGGACTGTTCGCCCAACTTTGTCCGCTGAACAGTGTTTGGGCGGACAGTCCGCTCGTGTGTGGGCTTTCAGCGGACAGTTTCAGCGGACAGTTTGACGAACAAGGTTTTTCGGAAATTCCGTAAAACTGTCCGCTGAAACCTTGTTTGAGCGAACAGTCCGCCCGTGTGTAGGCTTGTTCGACAAACTAAGTTCCGCGCATGCTCAGAAAGGCTTAACACGCCGAAAGTTATAACGCAGTGTATAGGACGTCGTATTTTTCGTCCCGTCGTACGTGCCGTTCACGTCATCGCGCACGGTTTCAGCAAACTGTTCGTTCGTCATGTGTGGCCATGTCCGTCCATGCTAATTTTGAGCGGACTGTTTGCCGAAACTGTTTGACGGACAAAGTTGGGCGAACAGTCCGCCCGTGTGTACGCGGCCTAAGGAACCCAATCCCAACATACTTGGCAACACTTCAGTCCTGGTCCCTGGGCTATAGTTAACATTGTCTACAGTCTGCCTCAGGCCCACCCAGGGAGACGGGAATTCTGCTACAAAAAGTCTCAAACTATGATCAAAGAAGTCGAAGTCAGAAGAAAGAGCCGGGGGTCAAACACATGATGTCAATCAGCAGCAGAGGCAGAAACATGGTCATGATCAAGCCAGGGTCAAACACAGGATGTCAATCAGGAACAGAGGCAGGAGCAGGTCCGTGGAGGAAGCCAGGGTCAGAGCCCATAGAGAAGCCAGAACATGGGTAATCAAGCAGAACAGCAAGGCACAGAAACACAGGACATAAAGGATGACGATAATCCAGCAACTGATGAGGAGAACTACTGACCTTATATAGGCCCCTGGATGCTGGCAATTATCATGCTTTGCGTGCGCCGATGGGCCATCGCACACACATTTTCACCACTGTGTGCTGTGTGCCTATGCAACTGCAGGGAATTAGACCCACCATACTGGGCATTGGAATATTTGGCAGGTCTTCCATGAATCCTTCCCTGATACATGTCATGTTATGACAGGTACACTTTATAAAGTAGCATGGCATTGGTGCGACACTTTGACACTTGCTGCTCGCCGGTATATTTAGTAACAGCGGCTGTCCCTCACACATATTTTATGCTATTGAAAGGCCCTGTCTCTGGAAGCTCAGCTGATAATGAGATTTGGATGCTTTTACTGTAAATTTCTTCTCTGGCATCCCATGACTGTGTCTTGTGGGACTGTGCTTCCCTTTAGTGGATCATTATAAGCTTTTGATATATTGCGGATTATATTTGATTATAATTATAGTCCGGTATTGATTACCACTTGACTCCGTATAGTTTAGATCTAAAGTCTCGGAGGAATCTGATGTAAAATTCCCTCATTTTGTCTCAAATGCTTTTGACCCTGGAACACTTAGGAAAAAAAATAGATGATTTATATTTTTACATTTTTTTTTATTTATTTTTTTGCAGGGGTTAAAAAAGAATATCAATTTAGGAGGGAGGTTGCGTTTTTTTGTAAAAAAATATATTTTTTAAAATTGTTTTCTTTTTTTATATTTTTTAATCAGTCTCATTGTTAGCTATGAATATTATCAGATTTCCAGAGAAATACAAATAATAAACTTTAAAAATGGGGGGAGGGGGGAAAAAGGGAAGAAGGTGGGACTTTAAATGAAGCACACAGTAAGTAAAAAAGTTGGTCAAGCGACTAGAAAATTACATTTATTCATATTTCATAATCCATAATCCACCATAAAACATTTTGGGCATCAAGCCTCTAACAAACATTTTGGGCATCAAACCTCTATAAGGTGGATCTTAAATAGACATACAATGTATAAAAATGTATCACAATCCGATAGATCTTAACATTTGAAAAAAGCAGCAATGACAATTAATGCATAAAGTACACAGAGTGATAGTAAAATATATTGAATACACATAAAATCAAATGATGTCTATTATTCCATGATTAATGTAGAAATTAAAAAACGATAAAGGCTCGACACGTTTAGCGGCACGACAACCGCTCATCAGGAGCAAACGTGACATCTGTCACGTAGAGCAGATAATGGATTATCTGCTCTACGTGACAGATCATATTCACTTTTTTATGGCCCACTTTTTGGCTATAGGCTCCCTTCTGGGATTTTCATTCACACCTCACACATGCAAATTTTCACTTTGGAGGTGCCTGTGGTGGGTGTTATCGCCCATGCTGGCCTTTGTGGTGACCGGGAGTTTTTGCTCTGCGATGTTGCGGCGATCCTCGATGCTAATCTGCTGGGGTGTGGGTGCAGACATTTACTTCATGTTTGCTCCTGATGAGCGGTTGTCGTGCCGCAAAACGCGTCGAGCCTTTATCGTTTTTTAATTTCTACATTAATCATGGAATAATAGACATCATTTGATTTTATGTGTATTCAATATATTTTACTATCACTCTGTGTACTTTATGCATTAATTGTCATTGCTGCTTTTTTCAAATGTTAAGATCTATCGGATTGTGATACATTTTTATACATTGTATGTCTATTTAAGATCCACCTTATAGAGGTTTGATGCCCAAAATGTTTGTTAGAGGCTTGATGCCCAAAATGTTTTATGGTGGATTATGGATTATGAAATATGAATAAATGTCATTTTCTAGTCGCTTGACCAACTTTTTTACTTGCTGTGTGCTTCATTTAAAGTCCCACCTTCTTCCCTTTTTCCCCCCTCCCCCCATTTTTAATATTTTGATAGGGATGGAGGCGGGCACCTCTTTGATGCTCGCTTCATTTAAAGTCCCAAAATTGTGCTCTGCTTATTTAAACAAATAATAAACTGTTGTTGTTTTGTAACCATTTTAATATTAAGTCCCTGGAAATTTGATGTTAAATTCTCTCTTTTATCTTTAACTATTTTGACTTCCTATAGTTAAAAAAAATATATAAAACAAAAAAAAAAAAATATATATATATATATATATATATATATATATATATATATATATATATATATATATATATATATATACTATCCAATGGTTGTCTCCGCACACAAATCAGGGATAAAAAATGGGTTTGTGTGCACAGCAAAGACTGTGGTGCATATAAACTAAAAAAGAGAGCGGCACTCACGGGTCTTGAAAGGCAAATGCACAATGGCAGTTTAATTTAACATTTCGATGTGGAACAAGCTCGTCTTCCATATATACAATTATTTGTTTAAATTATTGTATTATGTTAAATTATTATTATTATTATTATTATTGTTATTATTATTATACATGTTTAATAACAGTAAAGCAGGGTACTTACATTGTATCAGGGAAGAAGATTTGTTATTTATATTATATATATAATATATATTTTATATATATATATATATATATATATAAAACAAATCTTCTTCCCTGATACAATGCAAGTACCCTGCTTTACTGTATATATATATATATATATATATATATATATATATATATATATATATAAAATAATTAAAATAAAAAATAAAATATATTATATACAGTATCTCACAAAAGTGAGTACACCCCTCACATTTCTGTAAATATTATTCTATCTTTTCACGTGACAACACTGAAGAAATTACACTTTGCTACAATGTAAAGTAGTGAGTGTACAGCTTGTATAACAGTGTAAATTTGCCGTCCCCTCAAAATAACTCAACACACAGCCATTAATGTCTAAACCGCTGGCAACAAAAGTGAGTACACCCTTAAGTGAAAATGTGCAAATTGGGCCCAATTAGCCATTTTCCCTCCCCGGTGTCATGTGACTCGTTAGTGTTACAAGGTCTCAGGTGTGAATGGGCAGAAGGTGTGTTAAATTTGGTGTTATCGCTCTCACTCTCTCATACTGGTCACTGGAAGTTCAATGTGGCACCTCATGGCAAAGAACTCTCTACGGATCTGAAAAAAAAGAATTGTTGCTCTACATGAAGATGGCCTAAGCTATAAGATTGCCAAGACCCTGAAACTGAGCTGCAGCATGGTGGCTAAGACCATACATCGGTTTAACAGGACAGGTTCCAAGCAGAACAGGCCTTGTCATGGTCGACCAAAGAAGTTGAGGTCACGTGCTCAGCATCATATCCAGAGGTTGTCTTTGGGAAATAGACATATGAGTGCTGCCAGCATTGCTGCAGAGGTTGAAGGGGTGGGGGGTCAGCCTGAAAATGCTCAGATCAAATATTTTTTTACAATATTATTTATTATTATTATTATTATTTTTTTTTTTTTTTTTTTTTTTTTGGGGTTGAAGGGCTTTGGTGCAACTTCTGGGGTTTAAACAGACCTCTGATGTCTCACTTTTGAGACAGAGAAAGGGACTGTATCTGAATTACAATAGTAATAAAATTAAACTAATCCAAAATAACGAAACAAAATTTTGGACAAAATTAGAATACAATAATTTCAAATTTGAAAAGAATATAATAGATAAAAAAAACAAAAAAAAAAAAATAAAACAGAAAATTAAAGAATAGAAAAAACAAAACAAAAAAAAAAACAATAGAATAGGATGGAATAAAAAGAATATAATCATCTTCCAAAATTGTAATTTCTCATAGAATAAATTTGCTTTCAAATGGAATGGAGTTAAATTCGACCGAATTCGGAAAATTCAAATCAATTTGAATTCTAATAAACAAAACAAATACAGAAAACAACAAATGAAACTAATTTGGCTAAACTATTGTATGTAAATTACTAATGAAAGCGAAACAAATTTTTTCATTCTGCACATGTCTAAGTATGACCCAAACCTCCCTCTTTCTCTCTACATCATGTCCTAGAATTATATGTTTCCTTTTACTTTAAAGCTTTTTATTACTCCTTATGACATCATCACAAGGCTGGTAATGTTCTTGCAGGAGCGGCTCCTGGGAGGTCAGTTTCTATTGACATAGGACCACCCCCAGAACCACATCTCCCAAGAGCCCTTTCTCCCCACACTGTATGGGCATGCTGAACTTTAACAGGCAGGACCAGCAACACTGGTGAGGAGTTCAGTGCAGCAGAGAATCCCAGGCTGTCAAATCAAACAGGATGTACAGAATTTTTTTGATGACTCGGATTGTATTTTTAATGGGATAACACGCAGGGAAAATGTGTATGTATTGCAGAGGCGTCGTTTTTTTTTATTGTTTATTTTATTTTGCACCGATATAAACTTTAATTCTGAGACAGTCTAGACTGCATATGTGATTTTTAGTCAGTGAGTATCATCAGATTGAGCTGTAACCACCTCATTTACCACATTTTGAAATCAATATGTTGCAAATGAGATCTCTAGTGGATAGGGGAGACTGCCACTATGAAGACGCCTCGCTGACATCGTTCTCTGGGAGGCCTCCGACTCTCCTAAATGCCGCCTTTTCAAATATATCTAAAGCCTTTTTTTTTTTTATACTGCGTATGGGAATGGATAAATCTGTGTTTTTTTTTTTTTTTTTTTTTTGTGTTTTTTATTTGCCCATCATTATCCAATTAAAAATAATTCCCATTTTATGTTCTTATTTATTTATTTATTTATGCTATCATTCTCTAATTGGAAAGAATTCCCTTTTTTTTAATCTAGAAAATTTCAAACAGTCCTGGGACTTTAAATGAGGCACTTCACATATAAAAATAGTAATAAATGTACATGATTGCCAATTCATAGTTCCATAAATAACAGTTAAAAAAACAAAAGCAAAAAAAAAAAAAAAAACAGTTAACAGTAAATATAAACATACATTTTAAGTCATAAAATAGTTTTAACATATGAAGTACAAATATTAATACATGGTGATGATATGTCATATTATATCCAAGAGCTCAACATTGCATCCAGTTACTTGACATGTTTCGTGGCTTATGACCACTCTTCGGGAGTAGATGCAAGATACTGATCATGTAATCCAATGAATAAATCCCCAAAATGTAACAAATAACTTTAATGCTTCCAAATCAACTACAAGTAAAATCAAACAAAACTAAGCGCGACCTCCAGCTTCTGAAGACATCACAATTGATGACGAAACGCCAAGGTGGGGCACACATCGCGATACGTTGTACACAGGTGGAACGCACGCTGACACCAAGCGGGTCCTGCTTCCACTCTCCCCATTGCATAGTGCGGATGCTCACACGGGACGGATTTTTAACTATGTTTGCATGTGTAGCCTACTGTGTGGAGGCTTTTAATAAAACCGCCCTAAACTTTTTTTATGCTTTGAGAAGTTTGTTTTCCACTTTCTCTCTTCTTTTCGGCTATTGACTCCCAATTTTGGAACCTTTGACCACCACGAGGAGGGTCCATCAGTAACCAGAGGATATAATTTGGTCACGGAGACCAACTAAGCCTTTTTCGATCCACACGCTGACACCAAGCGGGTCCTGCTTCAAATTGCATAGTGCGGATGCTCACATGGGACAGAGTTTTAACTATTTTTGTATGTGTAGCTTTTAATAAAACTGCCCTAAACTTTTTGTACGCTTCGAGGAGTCTGTTTTCCACTTTCTCTCTTCTTTTTGGCCACTGACAACCAATTTTGGAACCTTTGACCACCACAAGGAGGGTCCATCTTTGACCACCACTAGGAGGGTCCATCGGGAACCAGCTGGAGGATATACTTTAGTAACAGAGACCAACTAAACTAATGAGGCTACACTGATGGCGACTGATAGGCTGCACTGATGGGCACTAATGAGGCGACACTAATGCCCACTGATAGGCTGCACTGATGGGCACTAATGAGGCTGCACTGATGGGCATTAATGAGGCTGCACTGATGAGGCTGCACATATGGGTACTGATATGCTTTACGCTAATATTGTTGTTGTTAATATTTTTTTTGGAACTTAATTTTGCATAAAACATTTAACATTGTAGTTTCATGATAGAATTTATGAGGGTATGTTTAGGGGCAGGGTAGGGGTTGGGTGGGGCAACTGGTTTGCGAGTAACTCTTAAAGGAGTAGTAACGTCTCATGTTTTTTGCATAGAATGCATTAAGGTGAAAAACCTTCTGTTCTGCAGCTGCACCCCAGAGCCCCCCCCCCCTTTTTTTTTACCTGAACCCGATGGTTCCAGCGACGAGCACATCAGCTCCACCCACTGTCTCTGGTCCTCATTGGATAGATTGACAGCAGCAGGAGCCAATCCTGTGACACGGGAGTCCTGCTCTCTGTGTCAATGGACACAGCAGGAGGACTCTGGAGCATGCCCCCAGGGGTGCCCCAGTGAAAATTAGCTCCCTATGGGGGCACTCGCCGAAGAGGAGGAGCCAGGAGTGCCACAGGGGGACCCCAGAAAAGGAAGATTGGGGCTGCTTTGTGCAAAACACTTGCTCAGAACAGGTAAGTATGACATGTTAAAAAAAAAAAACACAAACCTTTACAATCACTTTAAGGCCTGGTTAGTGGCTCAGGACTTGATATTTTGAGCCCTGTGCTAGTGCACATAGTTCAGCTGTTAGTATAGGTAAATTGGCTTGGCTTAGAGACAGGTCTGGGTTGAATCTGGGTCAGGGTTGAGTGACTCAGGGAGTCTGGGTGACTCATCTGACAGCTCGTCTGGTGCCTCCTCCTGTTTCCGGAACCTTGGAGAAGCTTTTCGATGTAGTGGATGAAAGGTAGGAGGAGCTGTCATGCATATTTATGAGGACCCTGGCCAATTTCCAGCAGGTGGGCTGGCAGGGGGCAGACTCACCTCATAAATAGACATGAATCATGCCAGCAGGGGCAGTTGGCTGGAAGATGCAGATGGAGTCCTGAGGAGGCTGTTGGAGGCCCTTGAAGGGTGCCCCCTAGTCTGGGGGGGGGGTGACACCTGGTCTGGGGCTCAGGTGCTGGAAGATTATCCCTACAACACATGGTGGAACCCCTTCCTGGAGGCAGGGGAGCAAGTGAGAGGACAGCAGGAGCAGGTCAGCATATCCAGGAGATCTCCTGAGACGTTAGCCGGGTGGGCTGGTGAGTGTTCAGTCTGGAGGACTGTGGGGAGAAATTAGCCAGGAGGGCTAGTGAAAGGAAAGGGGGCAGGCTGACAGTGCCTGAAAAAGTGCTGGGAAAAGTGACCACAACAAGGACGTGCTGGGAAAGTTTGAGCTGTGTCACCCTAACTTCAAGTATAGGGGCTACGAGTACCTACCTGTAATGGACCAAAACAACTACAGGGTGACACAGCTGGGTTCTGCAAGCAAGAGTGTGCTGGATGAAAAAGAGGAGCTGTATATAGAACTGTATATAGGAGATGTTGTCCCTGAAGTTTGTTTGAAGTCAAGTTAGCATCCCATGATCTCCCATCCCTATCCAAGTTCTCATCCCTCAATAAACCAAAAAAACAAAGTCATGGACTGTTCTCTGCCTCTGAAATTACTGTGGGAATATGGCGTGCCTGGCTGTGCAGGGTGGGGGATCCCAGTTACTTGAGGCTCCTAATGCCCCGTACACACGATCAGCAAATGTTGGATGTGAGCTTGTTCGCAGAAAGTCCAACCTTATGTACGCTCCATCAAACATTTTTTTGTTGGAATTTCCGCCAACAAATGTTGGCTAGCAGGTTCTCAAATTTTCCGCCAACAAATTTTTGTTGTCGGACTTTCCGATCGTGTGTACAAAAGTCCACGCATGCTCGGAATCAAGTAGGAACCGGAAGCGCTCGGTCTTGTAAAACCAGCGTTCATAATGGAGATATCACATGACTATTAAATTTCCTTTTTATCGGGGCTCACCGTACGTCTTGCACGCCACTACGTTCGTAATTGTTGGCCAACATTTGTGTGACCGTGTGTGTGCAATGCCAGTTGGAGCCAACAACCTTCAAATAAAATTCCATGGTTTTTGTTGTTGGAAAGTTCCGATCGTGTGTACGGGGCATTAGGGGGTGCGCTACAACAGCAAAAAAATGCAAATATGAGCATACAAGCATACACCTACCATGCCAGCGACCACACAGAAAGGAAGGGTGATATCCTTAAAAATTACACAGAAGGAAATAACAAAATAAAATAAAAATTCAAACAACACTGTATCACAAAAAATAAAATAAATATGAAATTGTAGACAGGAGTTCTATTTTAACGAATCGCTTCCCCTTCTGACTCACATTGTGATAATTCTACTGGAATATTCCCGCTACCTGATTGCCAAAACAAAAAACTAAATATAAATAAAGCGTTGCTTTCGGGCACGCATAAAACACTTGATACACCGCCGTCAAGCAAGCCTGAACGTAACTGACAAAGTTAATTTGTAGCAGATGGCAGCAAGATATTTCATTATTTAATTTTGATAATTAGGTACATAGCTCAGTAATACCCACCAAACACAACCGCCGATAATGATGCGCCCTCGTTGTTTGTTTCTCGGCGGTGTTCGGGAACGCGATAGCAGCTACACGCACTTGTTAGCGGGAGCCTACAGATGGCTGCGCCGAGGTTACATTTTACCGCAAACAATGCCGTGGAAAGATATATATGATCAGTCTTCCATTCCTGTTCCCTCTGCAGCGCTCATGACTCGGCTGGCGTGGCATTACATAGATCCAGGGCCATCTTTAATATAGATTGGGCCCTGGGCAAAAATTTTCTTGGGCCCCCCCTCCATGCAATTTCCCTCTCCACCTACTCTGAAACATACAATAAATAGCAGCTAGACCTAAAATCAGTTTTCTGTATCAGATCAGGCAGCAATTGTGATTGGTTGCCAGCAGTTACAGCATTTCATTACTGCTTACTGACTAGTTGCTAGAGGTTACAGCAAACGTTGCGGCTCACTGATTAGTTGCTAGAGGTTACAGCACACCACCTTCTCACAGCAGGGAAGCATGATATACATAGGAATGCCACCTTTATTTACATATCAATGCCGCCAGCCGCAGCTATTTACTTAGTATTGTCGCCACTATTTACATATGAATGCTGGTTATTTATATGTAAACACAGGGTCTGCAGGTGAGTCACTTGCACACAACAATAGGGCAGAGCTGGGCAGCATTAGTACCAGCACTTTACACAGATATTAGGACACAGCACAGGAATAAAACTTCAAGGGACAAGGGAATTTAAACCTGGATAGTTGGCAAGTATGAGGCAGCTGTTTTGGGCCCCACAACAATGACAGGGCCCAGAGCAGCTGCCCCTTTTGCCCTGCCTTAAAGACGGCCCTGCATAGATCATAAAAGGGAGTTTTACAGCTTGAGGACCAGAAGGCCTTTCAAAGGGAAGGTTACCTTATGTGATGGGACTACAATTAAGGTAGATGCTGAGTAGAGCGCCCTGCATACGCTCTATTTAGGCAGAAGAAATATAGGGCGTGGGTATGGCATGCCGGATCAGGAGGCCCCAGGAGCACATGCACTTTTGCCATCTTAAAGGTGACCCCCCCCCCCTTCCTGTAAATGTCTACCAACCTTTACCAGCCAAAGCCCCTCTTATTATGAACCAGCAATTTCCAATCCTCTGGTTGATCTATTTATAAGCATGTTTTTACTCTCCTCACTTCCAATCTTTGAATACTATGAATTAGAAAATGTATAAATACACTATATTATCAAAAGTATTGGTACACCTGCCTTTACACGTACATGAACTTTTTGGCATCCCAGTCATAGTCTGTAGGGTTCAGTATTGAGTTGGTCCACCCTTTGCAGCTACAACAGCTTCAACTCTTCTGGGAAGGCCGTCCACAAGGTTTAGGAGTGTGTCTATAGGAATGTTTGATCATAGACAACCTTCCAGAAGCCCATTTGTGAGGTCAGGCACTGATGTTGGATGAGAAGCCCTTGCTCACAGTCTCTGCTTTAATTCTTTCCAAAAGTGTTCTATAGGGTTGAGGTCAGGCAAGTTCCTTCCCCCCAAATGCACTCATCCATGTCTTTATGGACTTTGCTTTGTGTACTGGTGCGCAATCATGTTGGAACAGGAAGGGGCCATGCCCGAACTGTCCCCACAAAGTTGGGAGCATGAAATTGTCCAAAATGTCTTGCTATGTTGACACCTTAGGAGTTCCCTTCAGTGGATCTAAGGGGCCAGACCCAACCCCTGAAAAACAATAAAGTGCAGTGTAGCATGACCGTGCAATTGTCATTTAAAGTGCAACAACGCTGAAAGATGAAAATTGGCCTGGGCAGGAAGGGGGTGAAAGTGGCCAGTAGGCAAGTGGTTATTCCATTTTTTTCTACCCGCTAGCAGTCACTAATTCATCTCATTATATACCTTTTTCTAATGTTTTATACCTTCAGTCTTATCATTTACCAACTTTTACCATCCAGAGCCCCTCTTCTTCACAGTATATATATATATATATATATATATATATATATATATATATATATATATATATATTATTCATTTTAAATAATAATAGTTATTCATTTAATCCACTTTTTTCATCCCACTGTATACAATTTTCTATTGTTTGATATGTTTGGTACTAACCTCTACCACTCTTTACCAGCCAAAGCCCCTCGTCTTTTATATACAAGAGATTTTCAATTCTTTTTTATTTAGAAGAAACTTTTTACTCCCCACTTTTCTGATTGTGGGAACCTTTTATGTATTAGAAAATGTATAAATATCTGTATAAATAAAGATATAAGTCATTAAAAGTTTATGATAATTATTTTTTTATTCTACCTACTAGATTTTATGAATTCATCCCACAGTATACATTTATTTTTTGTTTTATAGCTTCAGTGTTTTCATCTACCAGCCCTTACCAGTCAGAGTCCCTTTTCTTTTTTATGTACAAGCAATTTTCATCCTTCTGTTTAATTTATTTAGAAGCAAGTTTTTACTCTCCCACTTTAATCCTTGGAAACTTAAATGAACTTGAAAACATAAATATATGTATATATAAAGATATAAATATTTAAAAATTAATCATTTATAATTATTGTTTTTTTCTGCCTACTAGCCTCTATTAATTCATTCCACGGTTTTCATTTTTTAAATGTTTTATAGCTTCAGTCTTCTCATCTACCAACCTTTACCAGACAGAGCCCCTTTTCTTTTTATGTACAAGTTGTTTTATTTATTTATAGGCAAGTTTTTACTCTACCGATTTCCAATCATTGGATACTCCTATAAATGGTAAAATACATGAATATATGTACATATGAAGCAATTAAAAATATATAATTATAATTTTTTTCTACCTACGGTAATAGCATCTATTGATTTCGCCTGTGGTATACATTTTTTTTTTTTTTTGTGTTTTATACCTTTAATCCTACCATACTTCTAATAATAATAAAAATAAAAATTGATTATGAGTTGACACCTAGAAAAATCAATTATGAGTTTGAACTATGTAATCACTGTTCTAAAAGAATGATCTTGATAAGGAAGATCAAACTATGTGGTGTGATGTTCTAGTATTCCCTCAGTAATCATATATGTAAGAGATAAAATAGCAATCACATAAGATAGATAAGATACTATCATGCAATACAAATAGCTTCTTTAGTGAATTTTCTATATATATTAAAAAAAAAAAAAACTAACTTACATTTATATTATTGTGTGTATTTGTGTGTACTTATCTCAGCTTATAATATAAATATATATATATATATATATATATATATATATATATATATATATATATATATATATATATATATATATATTTATTTAATTTATCCTAAAACTCAACAGTGACTATTATCTTTATATTTTTTTTATTTTTACAGTATACTTTATCTTAGTGTATTTCATTTTCTCTCTAATTTTCCCCTTAGTATTCTTTACACCTATCTTTTAAAAGGTTTACCAGTTCTGTTCTGCAAAATAGTGAGTCTTTCATGAGGTTTCACCTATAGCGGACACCTTTCCCCTAAAGATAGTATTCCTATTGATACTTTATTATCTTTGAGGAATTGGGAATCCAACAACCTCAGAGATAGGGATCATGTACAATTTCAGATGGCTTCAAGAGGCACAAGGGTTCAAGGTAGACCTAGTATCCAGGTGTGACCAGGACTAGTTACTAGCTGGATGCCAAGCCTTCAGGGGTCAGGGCTGGCAGCAGACAATGGCAGAAGGCTCTTATACATATAATGTTCAGGGCAGGCAGCAATCAGTAGCTTATCCATTATCTGGGAAAGGGCTAGGGCAGGTGGCAATGTGCAGCGTATCCATTATCCAGCCTAGGGTCAGGGCAGGCAGCAATCAACAGCACATCTATTATCCATGCCAGGTTGAGGAAAGGTGGCAATCAGTAGCGCATCCATTAAAGCAATCTTTTTGAGGAGCTGGTTTTAGGACTTTACCATAAGGGACCTGGTTTGGAGAAGGATTGTCTTCCTCACTGACCATGTCCAGAGGATGCTGGAAGGTGTGCAGCTCCTGGGGACTTGTGAGTACTGACCATCAATTGTGATCCCCTGGTGACCCTGTGGTGCTTTTTTGAGGATACAGAATCTTGTATCCCCAAAAAAGCTTTTTTGGGAATACAGAGTCTTGTATCCCCAGAGTACTGGCCATTCCCTTGTTTCCCCAGAAGAATTAATGTATGTGAGCCTAGTGGAGATTGTCCTCTTGTTACTGTGCAGCATTTTTGAGTATACTATTCCCTAACCCAGTGATGGAGAACCTTGGCACCTCAGATGTTTTGGAACTACAGTTCCCATGACGCTCATGCACTTTGCAGTTTAGTTGAGCATCATGGAAAATGTAGCTCCAAAACATCTGGGGTGCCAAGGTTCACCATCACTGCCCTAACTCCTCTCCTGTTTAAGGTTCTTTAAGCAAAGCAAAAGAGATCCCCTAGACCACTACCTCTCGCACCCAAAGCAAAGAGGTCAAACTGTACCCCCCCTTCTTGCCTAAGTTTGTGAGCATCATGCATGAGCAACCCCCTCCCCCCAAAAAAAAAAGAAATCAAGCCCTAATTTGCACACTAACACACCTAAGCTAAAATTCTCACTAAACTAAGATCCCCCCCACCCAAATTCCTCCTCCCGGCACAACCCCCCCCCCCAATCATTCCTAGCACAAATCCTCTCCCCCTCCAAAAAAGAAAAACCCTCTCCCAGCACAAATCCTCCAACATTTCCCATCCTAGCACAGATCCCCCCCCCCCCCCCCAACCCCTCTCCTAGCACAAATCCTCTCCCCCAACACAACCTCTCCCCTCCAAATTACTCCCACTAGCACAAATTATTATTATTATTATTATACAGGTTTTATATAGCGCCAACAGTTTGCTCAGCGCTTTACAACAAATCCCCCCTCTTACATTTCTACCCACATTCTTTGCTGCCGGGACAGAAGCGAGAAGATGGGGGAGGATAAGCAAACCCTGCACAGTCCGAATTTGACAGTCCTGATCCAATAGCGCTACAGGGGTGGCAGAGAGGGGAGCTGGAGGGGGCAGAGAGCATGGCCTGCATCTCCTCTCAGTGGTCTCCTCCACTTTAGATTTGGCATGTCACATCCAGCGCTAAGCTGATAGGAGTAGAGAGATGCTGCTGTCACTACACCTATCAACTTGTAGTGTCAGGAACTCGGCTTGTGGCACCCCTGCCCTCATATGATACCACGGCACCCAGGGCAGTCTTCCCTCCTGCCCACCCCTAGTCCCGGCCCTGCCTTAGACTGAGTTATTGGAGCCAGTATATATGGACTGGTGCTTGCAGTGGTGGGCAGCCCCTGTACTATTAGAGAGGAACCAGCAGCCCCTACTAGGGTAGCACTACAACAAAGAGCATCAACAAATGAATTATATAATTAATTATATGGGCAGAACTTGAGGGTAAACGGATTCTGAATACAGTACTAGTCAAATTTCCTAGATCGTAGGAAGCAAGTGAGTTTACCTTCGACACCTCCGTCTCACTCATGTGGGAGTTTTAATTTCCCAGCATTTTGCTATCGAAGAAATCTTTGCTACAAATCAGTGTTTAGTCTACAACCCACAGAGATGCTGCTGCACAAAATAAATCTAAACAGGAGGGTTCAATGAAGGTGTGAGTCACCTTGGCGTAAAAAGACTCTACTCTTGCCATCACGTCTAGGTAATGGGATATACCGGTACTTCTGAAAAACAAATATCAAACAAAAGCGTGTGTCTTGGAAAATTAATGTATGCAGTTATGTTGTGGCAGAACAGTGGCTATCACTTCTACTTTGCCGCACTAGGGTCCTTAGCTAGAGTCCGAACCGGGATACTACCCGCATGGCGTTTGTATGTACTCCATTTTCCTACCACATATCAATGACTTTTTGGCAGGTCAACTGGCTCTTGTCTAAACTGGCCATAGAATGCATGCATGTCAGATAGTGACCTTAGATTGTAAACTACGCAGTAGTGTATTTAGGTTTTGTGCTGCCCTAGGCCTGACTAAACTTGCGCACCCCTAATTTAAATATGATCCACCCCTTCCTGGCAAGGTCACACCCCTTTCTGTTTAAAACCTTCCCTGAAATTTTTGAGTGAGGACACTAGTTCTGAGGGCGGGGGGGGGGGGGGGGGCAATGGATTCCCTTAATTTGCATAGATTTCCTTTCACTTCCTGTTTGGCTATGGGGCAGGAAGTGAAAGGAAATCTCTGCAATGGGACAGAGATAGTAAAAAATAATTTGACAGGGGCTATAACCCTCCCTAATGCCCCGTACACACGAGAGGGATTAAGTCTGACAGACCTCCAAAGGAGTTCCGCCAGAGTTCCGACGGAGTTCTGGCGGATTTTTCGACCGAACGGACTTGACCACACACCATCACACCAAACTCCGACGGAGTCGAACGTGATGACGTACGACTGGATTCGACGTAGGAAGTTCATAGCCAGTAGCCAATAGCTGCCCTAGCGTCGGTATTAGTCCGTCGGAGTAGCACACACACGAGCGAATTTTTCGAAGGGGACCGGGTCCGGCGGAGTTCCGACGGGAAAATTTAAAGCATGCTTCATTTCTAAAGTCCGTCAGACTTTGGCGAATCAAAAGTCCGTTGCAGCCCACACACGATCGGATAGTCTGACGGACTCGGTCCGTCGGAGTTTGGATGTCGAAAAGTCCGCTCGTGTGTACGGGGCATTACTCTTTCCAAAATGAAAAAAAAAGTGTTGCCTATAGTTCTACTTTAAGCACAAAATTCTGATAATTTTATGGAAAGGATTTAAAAGATATAACCATGCCAATTGGTGCAGCAGAAAACATATAGGCCAGTGAGGAAGATTTGTGGTCCAAGTTGAGAGGACAGTCAAAATTAGAAGCGCCTCCCCAGTTGTGGATTTCCGCACACTGGAAGCAATGCCTAATTTGCCCCTCAGCCCAGTCCACCCCATAAGACTGGTGCTACACTTATGCCGCGTACACACGACAGGACTTAAGTCAGACAGACTTTTGACGGAGTTCTGATGGAGTTCTGACGGACTTTCCGAATGAACGGACTTGGCCACACACAATCACACCAAAGTCCGACGGATTCGAACGTGATGACGTATGACTGGACTAGAATAAGGAAGTTCATAGCCAGTAGCCAATAGCTGCCCTAGCGTCGGTTTTAGTCCGTCAGACTAGCACACACACGAGCGGATTTCTGGGTCCGGCAGAGTTCTGGCGGAAAAATTTGAAGCATGTTCCATTTCTAAAGTCTGTCAGACTTTTGCGAATCAAAAGTCCGTTGCAGCCCACACACGATCGAATAGTCTGCCGGAATCATTCCGTCAGACTTTGGATGTTGAAAAGTCCGGTCGTGTGTACGGGGCATAACAGTGCAAGCCGGCGGGGATTCTTTCCATGCTGCCCCCCCTGCAAAGTGCTGGCCTGGGCCTTGTTGGCCTAGGCCAATATACAGCGTTGAAGCTACTATCTTCCATCTTCATCCCAAGTTTTTTCCTTTTTCTTTTTGCAAAAGATTTTTTATTGAAGTGTTTTCTTAGTCTGCCCAGCAGCCAGAGTGAACACTGTAAATAACACAAGCCTCGTGGGAAATGCTACACACACAGAATGGACCCGCCATGAGGCTCTGGTGAGCAAAGAGGAAAGCAAGGAAAAGAGGGGATCAGAGAGGGGTTGGAGTGAAGAGGCTAGCACATACAGTGGGGTGTAAAGGTGAGCTAAGCTGGGATTTAGGGTGTGGACTGTGGAGGTGTGCAGAGGGAGGATTGGGGTATAGAGGAGACTAAAGAGGGGAGGGGGGGTGCAGAGGTAAGCAGATTTGGGAGAATTTGGGTGTAGAGGTGAGCAGAGGGGTTGTGGGTTTAATGTTGGGCAGGATTGGGGTGCAGAAATGAGCAGAGGTTAGGAGGGGAAGTGGCGTTATGGTTCAGAAGTTAGCTGAGAGGGGCTTTCGGGGTGTAGAGGTTAAAAGAGAGAGTTGTTGGGATGTACAGGTCAGCAAGGGGTGATTGGGGTGCAATGGTAAGAAGAGAGGGGGTAGCATGCCGACATGAGCAGAAAGGGGTTGGGGGTTGTACTTCACCCCCAGAAATCCCCCAAGGGAGTACAGGGAGAAGGGTAGTGTGTACAAAAAGAAAATCCAAAGGAAGAGCCGGCACTGCTGGATGCAACATCTGTGGTCTTTATTGTATCATAACTTGGAGAAGGACATCCTGAGCCCCAGAGCACCTGCATTTGGTGTGCTGGAGTTACCAGTCATTTGTTATCCGGATATCGTAGTTGAGGGCATTGTTACTTTGTGCTGTTACCTTGGCGTACAAAGAGACAAGGTGTTATCCCACTCCCATAATTGACCATAATTTAACCCCCCCCCCCCCCTTTTGCTTTGGCACACTACGTTTGCACTAAAGGTTGCCATCTTTCTAATGTTGCTCCCATTCTCAAGTCCAAAAGTTAGGAGGTATGCCCAAGCAGCGTTGTCACCCTGCTCCGTTCTCACCTCCCGAACAGCGAACCTCCTCCACCCCAAGCAGGGACACAGATGGCAAAAAAAACTTGGCAGAGAGTCTTACCCCTTGTCACTCTGCCAACGAAATACTGTAATACAAGTACATCCTTTACATACAATAAAAAAAAAAGATTCTTATGTGTGGGCGTTTATATTACTGGATCTTTGCTATCAAACGAGGCTTGGTTATGAATAAATGTTTTGTCTACAGCCCACAGAGAGATTGCTGCACAAACAGTACATATTAAGTGAGAAAAACATTATACTTTGTTCAAAAGATGGAATGTGCTTGTTGGTAATATGTACAGGAATTCTTACTCCATCAAGGAAATTCTTTTTTTTTTTTTGGTGTTAGGGGTTATCTGGGTGTAACCAAGTGTGACTAATGCCCCGTACACACGAGAGGGATTAAGTCTGACAGACCTCCAAAGGAGTTCCGCCGGAGTTCCGACGGAGTTCTGGCGGACTTTTCGACCGAACGGACTTGACCACACACCATCACACCAAACTCCGACGGAGTCGAACGTGATGACGTACGACTGGATTCGACGTAGGAAGTTCATAGACAGTAGCCAATAGCTGCCCTAGCGTCGGTTTTAGTCCGTCGGAGTAGCACACACACGAGCGAATTTTTCGAAGGGGACCGGGTCCGGCGGAGTTCCGTCGGGAAAATTTAAAGCATGCTTCATTTCTAAAGTCCGTCAGACTTTAGCGAAGCTAAAGTCCGTTGCAGCCCACACACGATCGGATAGTCTGACGGACTCAGTCCGTCGGACTTTGGATGTCGAAAAGTCCGCTCGTGTGTACGGGGCATTAGATGACTCTGTAAAGGGGTGCCAGGTGTTCTTTATTCATATGTGACCACTGGGTGTTTGTCATCTTTATAGTTGAGCAGAAATAATATATTTTGAAGGCTGTTGATGTTTGAGTCTATGAGTATCTGAAAGTGATACAAAGAGGTTCTCTTCTAGGCCCTGGCACTAAAGTCACAGGCCCCAGGTCTACAGCCAATGTCTTGGCCCGTATAGAGACTGAGGACATGCGAACGGATTACATCTGCAGGTTAATAGCTGCAAGGGAGCAACCACTCTTTTGGGTAGCCGACAGACAGACATCCTTGTGTTCTGTTTGAAGTTGTGTTTTGGAGGGGAAGTGTAGAAGAATCTACCAGTCTGATACTATAGTCCAAACAGCAGGCAGATCATGTTCTCTCTACCTAGGAATGAGCAAGACTTTAGAGATGTATGAGACTTTTTTTTTACTTGTTGCGGTGCCTTGGGTCTTTTAGAACCCTAAAGCCGCGTACACACGGGCGGACTGTCTGTCCAACTTAGTCCGCCGAAACACATTTCAGCGGACAGTCCGCTCGTGTGTGGGCTTCAGCGGACTTTTTCAGCGTGCAGTCTGGCGGACTAAGTATTTCGGAAATTCCGTAATATTGTCCGTCCAACTTTGGTTTCAGCAGACAGTCCGCTCGTGAGTAGGCTAGTTGGACGGACTAAGAATGGCACATGCTCAGAAAGGATTTACACGGCGAAAGGTTGCATTGCTGTGTATTGGACGTCCTATTTCTAGTCCCGTCGTACGTGCTGTACACGTCATCGTGCAAACTTTCGGCGGACTGTTTTGCATCCGTGTGTGGTCAAGTCCGTTCATTCAAAATTAGGACGGACTGTCCGTCGGATTGTCTGACGGACTTAGTTGGCCAGACAGTCCGCCCGTGTGTACGCGGCTTAACACTATCCTTGCTTCTCTCTATATACCGGCTCAGTCTGGAAATAAACCCAGAGAGATAAAATGTGAGAATGCAAGGCACAATGCAGAGCTGGAGCAACAAGTGGAGGGGACTGGAGCAACAAGTGGAGGACAAGGGAGCAATGCGTTAAGGGGACTGGAGCAATGCGTTAAGGGGACTGGAGCAATGCGTTAAGGGGACAGGAGCAATGTGTAGAGGGGACTGAAGCAATGCATGGAGTGGACTAGAGCAATGCATGGAGGGAACTGGAGCAATGCATGGAGGGGACTGGAGCAATGAGTGGAGGAGACTAGAGCAATGAATGGAGAAATAGGTGAGGGGACTGGAGCAATGCATGGAGGGGACTGGAGCAAAGAGTGCAGAGGACTGGAGCAATGCTTGGAAAGAAATGGAGCAATGCGTGTAGGGGACTGGAGCAATGATTGCAGGGGACTGGAGCAATGAGTGCAGGGTAATGGAGCAACAGGTGAGGGGACTGGAGCAATAGGTGAGGGAACTGGAGCAGTTAGTGAAAGGGACTGAAGGAATGAGTGGAGGGGATGGAAGCAATGAGTGGAAGGGCTGGAGCAATGAATGAGGGGACTTATACAATGAGGTAGGCGGTTGGAGCAATATGTGAGGGGAATGGAGCAATAAGTGAGGAGATTGGAGCAAAGAGTGATGGGGGATGAAGAAATTAGTGAAGGGGTTGGAGCAATACATGAAGGGAATGGAGAAATTATTCGGGGGGCTGGAGCAATAAGTGGATAGAACTAGAGCAATGGGTGGAGATGACCGGGGGACTGAATAGAGCAGTGATTAGAGGAGACTGGAGAAATGGGTGCAAGGTACTGTAACAATGAGTGAATTGGATTGGAGCAACAAGTGAGGGGACTGGAGCAATGGGTAGAGGTGACAGGGGCAATGATTGGAAGGTGTTGGAGCAACATGTAGAGGGAACTGGAGAAAGGGGTGCAAGGAACTGATGCATTGAGTGGAAGGGAATAATGGAACGGGGGGGGCGACTGGTATAGGGGACTGACTCTGATATTATACATTGGGCGAGCCTTCGTGAGCAGATATCAGCATCTGGGATTCCATAGAAATATGCTGAGAAATACTATCTAATGTCTAAAGATTTGTGAGATCTTGCATCATATGTTATTATACAGGCTCTGCGAGGAGCTATCCATTGGCAATTCTGCAATTAGAAACTACCTAATGCACATCAAAGAAACCACTTATTTCTGACTCAGCTAAACCAAGAAGTGACACCATAGGAGATGGTACGTTGACTTGTAGCAATATTCAGCTGTCAGCGAGGAAACCCATTGACAATTGATGACTCATCGGTTAAGAACGCCACGGCCCCGCTCCATAACAACCAGCTTACACTGTGCCCTCATTGTCAAAGCTTTGCCCAACCAGAGCGCAGAATGCACTGTGCAGCACTCCTGCAAATTTGGGTATTCGGCGAACGGTCGAACAGGCAAATGTTCCGCCCCGAACTCATGCTTGGGCTGAACCATTCGCCCATCCCTAGTAGCAATTCTGTTGTGCCCAGAGGCAGAAATACCAGTGTGGCACAGGCCTAGAAGGTAGAGACCTTTCAGGTAGAGACCTTCTAGTAGGACTATTTTAGGACCATTTCCAGAGCATTTCCAAGATTGGAAAGTCATCCTTAATTGTGTACTTGGAAAGGGCAATACGTAAGATTCTTTATATTTATAAATTCACTTTGTATCATTTGTCACACTGAACTAGGGATCTTCAAGTAGATTAAATGGTTCTCACCCTACAAACACTTCTACAGTATGCCGACATCTGCCATAAATTCACCCTCTTCATTGTCCGCTGGTAATCTTCATAAACCCAGCAAATGTTTCTGGATTTCTCTGGACTTTGATAAAAAAATGCCCCGTGTGTTCTCTAAGCACTAGCTGACGTCTGTAGCTGTCGTTAGCAGTGTGGAGGTGCTGCAAGGCCAGACCCGCTAGTTGTAAATGGTAAAGTAGAAAGAAAATTGATAAAAATGTTTTAGCTGTAGCTCGCTGCCTTTTCACCTCCATAACAACTCATTGACATGACAAGGAAAACATCATTTTAAGCCTGAAATCCTCTGCGCACTTTCTTTTTATTGAGAAAAGGCGCAAAGTATTTATTATAGAGGTGAAGGAGCAGAAAATCTGATACATTTCAAAGTTCCAGCATGGCTACACAGGTACTCCTTGGACTTCTCTTCGCTGACTTTAGGACCTTGTCACTCAGATGATTCTGTTAGTTGCCACAGTTTTCCAACAAAAGAATCTAGAGTTTTCAAACCTTCTTCCCTAGCTGACCAAACCAGTGAGATTTCATTCTGTAGACACCAATTAAAGTGGTTGTAAACCTCAGACATGAAATATGAACAAAGCAGATCCCTCTACAACGTGTACTTGTCTCAGTCCAGAGCACTAAGTGTAATTTCTGTCTGATGATGTCATTGGGCCCCATTGTTGGTGTCATCGGGAGGAATTCTGTTGTTGATGTCATTGGGCCCCATTGTTGGTGTCGTCGCAAGGAATTCTGCCCCCTCGTTGGTGTCAGTGGGGGGGAGGAGGGGTGCAATGGAAAAGAGGGAGTAGGCTTGACATATGCACCCAGGTTTTTGTGCTGAGAGCATGCTCACTGGGCACTCCTAGTGCATTGACCAAGTTGTCATGTTGCTATCACCACTCCCAGTCTCTAGTAACCATCGAAAGCCCATGATACCAACTCCCAATCATGTGACCTGACAGCCACAGTGGCCATGCGATCGGACAAGCCTTCCTGCCCCCTCCGAGCATCAAGAGTAATGTCGCTGACACCAATGGAGGTTTTTTATATTGGTTATTGACACCAGTGCTGGAAGTTACTATTACTCCCTTTGTGACCAAAGCAATTATTGCTCCCACTGACACCAACAATTGGGCTTACTTAAAGTGGTTGTAAATCTCTGAAACAAAAAAAATTAACAAAGCATATCCTTCTACAGTGTGTACCTGCCTCAATCCAAATCACCAAGTGTGATTTCTGGCTGTTGTTTCCTCGATCTGCTATCTGCGTGAGTCACTTCTGACAGTCTGCCAGGGGTCTCCAAACTGTGGCCTGGGGTCAGATGGGGATTTTAGCTTGCCTTTATCTGGCCCCTGGGGCACTATTCCTCCTAATAACACTGATGGGGCACAATTCCTCCCCCTAATACTAAATATGGGGCATGGTTTAGCTCCTCGGCCACACTACGCCCCACCTAAAGTCTGAAGAACTTTAAACTGGCCCTGTGTTTAGAGAGTACAAGACCCTTGGTCTATGCCAGCACCAGGCAATCCTAGGAGATGGCCCTGTCCCTCTCCAGCACACAGCATGTGATTGACAGCATCAGCTGGGCATGCTTCTGTAGGTGATTGTGTAGAGATGAGTGTGTTCATTTCCCCCCACTCAGGTCTCAGTTTACATTCTGCGGTGTGTGACATCAGATGCCCACCCTCTGCCTTCTGGAGCTCAGTAAAGCTGTGTAAATTCTGGACTTTAAATAGATGTAGAGAAGAGGTGGCTGCAGATAAATTGGTATAACCTATGTTGGGGGATTTGTGTTTATCACCTGAGGCTAGACACTTCACTGGCTGCATGAAGGTTTTACAATCACTCTAACTCCCACATTCTCATTGGTGTACCAACAGGCCCTATTTTGTCTAAGGCAGGGGTCTCCAAACATTCTAAACAAAGGGCCAGTTTACTGTCCTTCAGACTTTAGGGGGGCTGGACTGTGGCCAGTGGGAGTAGAAAGGGTCCCAATGCTAGTGGGAAAAAAATAATGCCCCATTGTTTGTTTCTGTGAGAGTAAATCTGCCCCATTATTGGTGTAAGTGGGAGGAATTGTGCCCTATCGTTGATGTCATTGGGCCTTATAGTTGGTGTCATGGAGACGAATTGTGCTCAAACATTGGCATCATTGGGAGGTATTCTGCCCCTTCATTGGTGTCAGTCATGCCCCATTGTTGGTATAAATGGATGTAATAGTGCTCCAAGTGCTTGATAAAATCAAGCAAAGGGCCTCACCTGACTCCCTGGCTGCAGTTTGAAGACCACTGGTCCAAGGCAGGGGTCTCCAAACTTTCTAAACAAAGTTTACTGTCCTGCAGACTTTAGGAGAGCTGGACTGTGGCCAGTGGAAGTAGAAAAGGTCCAGATGGTAGTGGGGAAAAAAAATAATGCCCCATTTTTTGTTTCAGTGAGGGTAATTCTGCCCCATTATTGGTGTACATGGGAGGTATTGTGCCCTATCGCTGATGTAATTTGGCCCCATTGTTGGTGTCATTGAGAGGAATTGTGTCCCATTGTTGGTGTCGTCGGGAGGATATTCTGTCCCCTCATTGGTGTCAGTGGGGGAGGAGGGGTGGCAATTTCTTTTTGTTGAGAAAGGGTGTAAGGTATTTATTATAAAGGTAAAAAAATTCAAAAAGCACCCTCTAGATATATGTGTTAGTGTTAGTTGTTGTCTAGGTAAATTTGACCTGGCTGCAGCCAGGCTGGGTTGCATCTGGGTCAGGGTGAGTGACTCGGGGAGGCTGGATAACTCATCTGACAGCACCTTTGGTATCTCCCCCTACTTGCTGGAACCTTGGAGAAGCTTCCAAAAGAATGAGAGGGTGGTTAAGAGGAGCTGCCTAAAGTATTGAAGAGGGCCCCAGCTAATCCCCAGCAAGTGGGCTGGTAGAGGGTAGGCCCCTCTTAAATACTCAGGGTCAGGCCAGCAGGGGTAGTGGAGTTCAGGTGGAAGCTGGAGATGGAGTGCTGAGGAGGCTGTCGGTGGCCCTTGAGGGTAGCCACCTAGTCTAGTATCAATGGATGTAATCGTGCCCCAAGAGCTGGATAAAAGCAAGTAAATGAGCGCATCTGGCCCCCTGGCTGCAGTTTGGAAACCCCTGGTCTAAGTTAGTGTCATTGGGAGGAATTCTGCCCCTTCATTGGTGTCAGTAGGTGGGCATTATGCCCCATTGTTGGTGTCAATAGATGTAATAGTGCTCCAAGGTCCAGATAATAGCAAGCAAAGGGCCACATCTGGCCCGCAGGCTGCAATTCAGAGATCGCTGTTCTGAGGTACAGCAAAGGGGGGTGAAACACTAAAGGTCAAAGGCCAAGAAGTGACACCCACTTGGTTGTCCAAGCATTCAGGGGCAGGGGGTGAGTACCTGCAGATACTCTCTGACAAAGGAAAAACATGGTTATATCTAATAAGCCCGATCTTGAATCTTGACTAGGGATGAGCTGAACACCCCCCGGTTCGGTTCACACCAGAACCTTCCAACGGACCTAAAATTTGTACGAACTTTAGAACCCTATTAAAGTCTATGGGACTCGAACGTTCGAAATCAAAAGTGCTAATTTTAAAGGCTAATATGCAAGATATGCAACAGAACAACACCAGCAATAAGGGGTATCTTCAGGTGTATACTGTGCAGGAGGCACACAACACCCACTCTAACTGCTGCAGATGCTTGTATTACAGAAACAGAACAACACCAGCACTAAGGGGTGTCTTCAGGTGTATACTGTGCAGGAGGCACACAACACCCACTCTAACTGCTGCAGATGTCTGTATTACAGAAACAGAACAACACCAGCAATAAGGGGTATATTCAGGTGTATACTGTGCAGGAGGCACACAACACCCACTGTAAATTCTGCAGATGCCTGTGTTACAGAAACAGAACAACACCAGCACTAAGGGGTGTCTTCAGGTGTATACTGTGCAGGAGGCACACAACACCCACTGTAAATTCTGCAGATGCCTGTATTACAGAAACAGAACAACACCAGCAATAAGGGGTATCTTCAGGTGTATACTGTGCAGGAGGCACACAACACCTACTGTAAATGCTGCAGATGCCTGTGTTACAGAAACAAAACAACACCAGCAATAAAGGGTAATTTTAGCTGTATACTGTGCAGGAGGCACACAATACCCACTTTAACAGCGCTAGGTTCCCAAGCAAAAGGACACTGTCCCTGCCTATCTTACTCTTTCCCTGCACGCCAACACACTATACAAGGCCTCCGCGCTGGTGGCCTTATATAGTGTGGGGCCTGTACTAAACCCCCCTGAGCTATAATTGGCCACAGGCATCCTGCGAACGGTCCACAAAGTTCTGAATTCGCCGAACAGGCGAACGGCCCCTGTTTGAGTCGAACACCGAGCTCATCCCTAATCTTGACCTATCCAGTTTAGTTTGGATCTCTGTTCTCATTGCACTTTGCTTCTCTTCATTACATAAGCCCCCCTCTCTCCAGCACTATCTTCCCTCCAGCCATTTCCAATGACACCCTGCAAAGATTCTTTTATCTCAAGCGCCGAAAAGTTTGGGAAATCAGTCCGAGAAGTTTCCCAGCCACTGTGTTTGTTGTCTCTTCTCCTTGTCGAAAAAATGGAACAAAGAAGATGAAGTGTTTATGATTGTTTTTAATAAACGGTTTCAATTCTGGTACCTCCAGGTACAACATCTGTTACCATAATTCATTTATAAAAAAATAAATAAAAAATACAAAATACGAAAACATATAAATACAAAATATGTAGGAGTGTAAAACCATTGTAAATCATAATTGTCACAGGCACCGCTAACTAGAGGCAATGTGTAGGTGCATTGTATGGAAAACAAATCTGTTTTGTTCTTGCGACAAAAGAGGCATTTCGGATTTTTTGTCAGCTGGGAGACTTTAGAGGGTTCCGTCAAACTTAACTTTAACAGAGCTGATATGAAAGCCGCTCGAGCCGGTAATTAAACACATCTAGTCGTTGCGTCTGGTTTCTGATCACGGCAATTAGTATTTTACGCATGCAGCTTTTTCTGTAGGATGTTGGGTGATTGGTGCACTGTTAAATTTTAATTCAACACAAGAGCGGTTATAAAAAAAAAAAAGAAGGGTGCCTCCAGGTGACAAGTAAAATTAATCCATGAACTTGGTAATGTTGCCCAGGCAACGCGGAAACTGCGCTAAAGTTAGAAAGTTTGTTCAGTTCGCTCTTTACTCTGCATTTAATATCAGCCCTTGAAGTTACTTTAAATGAGTTTTTGATTGGGGGCTAAAATGCAAATGATGTTGCTCCACCCATGTGGGTGGGGTTGCAGTGGGTTGGCAGGCAGGTGTTGGTACCAGGGAACACACTTAATAAAGTTTAGTTGGAATTTAGATAGTAGCAGTGGTGGCTGGTGCTAAATGGGTTGGGGGGGCAAGCTAATGGCATGTAACCTCCCTGGAAGGAAACCAGCGAGTGCTGCAAGCAACCTAGCGCCCCCCGTGTGGGAGACGGACGGCAGACATGAAGGCGCCAATTGCCGCAAGCTACCTAGCCCCCCCTCAACTCTGCGGGAGATGGATGGCAGATGTGAATGCGACGATCGCTGCAAACACCCCCTCACTCGTTAGATGTATGAGAATGAGGTCCACCGTCCCCCCCCCGCAGGAGACTGACCTTAACTTAGGAGGCAGGGGAAAGGAAGAACAGGGGTTGTTGATTCTCCTCCCGGCTGAACAGGAAGTGTTTCCTGAGACCCGATTGGCCAGTGAGTCCTCAGACTGGGAAATCTTGCAAAGAAACTATAAAACAGTGTTTCTCAATTCCAGTCCTCATGGCCCACTAACAGGTCATGTTTTCAGGCTTTCCATTATTTTGCACAGGTGATTTGATCAGTTTCACTGCCTTAGTAATTACCCCAGCTGTTTCATCTGAGGGAAATCCTGAGAACATGACCTGTTAGTGGGCCATGAGGACTGGAATTGAGAAACACTGCTATAAAAACACACGAGGGCGCCTAGTGCATTACCACCAATATTTATTATAAAAACGTAAAGGACAAAAACATACTCACAAACGAAAATATGAAGAGACATAAACAGATTACGGCTAGGCTCAGCCCTTCGTTCTCTGGGCTGGCCGCTCAGCTGTTGGCTAATTGCCAGCTCCCATCTCTCTCCACAGTTACTCAGCTGTTGATGATATCCTGCTCGTCAGTCCTGCCTACTTAAGCCGTCCAGTCCAGAGGAGCTCTGCCATCACCTTGGTCGACATCACAGAAACGTTCTCCTGCGATTCTGTTCAAGGCTTGCTTTTCTGACATCCTTTCTTGCTCCAGATCCTGCTTGCTGTTCCACTACATTGATCCCTGACTTCTGGCTTGGCTGACTATCCATTCCCGTTACTGAACATTGGCTATGTTTTGACTATGTTCCTTCATTTTACTTTTATTATTAAACAAGTGTGATTTAACTGTACTTCTGTCTCGGCCTGATTTAATGGTTTCTGACAAAACAGCTCTGAGGAAGGGGCTATGTCCTCCTGAAACTTGGACAAAAGGGGAAGTTGCACTTGTTTGCAACTCCCCCCCCCCCCTTCTACTGCCACATTTGGCACTTTTTGGGAGGGTTTTGGCAGGAACCTGTAGCAATCTGAGCGGACGTTGCCCCCCCCCCCCCACAGCCTTCTGGGACACATCACAGGTTCCAGCAGACTGCAGGACCATTCACAAAGCTCAGTGCAGCCTGAAGCTGACTGTGAAGCCAGAAGGGTTCCCGTACTTGAGATACCGGTGCCTGGTCTGGAAGCCTATTATAGAATTTGGTTTGGGTGAGCACATCGCTGGATCCCAGGAAAGGTAAGTGTCCTTATATTAAAAGTCAGCAGCAACGGGATTTTTAGCTGCTGACTTGTACATTTTTTTGGGGGGGAGTCTGGAGCTCCTCTTTAACTGATGGTGCCCGGGCTGGATCCAGAAAGGCCGACTCTAGCCACCTATCAAAATAAAAAAATAAAAAATCGGGACATCTTTTGAAAAGCAGCCAAAGTTAGGATTTCCTTCCATTTTGGGTAGAAGACCTCTAGCTTTCTGTCAATGTCTCAAGAACAGGAAGTGATGAAGATTCCCACCTAACTGGGTCACCAACAGCCATCAAACCCAACAAACGTTCTTACTCTTTCTTTCTCTTCCAAAATCACTATTTAAACAATCACGGATTGATAAAATTGATTTAATATACCGTAAATACTATATCTCTATTCGTTGACAGACATGGATATAGCCTCTATAAATTGTTCTTTCAAACATGGCAAATTATGTCTAATAACATTAATTAAACAGGTCATATTTCATAAGCATTTAACATTTCCTTTTTACATCTAGACACTAATTTATGTTGCACTTTTACTTTGCATAGCTTCTTTTTTTCTTTTCTTATTTTTCCTGGAGCATAATTAAATCACCTGCAGAGTTTGGATATTTAATAACAATATGGCAAAACAGTACAAATTCCATAACACATTGAACAAAGCACCCTGTATAATTAATACCGAGCATCTCTCATTAAAAATAAGGCTCTTCACAGTCTCCCGGGCTATTTCGTACGTACAATGTGCAATGTTAATTTTCTCCTAACAGTTTTGGAGCTTGTGCTGATTTTATCACACAATAAGCATGTCTTCCTGGACTCCATAGTCACACCATGGATCCAGCACACTACGGTTCCAAGGAGGGGGTAGGTAGGTGTTGAGGGATTTTGAGTTAAGCTGCGAAAATTTAAAGGACCACGTGAAACTAAAACAACATTTTCCTTCTATAAAAGAGCTAATAATATGCACAAAAGTCCACGTAAGCTCTTTCTTTCCCCATCGGAATGTAACATGTAACCTATTAAAGTGGCACACTAAGAAATTTAAAATGTCTTTTCCTTGTTCAATATTTTTTTTCAAGTATACAAAGATAATCAAACATCAGCGAAAAGCTTCCTCAAAGAGATTGAAGATGCTATAAGACATTTTAGAGAGTATTGTAACAAGTATAACTGTAAAAGTGTCAGAAACCATGAAACAGACTGAGACAGAAATACAATCAAATCACACTTGTTTATTAATAAAAATAAAAGGTAAATAGAAAAAAGCGTAGTCAGGCATAGCCAGAGTCCAGTAGCCAGATCGGGTAGTCAGCCAGTCCAAAGTTCATTAACCAGATCGGGTAATCAGCCAGGCTAGAAGTCAGGGATCCAAGGAGAGCAACCGCAAGCAGGATAAGAAGCCAGGAGGGATGTCAGCAAGCCAGTCTTTGAAACAAACAGCAGGAGATGGTTCCCTGTGATGTGACCAACGCGAAGACAAAGGAAAAAGTGAGCTGGAAGGCTTTAAATAGGCAGGTCAGACGAGCATCTTCAGGAACAGCTGGTAACTGCGGAAAGAGAAGAGAGCTGGCAATTAGCCGACAGCTGAGCGGCCAGCCCAGAGGAGGAAGGGCTAAGCCAGCCCTGACAAAAAGAGGCTAATCAGCCTTGCAAAAAAACAACAGCATACTCCTAAACAAAAATAGGAAGAGGCATAAACAGCTCTGAGGAAGGGGGTAGGTTCCCCCGAAACGTGTCAGCTTACCAACATTGCCCAGAAGGGCAAGTTTGATTTGTTTGCATCTTTCCCCACATGGTAACTGCCATTAGCAAAATCTGTACCACTTAGCCTAAAATATGGGAACGCCACGTGTAATGGGATAAAACAAGCTACAGTGCCTTGAAAAAGTATTCATGCCACATTTTGTCATGTTACAACCAAAAAAGTAATTATATTTTATTGGGATTTTATGTGATAGACCAACACAAAGTGGCACATAATTTTGAAGTGGAAGGAAAATGATAAATGGTTTTGATTTTTTTTTTTTTTTTTACAAATATGTGAAAAGTGTGGAGTGCATTTGTATTCAGCCCCCTTTACTCTGACACCCCTAACTAAAATCTGGTGAAGCCAATTGCCTTTAGAAGTCACCTAATTAGTAAATAAAGTCCACCTGTGTGTAATTTAATTTCTGTATAAATGCATCTGTTCTGTAAAGCCCTCATAGGTATGTTAGAGAACCGTAGTGAACAAACAGCTTCATGAATACCAAGGAACACACCAGACAGGTCAGGGATAAAGTTGCTGAGAAGTAGACATGTGCATTCGTTTTCGTCCGAATGCATTTTCGTCAGAATTTCAGCTATTTTCGTTTTCGTTTTGACAAAGGATAACGAAAGCACAAAATCCGAAAAACGAAAGATCCGACATAAATAAATGCTTTATTTTCGTTTTCATTATTACAACAGTTCGATATAGAATAGGAGATTCGACATGACTCTGACAACAATCTGTCTATAGAACCTGTGGTCGAATGTGCCTAACCTTACCTCTATTAGTCCAAGATTATATAGAGAAAATATTCGACAGAGAAAAAAGATTTGACAGAGAGAAAAGATTCTGCAAGTTACTGTCCTAAAGTGTTTGGGGACCCGGGTCCTGCCCCAGGGGACATGTATCAATGCAAAAAAAAGTTTTAAAAATGGCCGTTTTTCGGGAGCAGTGATTTTAATAATGATTAAAGTGAAACAATAAAAGTGTAATATTCCTTTAAATTTCGTAGGGGGGGGTTGTCTATAGTATGCCTGTGAAGGGGCGCATGTTTCCCGTGCTTAGAATTGTCCCTGCACAAAGTGTCATTTATGCAGGAAAAAAAGTCCTTTGAAATCACTCGCAGCTATTATGAATTGTCGGCTCCGTAATACAGAGAACACTCATTGAAAGTCATTGATAAAAAAATAAAAAAATAAAAAAATAAAAAAGCGTGGGGGTCCCCCAAATTCAATTACCAGGCCCTTCAGGTCTGGTATGGATATTAAGGGGAACCCTGCCTCAAATTTAAGAAAAAATTTGACGTGGGGTTCCCCCTAAATATCCATAACCAGACCCTTCAGGTCTGGTATGGATATTAAGGGGAACCCGGCATCAAATTTTAAAAAAAATTGACGTGGGGTTCCCCCTAAAAATCCATACCAGACCCTTTATCCGAGCACGCAACCTGGCAGGCCGCAGGAAAAGAGGGGGGGACGAGAGAGCGGCCCCCCCTCCCTCCTGAACCGTACCAGGCCACATGCCCTCAACATTGGGAGGATGCTTTGGGGGTCTGTGACCCCTCAAAGCACCTTGTCCCCATGTTGATGAGGACAAGGGCCTCATCTCCACAACCCTGGCCGGTGGTTGTGGAGGTCTGCGGGCGGGGGGCTTATCAGAATCTGGAAGCCCCCTTTAACAGGGGGACCCCCAGATCCCGGCCCCCCCCCCTGTTTGAAATGGTAAGGGGGTACAAAAGTACCCCTACCATTTCACAAAGAAAGTGTAAAAAATGGTTAAATAAAACAAACACACTTTTGAAAAATTCCTTTATTAAAAATAAAAAAATAAAAAAAAGATTCCAGCGGCGGTAATCCACTCTTGCTATCCAGCGACGGACGGTCATCTCTCCAGCGATGTCTCATGTCATCCAGCGCAGCGAATCCTCCGTCCTTCTTCTGTCTCCGTGGAGGAGACACTGCAAGGATTCCGGCGGCTGACGTTTCTTAAATACGGAGGGCGGGGCCACCCGTCACCTGACCCCGCCCCCCTCTGACGCAAGGGGAAACCCGGGGTTCCCTGTGACGTAGGGGTGACCCGCACCCCTCTGATGTAACACAGGCAGGTTTTCGTTACATCAGAGGGGGGCGGGGTCACCCATACGTCACGGGGAACCCCGGGTTTCCCCTTGCGTCAGAGGGGGGCGGGGTCAGGTGACGGGTGGCCCCGCCCTCCGTATTTAAGAAACGTCAGCCGCCGGAATCCTTGCAGTGTCTCCGTGGAGGAGACAGAAGAAGGACGGAGGATCGCTGCGCTGGATGACATGAGACATCGCTGGAGAGATGATCGTCCGTCGCTGGATAGCAAGAGTGGATTACCGCCGCTGGAATCTTTTTTTTATTTTTTTATTTTTAATAAAGGAATTTTTCAAAAGTGTGTTTGTTTTATTTAACCATTTTTTACACTTTCTTTGTGAAATGGTAGGGGTACTTTTGTACCCCCTTACCATTTCAAACAGGGGGGGGCCGGGATCTGGGGGTCCCCTTGTTAAAGGGGGCTTCCAGATTCTGAGAAGCCCCCCGCCCGCAGACCTCCACAACCACCGGCCAGGGTTGTGGGGATGAGGCCCTTGTCCTCATCAACATGGGGACAAGGTGCTTTGAGGGGTCACGGACCCCCAAAGCATCCTCCCAATGTTGAGGGCATGTGGCCTGGTACGGTTCAGGAGGGAGGGGGGGCCGCTCTCTCGTCCCCCCCTCTTTTCCTGCGGCCTGCCAGGTTGCGTGCTCGGATAAAGGGTCTGGTATGGATTTTTAGGGGGAACCCCACGTCATTTTTTTTTTAAATTTGACGCGGGGTTCCCCTTAATATCCATACCAGACCTGAAGGGTCTGGTTATGGATATTTAGGGGGAACCCCACGTCAAATTTTTTCTTAAATTTGAGGCAGGGTTCCCCTTAATATCCATACCAGACCTGAAGGGCCTGGTGATTGAATTTGGGGGACCCCCACGCTTTTTTTTTTATTTATTTATTTATTTTTTTATCAATGACTTTCAATGAGTGTTCCCTGTATTACGGAGCCGACAATTCATAATAGCTGCGAGTGATTTTAAAGGACTTTTTTTCCTGCATAAATGACACTTTGTGCTGGGACAGTTCTAAGCACGGGAAACATGCGCCCCTTCACAGGCATACTATAGACAACCCCCCCCCCCCCTACGAAATTTAAAGGAATATTACACTTTTATTGTTTCACTTTAATCATTATTAAAATAACTGCTCCTAAAAAAACGGCCGTTTTTAAAACTTTTTTTTGCATTGATACATATCCCCTGGGGCAGGACCCGGGTCCCCAAACACTTTTTAGGACAGTAACTTGCAAATTAGCCTTTAAAATTAGCACTTTAGATTTTGAACGTTGGAGTCCCATAGACTTTAATAGGGGTTCTAAAGTATGCTATATAGTTAGCTCCGTCGAATCTTCTTTATACATTCGACAGACACCATAAGCCTTCCAAGACAGATTCGACCGTAATTCATGTGGATTTTCGGACGAATGCAATTTTTGAACGAAAAACGAAATAAATAAAAACGAATTTCGGGAGTAACTAAATAAATTAAGCTTTCGGACGAAAACGAAATTCCGAAACGAAATATTTTACTCTGCACATGTCTACTGAGAAGTTTAAAGCAGGGTTAGGTTATAAAAAAAAATATCCCAAGCTTTGAACAACTCACGGAGCTCTGTTCAATCCATCACCTGAAAAAGAGTATGGCATAACTGCAAACCTGCCAAGACATGGCCGTCCACCTAAACTGACAGGCCGGGCAAGGAGAGCATTCATCTGAGAAGAGCCAAGAGGTCCATGGTAACTCCGGAGGAGCTGCAGAGATCCACAGCTCAGGTGGGAGAATCTGTCCTCAGGACAACTATAAGCCCTTGTACACACGGTCGGAGAATCCGTCGGAATGTGTCCTATCAGACCGTGTTGTCGAAAAATCCAACTGTGTGTGGTATGCATCGGACTGTTTCCGTCGGAATATCCGTCGGACCCAATTTTCCAACTTGTTCGAAATGTTTTCCGACAAACTGGTCCGATCGGACATACTCCGATCATGTGTAGAGAATTTTGATCGGACAAAGTGCCACGCATGCTCAGATCTAATTCCTACACCAAAGCTATTGGCTACTAGCCTGAACGTAGTCCCGTTGTAACGAAATAACGTCATTACGTTCTGAACGATCGGATTTTCCGACAACTTGGTCCGACCGTGTGTATGCAACAGTTTCGGACACAATCCGTCAGACGAAATCCAACGGATTTGGTTGGCAGAATGTCCGACCGTGTGTACAAGGGTTTAGTCATGCTCTCCACAAATCTGGCCTTTATGGAAGAGTGACAAGAAGAAAGACATTGCTGAAAGAAAGCCATAAGAAGTCCTGTTTGCAGTTTGCGAGAAGCCATGTGAGGGACACAGCAAACATGTGGAAGAAGGTGATCTGGTCGGATGAAACCAAAATGGAATTTTTTGGCCTGAAAGCAAAACGCTATGTGTGGGGGAAAACTAACACTGCACATCACCCTGAACACACCATCCCCACTGTGAAAAAAGTGGTGGAAGCATTATTTTATGGGGATGCTTTTCTTTAGCAGGGACAGGGAAGCTGGTCAGAGTTGATGGGAAGATGGATGGAGTCAAATACAGGTCAATCTTAGAAGATAACCTGTAAGGCTGGATTCACACCTATGCAGTTTTAGTGCTTTTTGCATTTTGCAGATTTGCACTACAGTCCATTTAACATTGTTTCCTATGGAACATGTTCTGTAGTGCAAATCTGCAAAAAGCACAAAAAATGCATAGGTGTGAATCCAGCCTTAGAGTCTGCAAAAGACTTGAGACTGGGGTGGGGGTTCACCTTCCAGCAGGACAATGATCCTAAACATACAGCCAGAGCTACAATGGAATGGTTTAGATCAAAGCATATCCATGTGTTAGAATGGCCCAGTCAAAGTCCAGACCTAAATCCAATTGAGAATTTGTGGCAAGACTTGAAACTTGCTGTTCACAGATGCTCTCCATCCAAACTGATGGAGCCTGAGCTTTTTTGCGAAGAAGAATGGGCAAAAAGTTCACTCTCTAGATGTGCAAAGCCGGTAGAGACATCCCCAAAAAGACTTGCAGCTGTACTTGCAGGGAAAGGTGGTTCTACAAAATATTGACTCGGTGGGGCTGAATACAAACACGCCACATTTTTCACATATTTATGTGTAAAAATGTTGAAAACCATTTATCTATTTCCTTCCACTTTACAATTATGTGCCACTTTGTGTTGGTCTATCACATCAAATCTCAATAAAATACAGAGGAAGTGGGTAAGGGGTGATGAGAAAAGAGGAAGGGGAGATGGTCAGGGGGCTCTGAGATGGGGTATAGGGCCCTCATCTAGCTCAGACCAATGAATCAAAGTTGAAGTAGATGATCAAAATTCCATGGAGGGAAATGAGAATACCAGGGGGCCAAAACACGCCTAAATTTCAACATAGTTTCATGTAATTTAGCCATAAGCTTCACATTGACCACGATCCCTTGCATACGGGCTTTAATTTCAGTTATATGGATTGTATCTGATAACCATATCTTTGCCACCGGCTGCTTCATGGCTGTCAAGACATGAACCATTAAAGAATATTGTTTCTGAGTGATCTCTCTCAGGTTTAGGTTAAGAAGGGTTTCTTATGGTAGCATAGGTATTCATTTTTGCAAAAGAGTATAAAAAAGGTCATAGATTTTGAGTCCAGAAGACATGTACCACTGGGCACGACTAGTCGATATGAAAGTATGACACCCAGGTCTGGACAGCCGTGAAAGCAAAAGCAGGGGTTGAAAATTTATTTTTAAACTGTTAATACTCGCCACAGATTATATGGACCTTTTTCTTTTTCGTATGTGCTTTTTTCTTTTCTCTTTTGTCCTTCCAGTATTTGGTCTTTCAATCCTCCCCCCCCCCCCCCCCCAAAGATGTATGCCTGCTTTAACCAAAGAAATGTTGACTTGCTCTATGGTTTGTGCTCTTAATCCAAGCATTGCTCTTCCTGTAAGTCCCTAGGTGCCACGTATATGTGGAAGGGATAAAAGATTGGTTAAAGAGAACCTTGGATAGTAGACTTATGTAGTGATGAGTGAATTGCCCTGTTTACGGTGGACCAAGTCAAACCAAAGAGGGAGATATTCTCCAGAGCTTACTCTTCCCCTGGGTCTCCAAAGGGTGAGCTTCCATAAATACGTGGAAGGGTCACAACTATGGTTCAAGAGAACCTTGGGTGGTGAACTTTTGTAGCGATGAGCCAATTGTCTTGTTAAAAGTGGGATTAACTCTAAATCAGGCCAATCCAGAAAGGGAAATGTTCTCCAGAGATTAGTGATCCACTTGGGAAAATCAATCAACCCTTCTATTTACTTGTAAAGGGACCAATTGAAGCCTTTACTTATTCACTTTCTGGCCTCCCAACCCAGGATTCTTCCCAATCTAAGTCTCTGTGTGCTAACATAGGGGTCCCCAGGATCTAGAGAGCAGGGACCAATGGCCCCTGTGACTTTCTTCCCCACTATTGAAGCCCTAATGTGTAGCATAAGCCATTGTTTTCTACCAATCTTTTCCAATCTGTTCAATTTTTATTTTGCATTTAATTTTCATTTCATCATGGCAAGTTTTCATTTGAAGATTGATAACATAAAAAAACATTCCTGAAATAGAACAGCAATCGTATTAGAGGAGTGTGGGGGGTAACTTTTGATCTGAAGGGGAGTTTAGTATTTGCATATGCACTATATGAAAAAAAGTGTATAGACACCTCTCCAAATTATTGATTTCAGATGTTTGCAATGAAGGGTGCTGCTCATGCAATTTTAGACAATTGTGTTCTTCCAACCTTGTGGTAACAGTTTGGTGAAGGCCCTCTTCTGTACTGAATGTCCAACAAGCCCATTAGAAAAGATGGTCAAGTATCCACAAGCCATCTAGCGAGCATGCATCAAGTTTTCCATTGCAGTTAAAAGTAAGAAGATTTAATAAAGGAAATTCTATCTGCGCTTCACATTCACACGGCATTGTTTTAATCTTGTCACTTGACAAAACTGCCTTGTCACTTTGTGCTGACTGACTGCTGTTTAACAGGGCATAATTTACAAACTGCAATTTGAAACCTTCAAAATAGACACAAAGAGACAACAATTTATTCTAAAATAAATAAAAAAATGGTGAAATGCTCTAGATTTTTCTTAGCCAAAGCAAAGCTTGCAATAATGCCTAATTTTTTTTATTCTCTTGTTCTACAGCTGGGTCAACAACTTCGGACATGAAGGCCTTGGTGTCCTTTTGGATATTCTGGAGAGACTTCTGGACAAAAGACAGTAAGGAACATATCTATTTTAAACACACTAGAGGATTTAAATAAAGACCTAGTTGATGTCATTTGATCTTGGATGGGGTGTGTTTGATGCTTCTCTCAGTGTTCCCTCTCCAGCACTCTCGGTGAGGTCACCCCCACCTGAGGCACATCTATGATACGTTTGGCCGGGCTACTTTTGCGGCTTTCTGAAGTGAGCACTCCATATAGTCCTATGGTTGACCACTAGGGGTTATATACAGTATTTCTGTCTCTTGGACCCCTAGAGATTTAGATGGGAGTCATATCTACTTTTGATATAACAGCGAAAGACTGCTTTCTAAAAGATCTCAGAGCAGGGGCGGACTGACCATTCGGGCACTCGGGCACTGCCCGAGGGCTCCATCCCACTAAGGGGCCCCATCAGGGTTGCCAGCCTCAATAAAACCAGGGACAGAATGTAAAAATCTGTGTTTTTAAAAAAAATCCCAAGATTATAGCTGCCCCGCCTCTCCAGTACCTTTTCAGTGTGTGTGTGTGTATTCTATGTGTGTATATTGTGTGTCTGTGTGTGTATACTGTATGTGTGTGTATACTGTGTGGCCCTATAATCTATTGCCTGGGGGCACCATAATCTCCTATTGCCCGGGGGCCCCATAATCTTCTCCTGTTGCCCAGGGGCCCCATAATCTTCTGCTGTTGCCTGGGGCCTCCATAATCTTCTCCTGTTGCCCGGGGGTCCCATCAGATGTCAGTCCACCCCTGTCTCAGAGCATGTTCACAGAACATTGGCTACACTGCACATTTCAAAAAAGCATTAAACGAGTCATGGTCTACTTAAAGTATTTACAGTACTTGAATTAAAGAAATTAAAGTGTATCATAAGCTAAAATATTCTTCTTTTCTTTTTCTTTTTCTTTTTTTGGCTAGAGTAGGTAAGGGTTATCAACTCTTTTTTTTGCAGTCTGTGTCTCTGCTAGGGTTATCAACCCTATTAGTCCCAGTGACCATTGTCACTGGACTGAAAATCACAACTATGGGAAACGTATCCATAGTAGTTGTGGTGACACCTGTCTGACGACTTTTTTCACTTATGAGAGATTTCCTCTCAATTTCTTATGTGTATACAACACAGGAATTGAAGGGAAATCCCTGCAAAGGAATACAGAAAACAAAAGAAAACCTGAAAGTTTTTTTTCTAAAAATGTTGTGGCTTTAGATACTGTGGTATTGGGGAGATTATGCTCATGTGGTTGGTGCTTTTCCAATGAGTTCCTCCAGTACAAACTGTATTTTAGGATGTGGTAGCCCACTTTCATTATACAGAATGGAAAGTTCACAAAACATCACTTGTCTATGCAGGGGTTCTTCTACATCAACATGAACCACTTGGCTCCCTTGCAAGCAGCATTACTGCTCTCCTTACTAGTCCTTCTGACTGTATTGTCCTGCTCTTCCAATTCACTGGGCTCATTTAGTGTTTAGTCGCAGAACTATGCGGCACGACCCACTCCTGGCTTCTGGATAGGGGTTCTCTATACAACCCGATAGTAGTACACCTAACTCCTGGAACAAGACCACCTGGCTGATGGCCGGGGCACCTCTGACCCTTGGTTGAGACCTTTTGTCTCCCGACTCCTGGCTAGGGCTCTTCTGATCCCTAGGGGAGACCTGGGGAGACCTTCTGTCTCCAATATGGCAGCTGTTTTCAAATTAGGGGCTATCCTCAGGCTTGAGTATATAACGACCCTGCACACCCGTACACAGGCTGCAGGCACCTGGTAAAATCCAGACACGGGATTGAAGGTTCTGTCTCACCCAATACACTTTGGAACCTTCAAATTCCAGGATCCAATCCAGGACTACAGAATCCAAAGAAAGCGAAAAACAAAAACACAGCTATCTCCACTCAAAAATGATAGGTGGGGCAGGGTTAGGCAACCTCGGCACTCCAGCTGTGGTGAAACTACAAATCCCCATCATGCCTCTGCCTCCAGGAGTCATGCCTGTGATTGTCAGGGTCTTGCAATGTCTACTGGAACTTGTAGTTTCACCACAGCTGGAGGGCCGAGGTTGCCTACCCCTGGTCTAGAACCTCACATTAACCCTTAATGGGAGTCCTGTGTAATTTTCTCCTACGTTTTCACAGAGGCAGGGCCCTCACACTCTCATAGTACACAATGGCAATACTGTATTATTGACTAAGGTGTATTATATTCATTTAGTGTGACTCAAATTATGAACATCCCAAAGCATTCAACCATATCAGCTTGGAGGAAGAACTAAAAAAAAATTGCCTTTAGCAATTCCTTATATACAGCTATTTCCCTGATTAGATGAGGTGGAGAGTGTGACATTTCCTCCTCCTTGTCTCTCCACCTTGAGCAATCAGAGAATATTTTGCATTCATTGAGAAAATGCAACGTGATCTCTGAATGGTGCCCGTGCCAAGCTAGTGACCTCCAGTGTTCACAATGCAGCAGGGAAGCCGCTTGCCACAGGAGAGATCACTGGAGTAGTAGTGTCTGCTATGGTAATTTCCAGCTTCTAGAGGAATCCCACAGGTATGGAATATACATAGTTACATTGATCCAAGCTGTAAAACATCCATACCTGGAATTTATTAACTTTGTAGATATAGTTTAGATATTCTTTCATTTTTTCCTCTGACTTACAACATGATTGAGTACAAGTTCTCAACAAATCAAATAATGCAGATAAAGTAAATAGGTTATGAAGAAAAAATAAATAATCCATCAGGGATCAGAAAAATTATTGCAACGCGCAGTATATTTTGCGAACCATTGACTCATCAATCATGTTAATAATTTTCCTTTTAAAATATAGATACCTAAAGCAACCAATCAGATGTGATTTCAAATATGATTGGGCAGATTCATTTCTATTTGCTTTGCTGAATATGATAATAGTTTTTTTTTCTTCTCAAGGCAGGAAAGTATTGACAAGAAAAATCAGCATAAGCTCATCCAATGCCTAAAAGCATTCATGAACAATAAGGTAGGTGAGAAGGCCTCCGAGGAACTTTAACAAACAAATATTTTAAATTGTCTTCTCATATTAATGCGTAGAACTGTTTTTCATCCATTAAAAGTCATAAGACCCGCCTTGTCAGTTTTTTATTCTTTATCTGCATAAAGAGCACACCATTTTTACTTTTTTTTGCTGTTGTAAATAGTCACCAGTGACTAAAGGCATTCATAGATAATAAGGTAGACGAGAAGGCCCCCGAGGAACTTTCCGAAACAAAAATCTTAAATTGTCTGTCTATATTATTATGTAGAGCTGCTTTGCATCCATAAAAAATCCCAATATTTCCTCTCAATTTTTTATTCTTTCCCTGCATCAAAAGTATGTGTATATATATATATATATATATATATATATATATAACTATAGATATCTCTATATATATATATATATATATACTTTTTTGACTTCTGCTGTTGTAAACAATCCCCCTTAATTACCGAATGTTTCGGGGGTTTTTTTGTGAAGAAAAAAGGGAAATTAAGGGGCTATCCATTATGGTCCCAGAGACTCCATGTTCAGAGCAGTGTCTTCTCTAGGACCAACTATGGACCCACCAATTTTTTTGACCTGCTTCTACCCATGAAATCTCCTAAGCCCTTGTACACACGGTCAGAGATTCCGACAACCAAATCCGGCGGATTTCGTCCGTCGGATCTTGTCCGAAACTGTTGCATACACACGGTCGGACGAAGTTGTCGAAAAATCAGATCTTTCAGAACGTGATGACGTAATTTCGTTACGATGGGACTAAGTTCAGGCTAGTAGCCAATAGCTTTGATGTAGGAATTTGATGTGGCACTTTGATCGGAATTCTCTACACATGATCGTAGTATGTCCTATCGGAGCAGTTTGTCGGAAAATATTTCCAGCAAATTGGAAAATTTGGTCCGACGTATATATTCCGACTGAAACAGTCCGATGCAGACCACACACAGTCGGATTATCCGACAACATGGTCCGATAGGACACATTCTGACGGATTCTCCGACCTTGTGTACAAGGGCTAAGACTCCTTGTCAGTTTTTTATTCTTCGCCTACATCAAGAGTACTTTTTTTTTTTTTATGTTTTTGCTGTTGTAACTAGTCACCAATGGCTAAAACCATTCTTGAACAATAAGGTAGGTCCCCAAGGAACTTTCCCAAACCAATATTTCAAATTGTCTTCTTACATTAATGCATAGGACAGTTTTGCATTCATGAAAAGTCTTAAGACTCTGTCTATTCCTCTACATTAAGAGTCTGTTTTGTTTTTCTTTCTTTTTTTTTTTTTGCTGTTGTAAACAGATCTTTTAATTACTAGAATCTTTCTTTTTTTTTTGTGTAAAAAATAGGAAATTAAGGGTATGTCCGTTAATGTCCCAGGGAATCCATGTTCATAGCAGTGTCATCACTAGGACCGACTATGGACCCACCAAATTTGTTTGAACTTCTTTCCTTGTCAGTTTTTTGGTTTTCCTTCTGCATCAACAGTCTATAATTGTTACTTTTTTTTGCTGTTGTAAACAGTTCTACTAGAATGTTCAATTATGTCTACAAAATAGGAAATGAAGGGTATGTCAGTTATGGTCTCAGGGAATGCATGTTCACAACAGTGTTATCAATAGGACCAGCTATAGACCAACCAACTTGTTAAACTGCTTATTATCCATGAAAAGTCTTAAGACTCCTTGACATTATCATTCTTTCTCTGCGTCAAGAGTACATACTTGTTACTGTTTTAGCTGTTGTAAACAGCCCTTTTAATTTCTAAAATAGAATAGAGTACGTCAGTTATGGTCCTAGGGAATCCATGTTCAGAGCAGTGTCATCACTAGGACCAACTATAGACCCACAAAATTTTTTGACCTGCTTTCCACCCATGACATGTCTTAAGACTCCTTGTCAGTATTTGTATTCCTCCTCTACATCAAGAGTACTTCATGTTTACTTAGTTGTTGTAACTAGTTACCAATGCCTAAAATCATTCATGAAAAATAGGGTAGGTGAAAAGCCCCCCCAACAAACTTCCCCAAACAAACATTTCAGATCATCTTCTCATATTAATATATAGAGCTGCTTTGCATTCCGGCAAAGTCTTATGAATCCCTGTACATTTATTCTTCTTCTTCTGCTTTAAGTGTCTATCATTTTTACTTGTTTTGCTGCTGTAAATCATCCTTTTAATTACTAGAATGCTCCTTTTTGTGACAAAATAGGAAAATAAGGGTAAGTCATGTCAGTTATGGCCCAAGGGAATCCATGATCAGAGCAGTGTCATCACTAGGACCAACCATGGACCCACCAACTTGTTGAACTTTTTTCCATCGATGTAAAGACTCCTTGACAGTTGTTTGTTTTCCCTTTGCATCAAGAGTCTATCGTTCTTACTTTTTTGTGGTTGTAAACAGTAATTACTAGTAATTACTAGAATGTTCCTTTATGTGTACAAAATAGGAAAAAAAGAGGTGTGCCAGTAAAGCCCCATACACACTATCAGATTTTCTGTTGATTTATCCTTCAGATTTAACAAAACCATATAATATGAGTTCAAACCTTAGGAGTTTCAATTTGTATGCAAGAAGCCAGGCCCTTGCACTACATGGTTTTGGTAAATCTGAAGACAAAAATCAGCAGAAAATCAATCTGATAGTGTGTATGGGGCTTTATTTAAATTATTTAGATGTTCAACAAGTCCCATATTTTCTACTTTTTTAGTTAGACTGATTTGTCACACCTTTCTTCCAATTGGAGTACTTTGTCAGATTTATCTTTAGTAAGTAATACAGAAACACTAACAGCTCAAAAAAAAAAAAAAGCTAATGAGATACTTTCTTCAACAGTATGGCTTGCAAAGGATTCTGGGAGAAGAGCGAAGTTTGCTCCTGTTGGCCAGAGCAATTGATCCCAAACAAGCCAACATGATGACTGAAATCCTGAAGATCTTATCAGCCATCTGCATTGTCGGAGAGGACAATATGTAAGTTTTGTTGGGTAATGTGGAAGAGGTGTTTTCATAATGGATTTTCTGCATAAATATATAAAGGAACTTTAGCTAAAGCATTTTTAATAGCTTTAAGTAGAGTAGGGTAGAGAAAAAACCTCTGCCAGCCTTTATTGCTGTCTTTGTCCCCATGGGAGAAGTGTTCACTAATTGTCTGTCCCACAAAAGGAAACGAGAGGAAATCTCCTAAAATTTAGGATAAATCTTTCCATTGACAGCTGTCTTTGTAACAGTTGTCCCCATCGGGAAATATCACCTCTACTCCTCTTCCATTGACAACTCTAAGCCCTTGTACACACGGTCGGAGATTCCGACAACCAAATCCGTTGGATTTTGTCCGTCGGATTTTGTCCGAAACTGTTGCATACACACGGCCGGACGAAGTTGTCGGAAAATCCGATCTTTCAGAACGTGATGACGTTATTTCGTTACGACGGGACTACGTTCAGGCTAGTAGTCAATAGCTTTGATGTAGGAATTTGATCTGAGCATGCGTGGCACTTTGTCCGATCGGAATTCTCTACACATGATCGGAGTATGTCCGATCGGAGCATTTTGTCGGAAAATATTTCCGGCAAGTTGGCAAATTTGGTCCGACGGATATTCCGACGGAAACAGTCCGATGCAGACCACACACAGTCGGAATATCCGACAAAATGCGCCGATCGGACACATTCCGTCAGAATCTCCGATCGTGTGTACAAGGGCTTACAGTTGTCCCCATTGGGAAATACCACCTCTACTCCTCTTCCATTGACAACTCTAAGGGCCATTTCAAATTGGTGGCACCTTCAAACTGGTGACCCCTCACCTAAATGCCAGCATTGCAGCTGGTCATACATGCTACCGCCATGAAATTTAACTTGTCTTGCAAAGATTGAAAAGTGGCACCGCCTGACAAGCTCGCTCATTGATGTCACTTTAACCACTCCCAAAATTTCCCTTTCAGTGTTGGACAAATGCAAGCAATGGATTGCGTGTTGGGTCCTTACATACTGTATCTTGAGTATTGTGAGGACAGTTATCCTTACTAGAACTGAGAGTTCCACCTTACTCAATGACAGAGGTTGACTGTTTCATAATATCTACTGGCTGGCTGAGAGGAACATGTTCATTATGACCTTGTGAGATGGGCAAAGACCCCAATTACTACTGTGTGATTCAGCCAATTAGTGCCAAAACTAAACTGAAATGTTCGCTTTGGCTGAAATAGTCCTTTAAATTAACTGTCCTCTATTAAAATTGTAATTACTATTGTGAAAAAAAGCCATACTGTCTTTTTTTTTTTTCTTAATTAGCTTGGACAAACTCCTTGAGGCGATAAGCACCGCAGCAGAAATCAACAACCGAGAAAGGTTCGCTCCGATCGTGGAAGGCCTAGAGAATGACGAAGCCCTTCAACTACAGGTAAGTCTTTCCAGTAGCTCTGGTTTCCAGAGTAACCTAATGAAATGAAGTCATTATTCACTTCTTCAGCTCCGAGAGAATCTGATCGTTAAACACTGTTCATGGTTCGTATGATTCTAAGCCAGAGAATTCTCTGTTCTGGGACTACCGGTTCTTCCGTATTCAATGCGGAACTTCTCCCACGTTCAGGGAATCCTAAGGTCTTGGGTTATCTAGCTACAGAATAAAACTATGTGAATTCATGTTTTGATAATTGGTTCTTCAACAAGCAAAGACAGCCAATCTATGAATGTGGATCAGTGAAAAAATAATTATTGCAGAGAAATTAGGAACTGGAGATTCCTTTGAATTTACCCTTATCTCCATAAAGTGGTCATTCCATGGCAAAAACTAAAGATCCTATTCTTTTACAGCCACCTGCTCCCCAACACAAACGGCATAGAAATGCAAAATAAAAAAATAAAAAACATTTGCATTAAAAAATAAACTTGATCCCTGTCTTCCAACTCTTCCAGGAGGCACCGTGACATCAGCACACCTTTCAGCAGGTGCTTAAAGTGGTTGTAAACCCTCCCCCACAACTCTGTCCCATGTAAATCAGCATACAAAACCCTAATTAACACTGCTTGTAGATCTCTCCTTACTTGCTAAGTATTGTTGTAATCCTTGTTGTTCTGTAGAAAGAAGTCATTGAGCATGCCCAGATCTCCCTTGATTTAAGGCACACTCTGTATGCCTTATCTATCTGTTATCAGGACTTCCTCCGGCACAAAACTGAACTCTGCTAATCACTCAGAGCTTCCCCCTACACACCATGTGACCATGTGACCTCACATACAGTCTAAATTTGGCCATTACTGCTGTCTTATCAGCTGAAGCTGATTAGTCTGACAAAGGCGAACTTTAGACATGGGCACTAGTAAATACTATGAAATAAACAAGTAAGCTATGAACAGGGAAGCAGGGTTGCCATAGAAATGTTGGATTGAGAAGGAGGCTTGGTTAACAGTACAGGAAGTGCTCAATGTAAGGGCGGAAATACACTCCACTGTGGACTCTGAAAACAATACTTAAGATGGTGCTGCCTAACCCCTGGAAATAAATTTTTTAAAGTTTCTTTAAACAGTAAGTAATATGCAATTTGGGCTGGATTACAGTGGCTATAGTCTGATAATGACTTATTATAATGGACTAAATGAAAAGAAGCATCAGAGTGGGAGAGTTTACTTCCTCTTTAAACCCATTACAAGAGTGCATTCTTGTGGGATTTTGAGCTCACTGGAAGGCATGGTGATGTCATCCATGCCTCTCAGAAGTGCCAGAGACTGGGGCCAAGATAAGAATTTTTTGTGGCTGAACATTTTTCCAATTGGTTTTTAAAAGACATTTGGATTGGGGTGGGGCAGGGGCCTGGCAAAGAAGAGTACTTTTTCTTTTGCCATTGGAGGTCCTTTTTTGAAGAGGAAACAGATGCAAATGAATGCAGATTATTAAATATTTTTTTTTAATGCAAGCATTGCAATAGCTAAATGTAACTTGCTATCGGCTTCCTGTAGTACCTGTACAGCAGCAAAGGCTGAGAAGGGAGGGGCAGAGCTAGAACCCAATTTGGTGAGCCGCATGCACATGTGCTGAGGAACATGCTAATAGAAAAGAGAGACAACAGAGTGAGCAGAAGGATGGTCTCCTTATGCTCCTACCCTGTCTAGTCAGCAGACTGGGGGTGGAGAGATGACCCCAGTTGCTTTAATGTAACAGAGGAAGCGGTGTCATCCCCTGGCTGTGCCATCGGATGTGTAAATCTCAGGACTGGATGCACATATCTACAAATCTTATTGCAGGTAGAACAGCTCCCATATATGTATGATATTTTATCAATGCATTTAGCAGTTTGACTGGCACTGAGCTTAAAAGTGAATTACAAGAACGCCAACTGTCATATGGCTCATAGTGAAGACTTCAGGGTTCGTACAACTGCGATGTTGCAAGCTCCTGCAAAATAATTGGCTGAATATATTTCCAGCTCACCAAATTGTTGTCTCTGCTATCTATTATGGCTTAGTGGAGAGTATTTGACAGGTTGTCAATACGTTGAACTGCCAAAGTTACTTCTAGGAACAATTTTAACAGTACAGTTGATCTTGTGTGGCTGGATGTTCTCGCCTTTCCTCTTCTAACTCCTAGTGTGAGAGCCCTCCTGGAGAATTCTTGCTGATCTGTGGTATACTTTTTACATTTTATTTCTAAACTCTGTAATATTGAAAGAGAACTAGTCACTGCGGGGATTCTACAAGAATCTCAAAATCCAATTTTCTGGTATTAAAGTTCACTTTTAGACCATGCTTCATGATACACCTCTATTTGGTTTGTAATATAAAGTATGGCTGTATTCCCTAGCCTCAAATCACCCCTCTGCCTCCCTATACTTACCTGAATCACAGCGAGCTGGACTCTGAAGAGTGCAGCAATGATCCCTCTTTCTCTTGTGGTCTTGCCGCACTTCCTTGAGCCTCATGACGGCAGGTTCATACCTCGGTAAGGACCTCAGGCTGGAAATAGGCATTAGAGGAGACTCTGCATTGTACCCCAATGCACTGAGTGTAATGCCCTTTATGCTTCAATGCAAAAAAATTAGTAAATGCATTTTGATCTTGAGGTCAATGTTTGCTTTGGATAAGGTGGGTTTTGAATGGTTTAAAGTAGCCCTCTTTTTTATCTATCACTAGTGTGCTACTATTGTGAGTGCAGGCAAATTTATGTCATGGCTCATATTTAACTTTTGAGTCTTGAATCTGGGTCAAGAGTCTATTACAAGTTAGGCTGGATAACTCATAGAGCCAGGTTTCTGGTGCCTCCCCTGGGTTCTGTGAGTTTGGAGAAGCTTCTAGAAGCTGGAGGGCAGAAACCAGGTGGGTTGATCTGCATATTTATAGGAGCTCAGCCAATCTCTGCAGTGGGCCTGGCATGGTGTCTGATCCAGCCCTTAAATATGGATGAGTTCTGCTGATAGGGGAGTCGGGTGGAAGATGGAGATCGAGTGCTGAGGAGACTGTTGGTGACCCTTGAGAGGAGCCCCTGCTGGGGGGGGGGGATTGTCCTCAGGATGAAGCTTGGGCTGACTTGGGAAGATCTAGACAGGATCCTGACAGGAGAATAGTTTGAATGGAATCTTTCCTTAGTGGCAGTGGGAGCAAGGAGCGAGGTGTGAGTACATCAGCATGGACAGGAACTTACAAGGGGAGAGACTGCCACATGTAGCAGGTCTCTCTGGAAGACAGAGTTGTGCCTAAATGTTTCCTTTACCTAGCCCTGGGAGGTGTTCAAAGCAGTTGGGCGGGCTGGTGAAGAGGCAGCTGGGCGGGCTGGTGAAGAGGCAGCTGGGTGGGCTGGTGAAGAGACGGATGGGTGGGCTGGTGAAGAGACAGCTGGGTGGGCTGGTGAAGAGACAGCTGGGTGGGCTGGTGAAGAGACAGCTGGGTGGGCTGGTGAAGAGACAGCTGGGTGGGCTGGTGAAGAGACAGCTGGGTGGGCTGGTGAAGAGACAGCTGGGTGGGCTGGTGAAGAGGCAGCTGGGCGGGCTGGTGAAGAGGCAGCTGGGTGGGCTGGTGAAGAGGCAGCTGAGCGGGCTGGTGAAGAGGCAGCCGGAAGGGCTGTTGAAGAGGCAGCCGGATGGGCTAGTGAAGTGGCAACCGGGTAGAATTGTGAAGAAGCAGCTAGTTGGGCTAGTATTTTCTGCAGTCAGTAGAACTGGGACAAGTGTCTACAGGGGAGTTGGAGATACTCCAGAATGTAGTCTACAACACTTTGTGCTACTTTCTAAAGGTCTGAGCGTTCCTAGTCCTTAAGGGGCTTTTGCATCTTTTCAATCAGATACTGTCAGTTTGAGGAAGAAGACAAATATAAAGTTGTGCATAAGGATGAAGTTGTCCCTGTTTTGTTACAAGCTAAGCTGTGCATCCCATAATTTCTATACCCCATCCAAGTTATTACCCCTAATAAAACAATGAAAACCAAGCTCAAAGACTTGTTGCCTGGTTGTGCAGGAGTGGGGAACCCAGTCACCTGCAACCCCTGTGGGGATAGTGCTACATTTATATATATTCAAGTCTTATTTTTCAGCTTGAGAGTAAGGCTCCTTGCACGCAAGGCCATCAGTGCATCCCTCCTGGCGTTTTAGTGCACCTGGAAGGGACAGGTGCAGCACCAACCTGTCTAAGTCTATGGCAGGATGCGGCTGGACTGGGCTAAGTGCTATACTGAGTGGTACCGGTGTTTAGGGCCCTATATGTTCAGGACCAAAGCTCTTGGGCACATTAAACCACTGGAAGGGACGGCCACTTGTGTAGAGGACTTTAGGGATCAGAAGTCAACTCTATTGTACACAAAGGCAATGCTAAATTGGCAGCAAAACAAATTATGAGACCAAAATGTTACATGAATTCAGCATGATTCATAAATCCTCCCCTCGACTGATCTAAAATGCCCCTTCGATACAATAAAACTGGCCCCTGACCTCTTTCTAATTGTGCGTTTGTTGGCTAAAAATCGGTCACATCTTCAATGGTAAATCTGTTGTGCAAATTTGTTGCAGTTGATTGCACCAGAATTCAAGGAGCAGGGGCTATAACAAAAAGAAAAATGGTTTTACATCCCAAATGGAGGCAGCCTATTTTGCCTTTCATTGTGTTGCTAACTTCCTAGATAAATGCCCCTCCATTGTCTTCCAGCTCCTAAAAGTCAATAGCCGTATTAAAGCCCAATTTCAGTTTTTAACACCCTTCTTGCTCCTTAGTTCATCCCTCCCCTGAAGGTCCACCCCTCTCAACACACCACACCCACACCAATTTTCTGACATTTTCTGTAAGCATAACCCTTGTTTCAGTAGTTTTTGGTAAGGACACATGACGTCCCATGGTTTATACCTTCTGCAGTGGTGGGTGGTCGGAAATGCTGCAGAGCGCGATGTCATGTACAGGCCTGAGTACAGTTCTTTGCAGCATTCCCCTGTAAGCTCAGGACTGCTTGATATCATGACCATAGGAGGCTGGCCCTTGCTGTTCAGGGCTTACAGGAAGTGTGTAGGGAGGATGTTAGTGAATTTCCTGTTTTGGTCACCTGTGAGTGAGTCACAGGGTGGGAGGAATTCGGAAGGAGAGTGCAAGGAGATAGGAGTTGAGTTCCAAATTTGGCCCCTTGGAACTTGGTGGGGCCCTTCATGCAAGGATGTAACCTCCCAGTAACTGGTATTCCCAGGCTGGGAAATACCTGGAGAGGTCCTGACACCCTGAGTGGCATTCAAGTGGGGGACCAGACTAGGAGCAGACCCGACTGGGAAAAAATGCAAATTGCAGTAAACCAACAAGGAGAAGCTAAGTATGGAACCTACAATGCCTTGATCTGATATGTAACCTGATGGCAGTTTCTAGAATTGGATGCCCTGAATCTGCAAGCGCTATAACTGTGTACCCCTGAAGTTGTCCTCTTTGAAATTGGAAAGTAATTTTTTTTGCAAATGCATTGGACTTGCCTCCATTATTTCTTGTGGCCTATCTGAGAAATGGTTAACAAGTTCTACCTGAAGGCTGCAGGGCAGAGTGTGAGGCATATCCTGGTAGAGGTACATGTAATGGCTCCTACAAGAGTGGGGACACATACTAATGTGAGAAAGAGGCAGTGAGGCCTGTTAGTGGTGTCCTTGTATGGACTGTATTGCCCAAGTTGGGAGGCCCTACCTACAGGTGCACAAAGGTTAAATGCTGTGAACTGGTAAAGTCAGGATATCCGTGAGAAACAAGTAGATAAATTGGAGGATGATGAATAAATGAATAAAACTTGCTTCCATATAAACCATGGAGCAACATTTATTATGTGGCCATTGATAAAGCACAAAGTCTAGATAAAAACACAGTCATGTGTGAATGACACAGTCTAATTTAAAAAGGTAAAAGCCCAAGTCTCCTCCAGCTTCAAACACTAAATGGAGGGCCGAGCACTTGTGATGGAAACAGGTTCAAGATTCACATATCAGGCACATGAAGGCTTGCTGGAACCAGCTGTTGGTGACCTGCTGTGAAGGCACACTTCAGTGTGGTGTGTAGTAAGGCTGGAGCCCACCAGGAAGATGTCTGCTCACAGGATGGAGTCAATAATGTGGCGGTGCCAAGGGAGATCCAATGCAATACTCTCAATGCACACGTACCTGCACAAACGGCTGTAGCTTATATTGGATGCTGAAATGACCAACGGCTGGAACCAACTGCAAACATGAGAAGGAAGTGTCACCAGCACACCAGGATCTCCAAAATTGGGTCCAAATTTGCAATCGCATTGTATCAAAATAATAAATACAAGTGACTTTTCGGAGCCATGCAAGACCCCTTCATCAGGCATGTGACTTCAGTGTGGTGTCTAGTAAGGCTGGAGCCCACCAAGAAGGTGGCTGCTCACAGGATGGAGTCAATAATGTGGCTGGCCAAGGGAGATGACACAGCCACTCCGGTGGCTTTTGTCAGAGGAAGAGGAGGGACCAGGGGGGCTCTCAATCCATACAGATAACATGCTTTAAAGCTCCTGGCTTTTTTTGTGAAATCTTGGTGGATTGCTTGCGGCACGGAACTTGGTCGATAGGAAGCATGTTACTACCACATATAACTGCTATCCCTTTCTATGGTTGAGCACCTCGGGTGTGTTTGTTGCATTCCTACATACAGGTGGGTTAAATATCATTGGGTTTCATGCAACTTGGAAGAAGGCAGGCAATGGGCCACCAAAGATGATGCATGGGGCAACTTTGGATTAATGAGTGGATGGGTATTGATTGCCCAATTTGTTTTATAAACACTCTAGTTTAATTAAATAAAATGAACGGCTGAATGTGGACTTTAAATGGTTCCACACAACTTCAGGGCTCATTCATTTGATGCGATTATGGGAATGCAAGCCTTGAAGGACAGCATGAGTTCGGACAGTTGACAAGGCAGCAACTAGGTGTACAAGTTTCCTATGACTTCCTCCCAATCACTGTCTATCCACACCCAATCTATATCACGTGTACTGGTATTCTTCTGTACATCACTTGACCCATGCCCTTCTTTGCAGACATTTTGGAATAGAAGTAACTTACTTACAGGGCCCCGATCACAAGAAGTATGAATGTTATTCGCTTCCTAACTGCTGTATGTCTCTTTTATCCACAATTAAGAATTTAGCATAACTGCGTTCAGCTAGAAACGTGTGTTGTTAACATGGCTGGTGGTTGGTGTTGCTGGAATTACAAAAAATGGCCACCTTTGCCGTGGGACATTAACCGCCGATAATGGCGCTTTCCTGCGGATTATTGTCTTTGCGTTCCGTCACTTACTGCTTGTTATGTTTAATAGCGCTTGTGCCGAACAGAAAATATTTGAAATGGCACACAATCCCCCTTCCGCAAGTAATCCAGTGCCATTTAACCATTAAAGTGCTCAAGCGAGACTCTAGGCTCAGCTACTGGCTGCCGTAGGCCGGATTTTCTGGAGATTCTTAGCAGCCTTGAATTATTAGATGATAAAGGCCTTTGCCAAGTGTGGAGATACAGGGCCATAGACATTAAGATGAGCCAATCTGTAGGGTGTATGATGTATAAAATGGGTTTCCAGTTACATGGGAAATTACTCCAAGTGCAACATTCGGCCTCCCAATAATGAAGGTGATATATGGTTTGCCGATGTCCAATCCCCCCGAGCCACTTCGATCTACCTAGAATCATGAACTGATCCGATCACCAGAAACGTGACCAATGTTCAAGTGGACCAGTTACAAACCTGTGTAGAAAACTTCAAACGTGTTCACGCCAGATGAGCTTGGAAGCTACCACACAAAATGTGCTTTGCCCTTCACTTCACCTGCTGCTTGAATGGAAAGATCAAGATCAATGTGCCTAAAATGGCTTGCAGGACTTAACCCAACATCAACTGTTTAGATATGTGTAGCGCTGGCTCCTGACGAGTGTGCACTATATGTTTTTGAAAGTTAATATTCCTGAAACCACAGTTGGGTTTTAGGGCTAATTTTACTAAATTATGATTTCAGTACCAGTCCAGCTGGATTGCGCTGGGTTCTCCTTGGCCGCAGGTGTCGCTCTCACCGCCGGCAAGTGGTAGAACGCAGTTTCGTTGGGTGTATTGAGTACCACATTTTCTCAGAATTAGCCCAGTGGGAGTGTTCTCCTGCTGTGCATTCTGGGAGGTGGTATTTAAGGTACTGGCATCATGTGTTGCAGTGTTCCATGCCAGAGGATTTTTCTGTCTGTTTGGTTCTGGTCCTCCTGACCAGCCCCCATGGCCCTCCTGGCCTGGGGTGCGCCATGCATTTCCAAGTCTCGGGGCTGGATAGCCCGAGGCGAAGCAACTGCAGGGACAGGCCTGAATGGATGTTGAGGCCTGATGATTCAAGGGTGGTCCGGTGCCGTCTCATCTAAGGAGAGGCTCAGCAACTGGAGAAGCATTAAGGGGAGGACTGTTCAGGAGAAGGCTATGCACAAGGCTGGCTTCTCTTCTCATTTGAAGGACACTTCATGGAGCCACACTCGTACGGTATCGCCGGACCGGCTGTGAGATACTGGTACCGTATGATAGCTCTATAAATTTGTCTATGTCCCTCAGTTATGCTCAAGTCTGTGTCAGAGACTTTACTTTACTAAACACCCTACCGGCTGCTAGGCCTAGTGAGAAGAGGTCTATCCGTGGGTTGTGAAAATCCAGCTGTGAAACGGTTATTCTCTGGATTCCTTCTATAAAGACTTTCCATTTTTGACAGTCCAAAGTACCTGAACTTCCTCCTAACCCTCTACCCTAAGCTGAGAGACCCTGTTTCTATTTCAAATAAATAACTCAAAAGAAGATCCAGTGTCAGTTTCTGCATTTCTTTGGGCCATCTACCACGGGAAACCCCTAGACAAAGACGAGGTCAAGAAGGTAACGGTAAGCCCAATAAAGCCAGCAGCTCCTTGGGGGGTCAGTGCAACATATGCTTGAACAATACCTGCCTATTCAGGGCAAAGTGACAGGTTCTTTTGATAGCCCTTCCCCTCCATCTACCGGTACCTTCCCCATGCTCCCCTACCACCCGTACTCTCCTAGAGCCTTGTGTAAGCTCCATGTTGGGTGTGTTGGAGCATGCCTAGAGCTTATTACCTTCTCCCTGCCCCCCAGCTGACAGTGGTGGAGCCTGGTGATTGGCTGTTGAGAGGCTGACCACCACACTTTGGGAAGGTGGATACATGCTGCTCCATAACTGGAGGTATCAAGTATTTTTTCAGGGCTATAGCAGGTGAGCGGAGCAATCTGAGAGTATGGCAAAAAGTGAACTTTAGTAGGAGATGAGGTGTATGTTTTTAATAGAGCCTATCACTTTGATATGAATGGAGACAAGTTTAAGTTAAGGCTGAATACCATGTAGACTTAAAATTAATGCAGCTTTTTATTCGCTGATGCACTACTTAAAGGGGTTGTAAATGAAAAATGAACAAAGCATATCCTTCTATAGTGTGTACTTGCCTCTATCCCAATCACTTAGTGTGATTTCTGTTTGTTCTGTTTGTTCTTTCATTCCTCTGCTACCTGCACTCTTGTCACTCTTGACAGTTTATACCAACTCCAAACAATCCTGGGAGACTGCCCCACTCCCCCTCCAGCACCAGTAACTGCCACCAGGCCACCAGGCCAGTAACTTCACTGGGTATATGTAAGGGTTTACAACCACTTTAAGATTTTTTTTTTTCAAATGCAAACAGTATAAGCAGCTGAATTTGACTTGGTATCAATCCATGTAAAGCAGAGCTCAGACCGGAGAAGAAGAAGCTCAAAGATCTTGTTAGGTGTGCTCAGAGCTGCTGTTAGAAATCATGAGGCCCCATGCAACCTACCTGACAGGGGCCCCTTCCCCGACAGAAAGTGACTGAGAGCATAGATTTATCAGTCCCTTTCTTTGCAGCCCCAGCTGCACAGATGAATGAATAGGAAGTGCTCAGAGGCTTCCTGCTCATTCACAAACTGAAGCATAATAAACACAGTTTACTATACTTCAGTGATGAATGAACACAGTAATGACTGGTACAGATTTCTCACTGTGTTCATTTAGGAAAGGGAGGGGCCAGTAAATGACATATTTATCTCCCTATGTGCCCATAGCAGCTGTCGGCGAGAGAGGAGGGAAGTTGGCAGCGCTGTGGAGAAAGGGGCACATGGGGGATTCTGGACAGAAAATGGAAGGGGCACATGTGCCAGGACCAATCCCCCTGCAGTAAAGCCTGAGGGAGAAAGGGGAGGAGAAGCTGGCAGCGCTACAGGGGGAGACAGAAGAGGATCGCTGTCTACCATAAGACAGTACAGCTGCCCACCTGCTGAGCAGGAGCCCAGGCCCCCCTTTGGAAATGATGGGGCCCGGGCCCAGTACAGGAGGGCTGATTGGTACTGCCTTATCAGCGGACCTGGGTGGGTTTTAGAGCACCTATGCTAATAGGAGAAAGAGAGCAGCGTGACAGAGAGATGAGCTCACCAGTCTGCTGCTTCTCCATTCACTGTCCATTCACGGACTGGGGGAGGGACAGGACCTGGAATAGTTACTGAACTGCAGCAGAGGAAAATCAGGTCTCCTGCTCTAGTAGACTCGGCTGTGCTATGTGGCAGAGCTGTGCAAATCTTAGCACTGAATGAACAGAGATACAAACTCGTTGGTATTAAAACAACCCCCATGTACTGTAGGTATTTCATCTGTTAATTTGGCTGTTTGCCTGGAGTTCAACACCAAAGCAAATTTAGACTTTTTTAGTTCACCTGTTTATATTACGCCAATATATTGTACAATGTGTCACGCAGCTCGCAGAAAAATTCACATCCGTCACCGCGCTAGTTTGGTGAAACGTCCTGTAATGATTTTAATTAAATGGAAGACAGCGAGGGACTTTGAGAACATCGCCACAAACACGGGGAGAACAAACTCTGCGCAGATAATATTCTACTCATAGGAAGTTTAGCTAGAAACGCGATGCTACAAAGCCACAGTGCTAACCACAAAAAAAAAAGTCTTGTCGCATCAAAGTGCCACCGCCGCAAGATAACGGTCGGGAAACCTTCACAGCAACATGCATCAAAAAAATAAAAAAAAACAAGAATCGGTCTGGATTTCAAAGCTGCGTTTTATCCAATAACTTTTCAAATTGTATCAAACTCGGTGATAAGTTTTCCTTTCTCCGTGGACATGACCTTTAAGAACAAATCCTCCTTATTGGTCCATTAAACCGTATCGCAGGACTTAACGAGGACTGATTACGCTTCCATCACAATGGCTGGGAGATGGGTAACTCTGGCTTTATTAATTCCCATAAATCATAATGACTTCTATAAAACTCCGCTATAGTTAACTGGAGCTGCTTAACATACCCTCCGATGCAGAGAAGCGTGCAGGATAAAAATTACAGGCCAGTGGTTTTGGTCAGCGATTGGCTCGGAGTTCAGTGCGCTGTGTAATAAAATGATTTCCCAGAATCAAAGGAGCGATTTTTCTTATGGGTTTATGGGGTCACTCCATCCTACAGAAGGGCAATACGCTGGATTATCGCTCATTGAATCTAGCAATTCTTTTCAAGTATCCTTGTATGAGTCTCCATTGATAAGAAAAACGATTTGACTGTATTCAGAAGGGACAAAAAATATTCCATTCATCTGTTTTTGTTTTAGTAGCGACACCCTTTAAAAGTATGCAAAATCTCAAGGCACCCCAGTCTAAAAATGTAAAAAACGTAATGCTTATCAATGGGACATCTGGGTCTGGGATGATGCACACAACTACCTTGATGGAATTAACATCACATCAGAAGACGCCCTTCAAATCAGAGGTACCCCATTACATCAGAGGTCTTCCAATCACTTCAGAGGTCCCTCTAATGCATCAAAGGTTCCTCCATCAAATCAGAGGTCACTCCATTGTATCAGAGGTCCCTCCATCACATCAGAGACCTTCCCATCACATCAGACACCTTCCTATCACATCAGAGGTCATCCCATCACATCAGAGGTCCTCCCATGACATAAAAGGTCCTCCTGTGACTTCAGAGGTCCCCCATGACTTCAGAGGTCCCCCATGACATAAAAGGTCCTCCCGTGACTTTAGAGGTCCCCCATGACTTCCGAGGTCCCCCATGACTTCAGAGGTCCCCCATGACTTCAGAAGTCCCCCATGACATAAAAGGTCCTCCCGTGACTTCAGAGGTCCCCCATAACTTCAGAGGACCCCATGACATAAAAGGTCCTCCCGTGACTTTAGAGGTCCCCCATGACTTCCGAGGTCCCCCATGACTTCAGAGGTCCCCCATGACTTCAAAAGTCCCCCATGACATAAAAGGTCCTCCCGTGACTTCAGAGGTCCCCCATGACTTCAAAGGACCCCATGACATAAAAGGTCCTCCCGTGACTTTAGAGGTCCTCCATGACTTCAGAGGTCCTCCATGACATCAGACACCTTCCCATCACATCAGAGGTCCTCCCATCACATCAGAGCCCCCTCCATCACATCAGAGGTTTTCCTGTCACATCAGAGGTCCTCTCATCACATCAGAAATCCTTCCATTATATCAGAAGTCTTCCCATCACATCAAAGGACCTTTAATCGCCGAAGTCCCCCATCACATCAGAGATCCCTCATCACAGGTCCTCCCATCACAATAGAGTTTTCCCTTTACATCAGAGGTCTCCCTTTCAAAGGTCCCTCCGTCAAATCAGAGGTCACTCCATTGTATCAGAGGTCCTCTCATCACATCAAATTTCCTCCTGTGACTTTAGATTTCCCCCATGACATCAGACACCTTCCCATCACATCAGAAGTCCTTCCATCACATCAGAGTCCCTCTCCATCACATCAAAGGTCCTCTCATAGTATCAATCAGAGGTCACTCAGAGGTATGACAGAGTCTCCCTTTCAAAGGCCCCTCCGTGAAATCAGAGGTCACTCCATTGTATCAGCGGTTCTCTCATCACATCAAAGGTCCTCCCATGACTTTAGAGGTCCTCCATCAAATCAGACACCTTCCCATCACATCAGACACCTTCCCATCACATCAGACACCTTCCCATCACATCAGAGGTCCTCCCATCACATCAGTGGTCCTCTTGTCACATCAAATGTCCTCCCATGACTTTAGAGGTCCCCCATGATATCAAACACCTTCCCATCACATCAGAAGTCCTTCCATCACATCAGAGTCCCCTCCATCACATCAAAGGTCCTCTCATAGTATAAGAAGTCCCCCATCACATCAGAGATCCCTAAGCACAGGTCCTCCCATCACAATAGAGTTTTCCCTTCACGTCAGAGGTCTCCCATTACACACGAGGTCCCCCTATCACATCAGAGTCTCCCTTTCACCACAGAGCCTCCTCATCATATCAGAGTCTCCCATCAAAACATGCCCTCAATGCAGAACTCCCCAATCACACAGTGCTTTCCTTATGACAGAGTCTCCTAAACACAGAGATTTCTTATCAAAGTACCCCTTCATCACAGATCCTGGCTTCCCCTCCCAATCACTCAGTGTCCTCTTCAGATCAGTGTCCTACCTTTTGGCTCCAGCAGTGAGGCAGAGGCCAAGTAGCTAAAATCTTTGAGAATAGTTTAGTTTAGTGTTTCTCAACCAGGATACCGTGGCACCCTGGGGACCCAGTTTGTTCTGGATCATCATCATGTGTTGCCATGCTATGGACGGTCCAGTTGCTAACACCATAGCACTGAATGATACTGTGGGGTTGATTTACTAAAACTGGAGAGTGCAAAATCTGGTGCAGTTATGCATGGTAGCCAATCAGCTCCTAACTTCAGCTTGCTCAATTAAGATTTAACAAAAAAAAAAAAAAAAAACTGGAAGCTGATTGGTTTCTGTCCAGAGCTGCACCAGATTTTGCACTCTCCAGTTTTAGTAAATCAACCCCACAGTATCATTCAGTGCTATGGTGTTAACAACTCGACCGTTGGTCGTTATGGTGCTGGCAGATGGTGCACCCACACCTTGGCAACTCTTGACGCTGATTCAGGTTATACTGGACCCTGTGCTCTTGGCACTCCACAGGGACCCAAACAGCAACCTAGAGTGCCTCGGCACCCCAGTTGAGAAACACTGCTGTAGAGTGATGAATAGCTTTCCACACGTTTTTAGAGGGTGTCTGTAGTAATTTGTGTTCATCTAACCTTGGTGGACTTCTTGTCTTTTTTTCTGCCATCACTATTCGATGTTTCTATTGTCCTCGTCGCCTTCAGTTTCAAAGTTCTGGGAAAATGAAGTGAGTGAGAGAAATTTTGCACACGTATTTATTTAAGCTTTGACTGTCGGTGAAGGGGCACAGAAGTCAAGTCCCGGAATAGCTGGTGTGAATGAGATAATGATTGAGTGGATGGCTCTCCCTTCAGAGGTTAAGGCCGCCTGACACACACAGTCCTGTAATTTTTACAAGGCGATATGAGAAGAGGAGTTAAGTGATGGAAGGCTAGGAGATGTGATTGTATTCTGCTTTATTCCAGGGTCAAGGTGACAATGCAAGAGCGCACTGCGTTCATCTGGAATATCAAGGGAATTGAAACCCTGGCCTGATTACATGTAATCCTTGTGTCTTAACATTCACTGCAAGTCTGACACTTTTTAGTTTTTAGAAAAACACTATATATATATATATATATATATATATATATATATATATATATATATATATATATATAGAGAGAGAGAGAGAGAGAGATAAGGTTGCAGTACAGACGGCGAAATGTATTCCTCATATATCATCAGAAAGCTAAAACCGTATTCTAGGCATCCCTGCCCTTGACATTGTATAACAGATGTACTATCCCATACTGCCAGACCCATCTTATTACTCCAATAACCCATACCTTTGTTCCCATTAAGTGAGACCACACCAATTTTGGAGTAAACATTGGCCGTAGAAGCCTCTTTAACTAATCGATAAAATGTAAAACTTTAACATATCCGTAAAACATCTGTGATCACGAAAAACCCATATTCCTTACTAGCGTTGGTCTTTGCCGGACACCTCCACCTACCATCTGTTCAATCTGGCACTGCCGGTACCTTTAAATATGCCAATAGGCCTCTCCCCGACATGCTGGCTCTGAGAAAACCCACTGACCGCAGTGTACCCGTTAACCAACTTCCAGTTAAACCACTGTTAACTGGAATACCACCATCAGGACCCATACCACTGATGGGTCCTGAACTCATCCTTCCGAGGTGTCTTCTTTCCAGAGCTTTTTTTCTGAGAAAATAGGTGCAGGAACTCAATCACACCCCTTCCGAAAACCCCCTCACACACACACTCCAAACCTCATTACATGTTGGGTTAATAGTGTGGTTAAATTTCACGAACAGTGGAAGGGTCTTAAGGGGCATTAAACGCCAGGAATGCATTAAATACAGAGTGCATAGTTCAGGGGTGCACCACAAAGAGTGCAAAGTTCAGTCTTCTTTCACAGCCGCTTACCTCTGCATCCCCCATCCACATCCCACTTTCACCCATCTTCAGCTCTGACCTCTCCATGCAACCACCCCTTTCTTAAAAGCTCCACCATCGTCCACATATCTTACTTCTGTTGCTGTTCTAAGCTGAAGCACCCAGCCGGCTCTAGTACCTCCACTGTAGGTAACTTCTGTGTTTACAGGTGATAATGGTAGGCAGAGAGCCTGAACCAGAGGTGGTGGAACTGAGTTTCACCAAGTTCCAGCTGAAGAAAAGCCCTGCTTCCTTCTCCCGCAAAGACCAACACCCGCCACTGCCAAGACACCCTGAATTCCAACCGTTCCGTGGAAAAAAAGTTAAACACATATCCCCAAAACATTAACACCAAATTAGGGCAGGAGGGTGGGAACCTTGCCCCGCACTCTAATGCCCTGTACACATGGTTGGACACTCCGACCACAAATTTTTTTCCGACGGATTTTTGGCGAAAATTGTGTTGCATACACCCGGTTGCACAAAGTTGACGTCAATCATGTACGACGGGACTATAAAGAGGCCGGTAGCCAATAGCTTTCGTCTCGTAATTTATTCTGCGTGGCACTTTGTCCATTGGAATTCTCTACACACGATCAGAAAAAGTCCGATCCGATTTTGTTGTTGGAAAATTTTAGATCCAGCTCTCAAACAAGTGGTTGACTCCTTCACTGCCAGTCACTTTTACACAGTAATCAATGCATTTTTAATTGCACTGATCCCTGTATAAGTGTGAATGGTCCCAAAATCTCACCAAAAGTGTCTGTGTCCGCAGTCACGATAAAAACCGCTGATCGCTGCCATTGCTAATAATTTTTTTTTATAAAAATGCCATAAAACTATCCCTATTTTATAAGCGTTATAACTTTTGCGAAAACCAATCAATATACGCTTATTGCAGGTTTTTTTTTTTACCAAAAATATGTAAAAGAATACGTATCGGCCTAAACTGAGAAAAAAAAATAGTTTTTGTTATATATTTTTTAGGGGATATTTATTATAGCAAAAAGTAGAAAAATAATTTGTTTTTTTTTTCAAAATTGTCGCTATTTTTTTGTTTATAGCGCAAAAAATAAAAAACGCAAAGGTGATCAAATACCACCAAAAGAAAGCTCTAATCGTGGGGAAAAAAAAAAGAACGTCAATTTTGTTTGGGAGCCACGTCGCATGATCGTGCAATTGTGAGTTAAAGCGACGCAGTGCCGAATCGCAAAAAACCCTATGGTCTTTGGCCAGCAAAATGGTCCGGGAATTAAGTGGTTAAGTATGGCAATACTAATGATCAATTATAATATAATTGGCTAAACATTCTACAGCATCTATACAAAGGCCTCCAAGAAACGTTCCCTAAATCCATCACCTAAAAACATGGCAATGGCAGAGAAAGCCAAAAGTGATAAAATCATCCATGGTTTTGAGTGAGTGAAATGAGTACAAGACTCATTAACTTGTTTCTGATAGAAATGTTCCCTTCACTAGTAATGTATTAGCACAAGCCATTAAGCCGGGATTTCTCCTGGCAGGAAGCAACGTGAGCAGATGGCACCTCCAGTCTTTATGAAACGGCGATTGGACTTGTTCTTCAGCTTGTTCGCACATGTCACCAGGCAAAACACGACCTATTCCAGCAGACACTCTCTGAAGATGGAGCTGTGTTCCAGAAGAAAGAAAATATTTGCCCCCTTCAGCTGAAGGTGCTTCTAATTGATCTTCCTTGCTTGGAACAAAGCCATAGAACTGAAGTTTCATTTTTTATAAACTATGAATTTGCTTGTAAGACTAAAGGCTTGTGTCAATGGGATTGTGTTCTTGTCAGAACAGCTTCTCTACCCACGCATGTCAATGGCAATGCAAAAGCAGATTGATACCAGTTGATGCAGCCTAGAAGAAGGCCAACTGCAGGTCATAAGGAGGTCAATGGCAGCTCAAATGCTCAAACTCTAGATCAGTCTTTCTCAACCTTTTCAACGCAGAGGGACCCTTGAAATAGTTCTCTGGTCTCAGGGAACCCCTGCTAAAAATGCAAAATCTACAACCTGTGATATATTAGTGCAGGGCTCAAGTCCTGCGGGAATGCATGGGAACTGAGTTCCTGTACTTTTTCCACAACAGGAACTCAGTTCCCGTTATAAGCAGTGTCCTGCAAGACTTTGAAGTATGTGAGCTGTGTGGCAGGTGCTACACCAGCAGCCGCCGACACAGCTTGCAATAGTAAGTGCCGCACACCTGACCATTCAGGCATTGCCAGTAGGGGGTCCCATGACAGCTTCCACTTCGATCTACCTGTCAATCACATCTAGCTGATGGGTAGATCAGGTCTAGGTCTAGGTGACGGGTAGGTCAGGTCTAGGTCTAGGTGATGGGTAGGTCAGGTCTAGCTGACGGGTAGATCAGGTCTAGGTCTAGCTGACGGGTAGATCAGGTCTAGGTCTAGCTGACGGGTAGATCAGCTATTCTGCTCACAGGACATGCAGGGAGAGAGGTGAGCTGAAGGAGAAACATCAGTTTGGGGTGGTAAGCTGAGAACAATACCTGGCAAAGTTTAATGCCAGGAGGGAAGTTTATGTGGAAATATGTGAAGGGTTGGAATAGCAGCGAGTGTGTGTTGGAGCCCTGCAGAGTTTGCAGCCCCCCAAGCTAACATACATCCCCTAAGCAGGAACACATCACTATCTCCCCAAGCATTCTGTCCAGATAATGTGCAGTTCATTTATGACCTTTCCATTTAACCCTGTGTTATCCAAACTCTGTTCAATGAAAAGTGTAAACTCACCACATAAACACTCTATATACAAAATAAAATTCCCCAATAAAGATCAGAACATGATGTTCACATTTGCATGGAAGCATAATTGAATGAATGCTGATTTTTCAGAGAATTACCGTATTTATGTTTATTGAGGATTGTTTTTTTTTTATGTACTAACAGTTAAGCTTCATACACACAATACGAAAATTGGATGAAAAATACCACTTTTGAAGTGTTTGTGCATATGAGCGTATCATTTTTGTTTTGGTGGGGGAGTGGGTCTTGGGTGGGAGTTCCCACACTTTTTTCCCCAGGACTTGACCCCTGCATTAGTGTGATGGTCAGTGGGAAGAATGGTCCTCACACGTGTGGTCATTGGGAAGAATTACCTCCTTACAGATGGCTAAAAAGGTCAGTGGTGACGGTGGGAACTTATCCGAGAGGTAGAAATGGCCCAATGCTGAAGGAACCCCTAGCAACCTCTGGAGGAACCCTAGGGTTCCACAGAACCCTGCTTTTGAATCACTGCTCTAGATAATATCATAAGCGTCTCTAACTAATATCAAATGTAAGCAGCAGATACATGGATGCAAGCTGTGTTTACCCATCAAAAACAAGCCCAAAGCCTGTCGCCACATGCCCTAAAGCTGCCCAAACCCAAGTCATAAGATGAAGATCATGCTTTTTTAAGCTGAAACATCTGTCCCAGTAAGGGTGCTCTTAACCATAGCATTATGGAGTTTATTGAGGTACGTGGCAATGGCGAACAAGCAACTGATCAATGACTACATATCAAACATTGCAACACGTGTGGTAGTGTTCTACGCTTGTGACCGACTGGAAATATCAACCAAAAAATATGATTGATCAATGATAATTGGAAATGATCAATGAAAACCAGACATATCAAACTGAATTTTGTTTGAGTGCCCATAAGAGATCAACAAATTCCCGCCATGGCTGATTCATGCTTATGAGTTGAAATTAGGGGCTCTCTTAACTGATGAGAAGGAGGGTCTCTGGTTTGTGATTTGATTTGTTTAGTTGCATTGAATAATTGTTTGAATTATCACATGAATATGCGTGTGACTTGTATAAGTAAGTCCAATTGAACCAAAAATCTTTCACACACAAATACCTATAGGCAATGCCATCTGTAGAGCTGGCATTTTGATTTTTGGACCAACAAACCTAATCTCTTACCTTCTAAAGATAATGGAACCACCATAAACAATATGCAAGATCATTTTCTCAACCTGGTCACATTGTTTTGGTGAAATCTGGTATTGGGACATTCATATTTTTCAAACTGATTTTCTCATTGCTTTGTGGAAGGCTCTTTTAAATGGAAGTTGCTTCCTCTAAGAAAGTGTACTTTATAAACCAGACAGTTTCTTATACATCTTGAAGACTCTATTGGTAAAATATTGCATAGGGATCCCCAGGTCTACTCATCTGCTGTAACCAGTGGGTGCTCTTTATATTGGACAAGGGAGGTGTGCAGATCTGACAACTGGATTTCACAGGAGAGCTTCAAAACTGTTAGTTGGTCTTATCTTTCTAGCATCTAACAGATACGGAAATGTTCATTTTAGGTGGACTGATCTTAGTAAATATATTGTATGTAGGTGTGACAACATCCAATTTTGGGAGATAACATCCGCAACCTCAAAGTATGAGGGGATGAATTAAGGTGCTAAGATGGACAATCTCATCACTTGAGTCTCTAGGAAATAATAGAAATCATTAGTTGGCTTTGTCTCTCCTGCATCTAACGAATACTGAAATGTCCATTTTGAGTGGACTGATGTTGGTATATATGCTATTAGGGTCTGACATGAAAAGGTAACCCCTATGTATACTGTCTTCTATTTTACCACTAATACCCATAACTTTTGACCCATATTGTAGCCCCTTATTATTGCTACTAAAAATAGTCTGACACCAAAGGTTGGGATAAAACTTCCCGTTTACGGCCCCTTTATTAAATAAAATAATTAACAGTATAAACCAAAACAAAGCATAAACTTTTTGGTTGCTGATCCTTGGAGGCACTACATATCCAACTCTTTACCTTATATCTGCTTAACCATATATGGTCCCTGTTGTTTTTCATTCGACTCGGGGGCGAACCACCTTCAGCAGATAACCATAAACTCCCAGTTAACCACGTAACTGGCATTCACTGGGGACCCATACCTCAGATGTGTCCCAAGCTTAAACTCCCAGTTAACCACGTAACTGGCATTCACCGGGGGAACCATACCTCAGATGTGTCCCAAGCTTAAACTCCCAGTTCACCGCGTAACTGGCATTCACCGGGGGAACCATACCTCAGATGTGTCCCAAGCTTAAACTCCCAGTTAACCGCGTAACTGGCATTCACCATGGAACCATACCTCAGATGTGTCCCAAGCATAAACTCCCAGTTAACCACATAACTGGCATTCACCAGGGGAACCATACCTCAGATGTGTCCCAAGCATAAACTCCCAGTTAACCGCGTAACTGGCATTCACCATTGAACCATACCTCAGATGTGTCCCAAGCATAAACTCCCAGTTAACCACGTAACTGGCATTCACTGGGGACCCATACCTCAGATGTGTCCCAAGCTTAAACTCCCAGTTAACCGCGTAACTGGCATTCACCGGGGAACCATACCTCAGATGTGTCCCGACCATAAACTCCCAGATAACCACGTAACTGGCATTCACCATGGACCCATACCTCAGATGTGTCCCAAACCTTAAATTCCATCATTTTACTTCCAAATGCCTCCAAAGACCCAACCACCTTCCTAAAAGAAAATAAAACACAAAAAGGAAACGACAAACACAGAAAAACAAACCAACATTATCAATTTTCCATGCAACCAATCTCAAATAATTCTGGCGGGCGGAGCTTTACCTATCCGCGTGTGCTGACAGGAAGTCTGCACCTCTGACCTCCGCTCTGCACTGCATCCCCCTCACACAACTCTGACCAGTCCCCTGCGAGCTCAAGTTAACTTCAGGAAATAATTTAACCCTCACTAGCCCAGCATACAGGGTCCCATTTCATGTAGAACTGTGCTTATTTCTTTTTTTTTCTTTTTCTTTGGGCTTTTCTGTACCCAAAGCTGGGAGGGAGCACCCAAAAACTCAAAGCAGAATGTGATACACCAAGGTACTAAGGTGAGACAAGCTTGAATCTCCAGGAGATATTAGAAACCCTTAGTTAGTTTTATCTCGTCAACATCTAATGAGTACCAAAAATGTCAATTTTGGATGCACTGATCTTCGTTTATATGCTATAGAGGTGTGGCCGCATCCAAAGCTGGGAGGGAGCACCAACAACCTTAATGCAGGCAAGGATGAATCTAGGTACTAAGGTGTACAGTGTCATCCCTAGATTCTGCAAGAGATATTTGAAATCATTAGTTGGTTTTATCTGTCCAGCATCTATCAAATATCGAATTGTCCATTTTGGATTGACTGATCTTCGTATTTATGCTATGGAGGTGTGACAACACCCAAAGCTTAAAGGGAGCACCCAAAACCTCATAGCAAGAGGAGATTAATTTAGGTACTACGGTGGACGGTCTCATCACTAGAGTCTCCAGGAGATATTGGTTGGATTTATTTCTTCAGCATTCGACAAATACTTAGTTGTCCATTTTGGATTGACTGATCTTCGTATTTATGCTATGGAGGTGTGACAACACCCAAAGCTTAAAGGGAGCACCCAAAACCTCATAGCAGGAGGAGATTAATTAAGATACTATGGTGGACGGTCTCATCACTGGAGTCTCCAGGAGATATTGGTTGGTTTTGTTTCTCCAGCATTCAACAAATACTTAGTTGTCCATTTTGGGTAGACTAATCTTAGTATATACAGTAAATGGTATGAAGGTGTGACAACTTCCAAAGCTGGAAGGAAGCACAACTTTAACGTAGGAGGGGATGAATCTAGGTACAAAGGTGAAAGATCTCATCACTGGAGTCCCCAGGACAAATAAGACGTTAAATGACTCCACTTATGTCTAAATTATTGCCTTGGGGTCTTGTGATATTTTAAATTAATCGATTCTGAAAGCAAAGTAATGAATACATGCATACACAAATGAAGAAGACTCTGGTATTGTCTAAAGTTACTAAATTACAGAAACAAGTCTCAGTTCCTGGAACAAAAGATCTTTTGTTTGTTACAGAATACACTTATTACATGACCTATTGTATCTCGTGTATTCCAACGCAGAGGATTCTCAATTTTCAACAGCTACTTACACAAAATGTTACTGTAAAATTATTCCTGATATTAATAATACTTGTTAGATTTAATTCACTGTTTCCACTCTCTGCCGGCGCTGAAGCTATAATCAAATTCACAGCTAATTAATTTTTTTTCCCCACAGCTGATACTTGTGATGAGTTTTTGGAGACTTAAAACATTGTCTGTAAAACTGTCTACGAATGGTCAAAGATGCGGAATACTTCTCAGGAAGGAAAGCTAAGGGGCTAGTTGTATTTTTTTAGCGCGTTAACGTTATGGTAAAGCAGCCCCCCGAAAATAATGGGTTGTCATTGCGTCATAGTAGCCTAATGAAATGAATGGGCTGTAATTTCCCCTAAAATCCCCTAAATATCCAGAATATTGGACGAAATTTGCTGCATTGCCATGCATTGTGTCACGTTGCAAAGTTGCAGGTTGTGTTGCCTGAGTTGAGGCATCATTCAGAACAGGATAGCACTGCAATGCATGTCATGTACAATTCTGCAATGCACACTTTACAGTGTCGCAGAAATGTAAATAGGCCCTAACGGAAAATCTAAGACAATAGGCGTGTGCATGGGGTTTTCTGAGTGTGTCTGGGCACACCCTAATCACCACGTGTGCATTAACATATCTTCAGTGGTCGCAATGGCAACCCCGCCAATGCTCCAAGGGTCCCATGTAGCCTGCCTGTTACATTTGGTTTTACACTTTAATAGGAGAGGTGGTGGGAGCAGCATATACTGTAACTGATCCCCTCCATTTTGCTCCTGCAGCAGCTGAAAGCCTGCTTCTCTTCTGCCCCCCATAGGAAAATACAGGGATCAGTTCCAGTAAATGCTATCCCTGCTGCCCCTCCTGCTCAGGTTCTCTTCTCTCTCTGTGGCCTGGGCCTCATGTCTGCTCCCCTAGTAACCCCTCACCCCCAACAGCGCTGCCGTCTTCGCTCTCCTGCCGGCTGCTTCAGGGAATGTTTCAGGATGGAAAGCGGGGAAGGGGCCGGTAATTTACCAGGCCCTTCCTTTTCCGAATGAACACAGTACCTATCCGTCACTGTATCCATTCATAACTAGAGCATAGTAACTGTGTTTACTATGCTTCGGTTTGCGAATGGACGGGAAGCTCTTTATAGAGCTATTCCTGTTCATTCATTGTGTGCAGCTGAGACTGCATAGACAGAGATTGAGGACTGCGTGATCAGGTTGTGGGGCGGGTTGGGTATGAGGTATTCTACCTACAAATCAGATCAGGTGTGCTTCAGGCCTCATTCACACCTGCAGCACAGCAGCAAATATAAGTCCATTCACGTGAATGGGCTTTCCTTCCTGCGACAAGTGCCCCAAATTAGCTCAAGTACCTTTTTTGGCACTAAGCCAGGCGCCTTTTGCATTCTGTATTTTGCACATAAGGCATGGCAAAATGCAGGACTGCTATCTGCGTTTGGGATGCCATTTAGAAACAAGGGTACCGAAAGCGCGTTGCACACTTTGCCACGTGTCTGAAAACGCTGGCAGAAACATGTGCCTAGATGTAAATGTGACTTAATATTCTTGGCAATAATTCCATGTAAAAAAAAAAATGGATTGAGGACCTTTGTTGCGGCCAATTCAGTGTTTTCTGTTACGTTTTTTTTTTTTGTTCATTTTTCACATTGTTGCTTTTCATTGATTTTCTTCCTCTAAACTTCCCTCCGCAGGTGTCTTGTATGCAGTTCATAAACGCCCTCCTGACCTCTCCGGAAGATCTGGACTTCAGGATACACCTGAGGAATGAATTCTTAAGATGCGGGTTAAAGCAAATCTTACCTGTAAGTTGGAGCCCTCCTCATTATCGAGTCGTTCTTCACACACACTAGTACCAACACGGGAACTGTCTATTTAATTAAACCGGATATAACTTTAAAGTGTACCAGAGGGAAACTTTTTTTTTTGGGGAGAGGTGGGGAAGGTTAAAACCATTGTCTGGCTTTTTATGGTTTTAACTGTTCGTGTTTTGTTGAAGAGATTTTCCTTTACTCCGGCACAACAAAAAATGAGAGGGAATCCATCGGCCATCAGAATAAGTCGCCCCATTGTAAGATTTCCCAGATATAATCTTAAAGTATACCAGAGACAACTTTTTTTTGGGAAGAGGTGGGGATGGTTGTTTGTGTCATGTTGAGATTTCTCTTTGGCACAACAAAAAAAAAATGAGAGGAGTTGTCAGATTTTGGATTTATCATCATGTTCTCCTAGCAGAGACCTGGATCATAATTTAACACTTGGCTGGGATTTTAACCATTCCCTATCCCATCCAGAAACAAAAAGTTTCAGCTAGAGATTCACTTTGACCTTTACCAGAAACCAACATTTTTTTCTTCTCTGGGAAGAGGCAGATGGTTAAAGCCCCCGTCTAAGCTTGTTTTTTGGTTTTTACTGTCTTTGTCCAGTTGAGATTTTCCTTTGTTTCCAAAGCGATGACGGGAAATGAGAGTAAATCCATTGGCCATTGGAATAGTTGGCCCTGTCGGAAGATTTTCCTGTCCTTTTTTTCTTGGGACAGTTGTCAGGTTTTGAATTTACCATCATGCTTCCCCCATCAGGGACATAGGGAGAGGTGGGGATTGTTAAAATCACCATCTAGATTGTTTTTGATTTTTACTGTCTTTGAGAATTCCCTTTGTTTCCAGAGGTACAATGGAAAATGAAAGGAAATCAATTGGCCATCGGAATAGTTGCCCCTGTTGGAAGATTTCCCTTTCCTTTTTTTCTTGGAACAGCTGTCGGGTTTTGAATTTACCATCATGCTTCCCCCATCAGGGACATAGGGAGAGGTGGGGATTGTTAAAATCACCGTCTAGATTGTTTTTGGTTTTTACTGTCTTTGTCCATTTAAGAATTCCCTTTGTTTCCAGAGGTACAATGGGAAATGAAAGAAAATCAATTGCCCATCGGAATAGTTGCCCCTGTTGGAAGATTTCCCTTTCTTTTTTTTCTTGGAACAGTTTTCAGATTTCGGATTTAGCATCATGTTCTCCCAACAGGGACATGGATCATAATTTAACACTTGGCTGGAATTTTAACCTTTTCCTATCCCATCCAGAAATAAAAAGATTCAGCTAGAGATTCACTTTGACCTTTAACCAGAAACCAAAATTTTTTTCTTCTCTGGGAAGAGGCAGGTGGTTAAAGCCATCGTCTAGCTTGTTTTTGGTTTTTACTGTCTTTGTTCAGTTGAGATTTCCCTTTGTTTCCAAAGGCATGACGGGAAATGAGAGTAAATCCATTTGCCATGGGAATAGTTGCCCCTGTTGGAAGACTTCCCTTTCCTTTTTTTCTTGGAACAGTTGTCAGATTTCAGATTTAACATCATGTTCTCCCAACAGGGACATGGATCATAATTTAACACTTGGCTGGACTTTTAACCTTTCCCTATCCCATCCAGAAACAAAAAGATTCAGCTAAAGATTCACTTTGACCTTTACCAGAAACCAAAATGTTTTCTTCTCTGGGAAGTGGCAGATGGTTAAAGCCACCGTCTAGCTTGTTTTTGGTTTTTTACTGTCTTTGTTCAGTTGAGATTTCCCTTTGTTTCCAAAGGCATGATGGGAAATGAGAGTAAATCCATTTGCCATCGGAATAATTGCCCCTGTTGGAAGATTTTCCTGTCCTTTTTCTCTCGGAACAGCTGTCAGGTTTTGAATTTACCATCATGCTTCCCCCATCAGGGACATAGGGAGAGGTGGGGATTGTTAAAATCACCATCTAGATTGTTTTTGTTTTTTACTGTCTTTGTCCATTTAAGAATTCCCTTTGTTTCCAGAGGTACAATGGGAAATGAGAGGAAATCAATTGGTCATCGGAATAGGTGTACCCATTGGAAGATTTCCCTTTCCTTTTTTTCTTGGAATAGTTGTCAGATTTTGGATTTAACATCATGTTCTCCCAACAGGGACATGGATCATAATTTAACACTTGGCTGGAATTTTAACCTTTCCCTATCCCATCCAGAAACAAAAAGATTCAGCTAGAGATTCACTTGGACCTTTAACCAGAAAACCAAAATGTTTTCTGCTTTGGGAAAAAGCAGACGGTTAAAGCCACAGTCTAGCTTGTTTTTGGTTTTTACTGTCTTTGTCCAGTTGAGATTTCCATTTGTTTCCAAAGGCATGACGGGAAATGAGAGTAAATCCATTGGTCATTGGAATAGTTGCCCCTGTTGGAAGATTTCCCTTTCCTTTTTTTCTTGGAATAGTTGTCAGATTTTGGATTTAGCATCATGTTCTCCCAACAGGGACATGGATCATAATTTAACACTTGGCTGGAATTTTAACCTTTCCCTATCCCATCCAGAAACAAAAAGATTCAACTAGAGATTCACTTTGACCTTTAACCAGAAAACCAAAATGTTTTCTGCTTTGGGAAAAAGCAGATGGTTAAAGCCACCGTCTAAGCTTGTTTTTGGTTTTTACTGTCTTTGCCCAGTTGAGATTTTCCTTTGTTTCCAAAGCCATGACGGGAAATGAGAGGAAATACATTGATCATCGGAATAGTTGCCCCTGTCGGAAGGTTTTCCTTTTTTTCTTGGGACAGCGGTCAGGTTTTGAATTTTCCATCATGCTTCCCCCCCAGCAGGCACATAGGGAGAGGTGGGAATGGTTAAAATCACTGTCTAGCTTGTTTTTGGTTTTTATTGTCTTTGTCCATTTAAGAATTCCCTTTCTTTCCAGAGGTACAATGGGAAATGAGAGGAAATCAATTGGTCATTGGAATAGGTGTACCCATTGGAAGATTTCCCTTTCCCAGTCCAATCATGTGTATGCAGCGTTAGTCTCCAAAGGCATGATGGGAAATGAAAGTAAATCCATTGATCATTGGAATAGGTGCCCCCCCCAAGTGGAAACTGTATCTTTCCTTTTTTTTTCTTGGGACAGCTGTTAGATTTTGGATTTATCATCATGCTGCCCCAGCAGGGACATGGGAAGAGGTGGAGATGGTTAAAACCACCATCTTGTTTGTTTATGGATTTTGCTGTTTTTGTACTTTTGAGATTTCCCTTCGTTTCCAGAGGCATTATGGGGAATGAGAGGCAATCCATTGGTCATCAGAATAGGTGTACCCATCAGAAGATTTCCCTTTACTTTTTTTCATGGGCCAGTTGTCAGATTTTGGATTTATAATCATGTTCTCCCAGCAGGAACATGGATTGTAATTAAACGCGTTTCAATACCCTTTCCAAACAGTTTTAGCTAGAGATTCACTTTCACATTTAACCTTGTAAAAGACAGCAACTTTTTTTCTGCTTTGGGAAGAAGTGGGGGATGGTTACAACCAACATCTTGCGTGTTTTTGGTTTTTAATGTCTTTGTCCAATTCAGATTTCTGTCTCCAAAGGCATGATGGCAAATGAGAAGAAATCCATTGGTCATTGGAATAGGTGCCCCCCCCCCCCCCCCATTGGAAACTGTATTTTTCCTTTTTGTTCTTGTGGCAGCTGTCAGATTTTGGACTCATCATCATGCTCCCCCAGCAGGGACATGGGAAGAGATGGGAAGAGATGGAGATGGTTAAAACCGCCATCTTGTTTGTTTTTGGATTCTACTGTTTTTGTACTGTTGAGATTTCCCTTAGTTTCCAGAGGCACTATGGAAAATTAGAGGCAATCCATTGGTCACCAGACAAGGTGTGCCCATTGGAAGATTTCCTTCTTTTATTTTTTTTCTTGGTACAGCTGTCAGGTTTGGGATCTCCCATCATGCCCTCCCAACAGGAGCATGGATTGTTATTAAATACCCAGCTGGGATTTTAAAAGTTCATTACCCAAACTAAAACAAGAAGTTTTAGTTGGTAAACAATTTAACCCTGTACCAGAGAGCAACTTTTTTAGTTGTTGAAACCATTGTCTAGTTCTTTTAGCTGCTTTTACAACCTTTGTCCTGTAGGGGATTTTTTTTTTTTTTTTTTAGTTTAGGAAATACATTGGTCATTGGAATAAGTGTTCTAACTGGGAATTTTCCCGTTGCCTTTTTTTTTTGTGGGTACAGCTGTCAGCTTTAGGATTCCCCATGTATTCTGTTCATGTGGAAATGTTCCCCAGGCACCTAGAGAGGATAAATGGGCATTTTGAATTGCAGACAGAATCGCCAGGATTCTGGCGATTTTCAAAACATAGTTACATAGTTAGTCAGGTTGAAAAAAGACACAAGTCCATCCAGTTCAACCTTAAAAACAAAAAAATAAAATAAAAAATAATCGTACAATCCAAATACCCAATTTTCTGCCCACAATTGATCCAGAGGAAGGCGAAAAAAAAAACCCAGCAGAGCATGCTCCAATTTGCTACAGCAGGGGAAAAAAATTCCTTCCTGATCCCCCAAGAGGCAATCAGATTTTCCCTGGATCAACTTTACCTATGTTAGTACCCAGTTATATTATATATTAAAACGCTCTAGTAAAATGACAAATTGTACCACGCACATTTCAGAGGCCATTTAGCTCAATGGCACCTAAAAATGCAGTGCGGGTCTGCCATTATTGTGGTGCCATAAATTACGGCAAACCACATTGTGTGCAGCTTGTCACCCAAAAAAAAGTTCAGGAGTTTCACGCGACAAGCTTCGCGTGATGCCGTTTCTGCCGGTGATTCAAAATGCCAGCTTGTGAATGCAGCCATAGACCACCTGTACACTCGTAAACTTAACTCTCCCAGCAGCTGAAAAATGCTAAACACGGCAAAAAAACATTACCGTGTTTTTTAGCCCCTTTTTTTGCAGCATTTAGCCTTTGGAGTTTATTAATTTCATTGGCCAGAGTACTTGCCATTGAAATTAATAAACACCCAAGCGCTAAACCCGGCTACCGCTTAGGTGTTTTTACTACGTTTGGTGTTTTTTGGCCATGATTACTCTGTGTTCTGGAGAGGGACGTTTAACTGCCCCTAAACTCTGCTGCACCTAAATTCTGATGAAAGCCTATGTGTACGTGGACACAATGGGGGGCTAATTTACTAAAACCAGCTGCCCCAGATTTTGCACTCTCCAGTTTTAGTAATTCAACCATAGGCTTTAATTAAGTTGAGTTCAGGGGCTTTGGCAAAAAAAAAAAAAATTGTCAAGAGCACCTAAACTCACGTTTAGCCGCAGCAGAGTACATGAGGCCTAATGCCTCGTACACACGCAGGGCCGCGACAAGGGGTGGGCAGTAGGGGCAGCTGCCCTGGGCACTGTGGTATCATGGGGGGTGGGGGGGTCACCACAAGGAAATAGGGGGGAGGGGATTTGTGTTGGAAAGGGGGATTTGGGGGGCAGCAGGGAGTAAGTATTGTTCTAGGAGGGGAAATTTGGGGGGTATGCTAAAATTTTGAGTCGAGAAGGAATGGGGGAAGAAGATTTGTGCTAGGAAGGATGATTGGGGCGCTTTGTGCTGGAAGGGGGGATTTGCAGTAGGGTTATTGGGAGGGGTAATCTTAGGGTTAGATCATTTGTGCATGGAGGAGTGATTTTTTTTTGGGGGGGGGCACTTGAATTGGGGGGATTTGGGGGGTTGGGGGGATAAGATTTGTGCTGGGAGGGGGGATTTCAGCAGGGGAACAGATTTGCACTGCAAGGAAGGGGAATTTATGCTTAGGGGGTGAAAAAGATTAGTGCTCAGTTTTTGTTTTGATGACGCATAATGCTCATACACCTTTGGGGGGGGGGAGGGCAGTTTGACATGTTTGCCCTGGGCTCTGGATGACCTTGTCCCGGCACTGTGCACAGAAAAATCTTGGATGTTTTTTCCGACTGAATTCCGCTCAAGCTTGGGTTGCATACACACGGTCACACAAAAGTTCTCTGAAATTTCTACTGTCAAGAACGCGGTGACGTACAACACTACGACGAGCCGAGAAAATGAAGTTCAGATTGTTTCTGTAGGAATTTGGCACGTCGGAATTGGTACGGACGATCGTAATTTCCGATCGGAACTTTTTCCGACTGAAAGAATTGAGAACCTCCTCTCAATCTTTTGCTGGCTGGAATTCTGCCAGCAAAAAGTTAGATGGAGCGTACACACTGTCGGAATTTCCGACCAAAAGCTCACATCGGACTTTTGCTGGCGGAATTTCAGATCGTGTGTACGGGGCATAACGGTTGTCCCTGTTCACACTTAAGCGTTCAGGTACCTGTAGCTCAACCACTGAAGCCTGAAGTTATATGAGCTCCTTTTTTGAAGCAGAATATGATCTTTTTGGTCCCATGGACTTGTATGGGAGCACACGAAAAAAGCCTACAAAAACACACGTGTTTTTCAGGCACTCCCAGAATAAAAGTCTGCGAGCCAAGAATACCAAATTCTACCCCAAAGAAGCCCCTATATGGCACCCCAGGCTTGGTAATGACTCAAAATTGCTCCATGCTCAATATAAATGGGGCTTAAAGAGGAAGTAAACCCTGATGGGTTTACTTCCTCTTTTTTTCCCTGCAAAGGTAAAGCATAATGGACTACTATGCATCGCATAGTAGCTCATTATGTGTCACTTACCTGACACAGGAGCCAGCGAAGTCGCCGCTGATCCCTGTAGTCCGCCGCATCCATGTTGCTTGTGGCGTCTCGCAGCTCCGTCGAATCACAGCGGCGCAACCGCGATGACGTCACTCCCGCGCATGCGCACGGGAGTCGCGCCTCGCAGCTCCGCCACTGTCATACGGCGAAGCCGCGATGACGTCACTCCCGCGCATGCGCACGGGAGTCGACAAATTTGGCAAATCCATTCTTGGATTTGCCGCATTTAGTGCGCATGCGCGCCGCTGTCTACGGCGCATGCGCCGTAGACAGCGGTGCCCATTTTCGGGCAAATATCTCCTAAACCATATAGGTTTAGGAGATATTGCTTGGACCTACAGGTAAGCCTTAATCTAGGCTTACCTATAGGTCCAAGTTGTTTGGAAGGGTTTACTTCCTCTTTAATCATGTAAGAGAGGGATGTCTTATAATGACTTTCTTTCTTTATTAGCTTAAACTCTTAGGTGAGCCTTCGACCCTTAAACCACCATTGGGTGGACCTTAGTGACTCTAACCTACAATCAAGCACTTCCATATAAGAAGCCTTCACTATCTAGACGCCATACCTCCTAGACAGCGAATTATGTCACCCCTTCTCTTGTCACCTCGTAGTAAACGAATTCAGCTTTAAAGAAGTATTAAAATAGCCCTTTCCTTACTGTGATCCTCTTCTCTTTTTTTTTTTTTTTTTGGTGGCCCAATGCTCAGGGGAAGAATTAAAGCTTATTCGAGCGGACGCATGGCAAAGACGTTTGACAGCCCCGGGTCAGATCCCAGCTGCGACGTTCATGGTGCCCCTCTCCAAGTTCACCGCACATTCTCTTTAACGTTATTGTTTCCAGCAGTGTGTGCCGAGGAGACAATTTAAATTGAGTTGACCATAAAATGGTCTGTTTCCTTAATTGAATAACTTGGGGATATATTTATGTTAAATGTGTTCTGTGTCACATGCAGTTTCACTCATGTAGAATGCTCGGTGTCGGCTTTTTTTCTTTTTTTAAACTCTCAGGTGGCCTGCTGAGTTCTGGCTGGAAAATTTGATTTCTTTTCTTTTCTTTTCTTTTTTTTTCTAAATAAGTTAAACTATCTGAAATTCTTTTTTTCCCTCTCTCTGTCGATCATTGAAAGTATAATTGTATAGAAGACGGGTCTGTCTCCAAACTTTTGAGCTTGAGGGCCACATCCTATATTTTACAAATGTTCAAAGACAAAGAAGACAAAGAAATTAGCTTTTTATAAATGAATAAGTCCCTATCAGAGTCCCAATTTATATCAGAGCCCCCCACCCCACCCCCTTACATCAGGGTCCCCATCACAGTAATCCTTATATCATAGTCCCCATCAGATTAGTTTATCTTTTCTTTTATTATATTTTTTGCATAGAACAAAACTCGTTTAATGGTATTTTACCAAATGGCAGCAAATAAGAGTTCACTTTTAGGGTTTGCATATCCTTTAGTAGTGGTTAGAGTATACACTATATTGTGAAAAGTATTGGGACGCCTGCCTTTACATGCATATGAACTGTAATGGTATCCCAGTCTTAGTCCGTAGGGTTCAATATTGAGTTGGTCCACCCTTTGCAGCTATAACAGCTTCAACTCTTCTGGGAAGGCCGTCCACAAGGTTTAGGAGTGTGTCTATGGGAATGTTTGACGATTCTTCCAGAAGTGCATTGGTGAGGTCAGGCACTGATGTTGAACAAGAAGGCCTGGCTCGCGGTCTACGCTCTAATTCATCCCAAAGGTGTTCTATCGGGTTGAGGTCAGGACTTTGTGCAGGCCAGTCAAGTTCCTCCACCCCAAACTCACCCATGTCTTTATAGACCTTGCATTGTACTCTGGTGTGCAGTCATGTTGGAACAGGAAGGGGCCGTCCCGAAACTGTTCCCACAAAGTTGGGAGCATGAAATTGTCCAAAATGTCTTGATATGCTGACGCCTTAAGAGTTCCCTTCACTGGATCTAAGAGACCAAGCCCAACCCCCAAAAAACAACCCCCACACCATAATCCCCCCCTCCAACAAATGATTTGGACCAGTGCACAAAGCAAGGTCCATAAAGACATGGATGAGCGAGTTTGGGGTGGAGGAACATGACTGGTCTGCACAGAGTCCTGACCTCAACCCGATAGAACAACCTTTGGGATGAATTAGAGCGGAGACTGTAAGCCAGGCCTTCTCGTACAACATCAGTGTCTGACCTCACAAATGCGCTTCTGGAAGAATTGTCAAACATTCCCATAGACACTTCTAAACCTTGTGGACGGCCTTCCCAGAAGAGTTGAAGCTGTTATAGCTGTAAAGGGTGGACCAACTCAATATTGAACCCTACGGACTAAGACTGGGATGCCATTAAAGCTCATGTGCGTGTAAAGGCAGGCGTCCTAATACTTTAGACAATAAAGTGTAATTTAGATCACTTTATTGCCTGATATTTCATTTTGACAGGAGTACCCCTTTAACCTTCTACCATCTTACCATATTATGCGGCAGCGTTAAATCAGTTGTATAATTTCTGCGGCGTGGCAGAAAATGTTGTGACCATAGTAACATCCCTTTATTAATCCATAAATAATTGAATCACATTTTAAAAATGGTGATGAGCGTTAGGAATGTGGGTTACATCCTTCCTCGCTGTGACGGACGTTTGACTGGCAGCACATGGACAAGATATGCAAATAACCGAATACTCCAATCATTCTAACTATTTAATTATAGTATCAAGAGTGAAAAAAAAGAAGGAAAAATTGCAGAAGGCAGCAAGTGTAACAAAACATCATCATTGTATCAGTTTATTATGTTAGTTGTGAGGACAGAAATTAGAGGCGTAACTTTGTTTTCTAAATCTCCTGTATAATTTATAAAGGGACATTTAAAAATGGCTACTAAGTAAAATCTTTAATGGCCATAAAATGTGTGAGAGACTTAATGATCTGCGTTCTTTTATTAACGATCTGGATTGTGCTGTTCAAACTTTCATCTGAATGCTGGACTTTAGGCACTTTTGTTGGGAGCTGAACATATATAATAACAATAACAGAACATATATAATAACATATATAATAAAATTACTATATATGACAGCTTCCAATCTACAATGGTCCCCCCACACTTATCTTATTATATCTATCTATCTATCCTCTTGTTCTCCCTCTTCCTATCCTAGTATCTTTCTAGCTTTGCCTCTCATTCTTTCTTCCTTTTTTTTTTCTTTCCTTCTTTATTTCTCTTTTTTTTTCTTTCTTTCTTTTTTCCCCTCCCTTTCTTTCCTCTATCTCTCATTCTCTTTCTTGCTTTTGCTCTTTTTCGCTCTCTTTCTTTTTTTCCTCCTCTTTCTCTCGTTCTATTTCTGGCTCTTAATCTTGCTCTTTCTCTCTGCCTTTTCTTTCTTTCTTTCTTTCTTTTTTCTTTCTTTCTTTTCTTTCTTTCTTTCTTTCTTTCTCTCTCCCTCCCTCTCTCCCTCCTCCCTTCTCTACCCTCTCTCTTCCCCCCTCTCTCTCCCCCCTCTCTCTCTCCACCTCTCTGCCTCTCTCTCTCTTTTAATTTCTTTCTCTCTCCTCCTCTCTCTCTCCCCCTCTCTTTCCCTCTCTCTCTCTCTCTCTCTCTCTCTCTCTCTCTCTCCTTCTCCCTCTCTCTCTAACCCCTCTCTCCCCTCTCCCCGCTCTCCCCCCTCTCTCTCCCCCCTCTCTCTCTCCCCCCTCTCTCTCCCCCCCCTCTCTCTCTCCCCATCTCTCTCTCTCCCCCATCTCTCTCTCTCCCCCCTCCCTCTCCTCCTCCCCCTATCCCCCTCTCCCCCTCTCTCTTTCTCCCTCTCTCTCCCCCTCTCTCTCCCCCCCTCTCTCCCCCCCTCTCTCCCCTCTCTCTCTCTCTCCCCATATCTCTCTCTCCCCATATCTCTCTCCCCCATATTCTCCCCCCCATATTTCTCTCCCCCCTCCCTCTCTCCTCCCCTCTCTCTCTCCCCCTCTCTCTCCCCCATCTCTCTCTCCCCATCTCTCTCTCTCTCTCTCTGCCTCCCTCTCTCTCTTTTAATTTCTCTCTCTCTCTCTCTCTCTCTCTCTCTCTCTCTCTCTCTCTCTCTCTCTCTCTCTCTCTCTCACTTTTTCTTTATTTTTCTCCCTCTCTCCCCCTCTCTCTCTCTCATCCCCCCTCTCCCCCCATCTCTCTCTCTCCCCCCTCTCTCTCTCCCCCCCATCCCCCCTCTCCCCCTCTCTCTTCCCCCCTCTCTCTCCCCCTCTCTCTCTCTCATCCCCCCTCTCCCCCCATCTCTCTCTCTCCCCCTCTCTCTCTCCCCCCATCCCCCCCTCTCCCCCTCTCTCTTCCCCCCTCTCTCTCCCCCTCTCTCTCTCTCCCCATATCTCTCTCCCCCATATTTCTCTCCCCCATATTTCTCTCCCCCCTCTTTCTCTCCTCCCCCATGTCTCTCTCCCCCTCTCTCTCCCCCTCTCTCTCCCCCATCTCTCTCTCTCTCTTTTTAATTTCTCTCTCTCTCTCTCTCTCTCTCTATCTCTCACTTTTTCTTCATTTTTCTCCCTCTCTCCTCCTCTCTCTCTTTCTCCCGCCTCCTCTTTCTCTCTCATTTTCTTTGTCTCCTTTTCCCTCCTCTCTCCCTTATTTCTTTCTTTTTTTTTCTTTCTTTCTTTCTTTCTTTTTCTTTCTTTCTCTCCCTCTCTCTGTCTCTCTTGTTTCCTTTCCCCTCCTGTCCTCTTTCTCCCCTCCTGTCTCTTTCTCCCTCTCTCTCTTTCTCTTTCCCTCATTCTTTCTTTCTCCCTCTTTTTTTCTTTCTCTCCCTTTCTCTGCCTCTCTTTGTCGCCTTTTCCTCCCGTCTCTTCTCTCTCTTTCCCTTTCTCACTCCCTTGTCTCATTTTCTCTTTCGCTTTCTTTCTTTCTTTCTTTCCTTCTCTCTTTCTCTATTTCTCTCTTTCTCTCTTTCTTTCGTTCTCTCTT